>NW_026623307.1:1868811-2059569 GCF_030028575.1 Malurus melanocephalus
GGGGCATCACTGCCCTCAACCCCTAGCAGCCAGAAGGGCCATCGTGCCCTGGGGGTTGCCAGGACCCAGGGTTGCCCATGGAACCTTTGTCCCTGCAGAACTGGTGCATCAAGCGGCGGTCCCAGTCCATCTACCTGCAGGTGCTGACAGACAAGCACGCCCCAGAGCACTACAGGTACTGGGGGTTCCCAAAAGAGATGGGCTGGGGTGCTGCCAGCCTTCCCCACAGGTGTCAGTGCTGTGCAAAGTTGGGTGAGCACCCTCAGGAGTGCCAGTGCCAGCAGATTTTGGGGTGATATCCCTGGGGCAGGGGACAAGCTGGGGTGAGCGCGTGCCTTGAGTGGGGTGCCAGGCAGCACTGGGGGGAGCAGGGGTGCCCACCTCTGAGGTTCCCCCTCTACTGGCAGGGTCCTGGGCAGTGTCTCGCAGTTTGAGGAGTTTGGACGGGTTTTCCACTGCCCCAAGAACTCACCCATGAACCCGGTGCACAAGTGCTCTGTGTGGTGAGGCCGATCCCCYATGGCAGGCTGGGACCCTCCATCCCCACCCCTGCCTGTGCCCACTCCTCACCTTCCCATCTCCCCTTCCTACTCTCCAGGCAAAGGGGGCACYCCCGGGTGTCACAGGGGGTCACCCCAAAGGCAGGCACCTGCCACAGGGGGGTGGAGGCAGCAGAGAGACACTTGGGTGGGGCAGCTGCCTCCTCCCCAWCCCCCTCCTAGCCACTGCCCTGCACACTGTGGGGGTCTCACAGAGGAAAGAGGCCATGCCCAGGCACCCCTGTACCTCTTTTTCTGTCCACTCACCCCAAATCCTTCACCCAGCCCTACCACATCCAACCCAGTGTTGGTCAAGGCAGGGGGAGCAGTCCAGAGGTTGCCCCATGCCAAAAGCCTCCCCTGCACAGTGCCCTCCCTGGCTCTGCCCACACCAGCCCCATCCTGTCCCCACACCAGCCCTGCGAGGGGGGCACAGAGACAGAGCCGGGGCTGGGTGATGCCAGCCCGCCTGGGCACACGGACACTGCTGTATTTTCCGCTGCTGTTTCTGGTCAATAAAGCACTGGATATGCTGGGCGGTTGCCAGGGGCTGTGGCCAGGGGAGGGAGCAGTGGGCAGCACCCCCAGCCCTGCCATGAAGACGCCTGTCCCACCCYGTATTTATTTAACAATATATTTAACACTCCAGCCCACGGAATTTGGTGTCCTGATGGCAGCTGTGTCCAGAGCAGGGGCGTTTCAGAAARCTGCCATCTGTCTGCAGGTGCCACACCGTGGGGAGGGGGAGGAACACATGGGAGGAACGATGTCCTGTGGGGTGCCCTGGGGCCATGGTCAGTGGAAGAGGGGCAGGAGGAGGGCGGGCAGGAGCAGGGCCAGGGGGGTGGCGCGGATGCCAGGGGCCGAGCCCCGCTGGCGGCACTCGGTGTAGGGCTCCAGGCAGGCAGCATAGGCCATGACGTGCGCCACGTAGGTCTGCTCCTGCACCCCGTGGAACAGGTGGGCCATGGGGCCCTTGGCCAGGATGGCCACRTCCTCACCGCCGTGGGTCTCTGAGTCCAGGGGCACGGCTGCCTGTGGCTGGTAGTTGAACTGCACTGGGGAGGGGAGAGGAGAGAAGGGGGTGAGGGGGGACAGTGCCGGCCCCCAACCCCACCCCCACTGTCCCACCATGATCTCTGTGCTCTCACTGGCTGTGTCAGGGTCCACGTTGGGCCGGTCAGTGCCCGGGTATCCCGGCCCATTCCCGTACAGGATGGATGTGTAGTTCTTCCCGTCAAGGCCTTTCTTGGGTGCCAGACCTGGGGAGGGGGCGATGGAGGGGGAGGATCAGCCAAGGAACACCCGTGTCACCCCTCTGGCCGCAGTCAGGGTGCCGCAGGGCCGGCAGCGCCCAGCACAGGGCAGAGCCCCACCGAAGACGGAGGAGCCACGCAAGGTGTAGCCACCGAAGGAGAAGACGTGCGAGTGGTCAGCGGTGATGACCGTGAGGGTCTCAGCCTCGTCTGTCAGGGTGCCYGCCCGCTCAATGGCCCGGTCAAACTCCACCGCCTCCGTCAGTGCCTTGTGCGCTGCGCCATCGTGGTGGCCGTGGTCGATTCTGCCACCTGCAGATGGGCACCTACGGTGAGCTGGGGACTGATGGCAGCACCCTCAATTCCTACCCCCACCCTACAACCCCTCTCACAGGCCCCAGCTTATCTTCCACAAAGAGGTAGAAGCCATTGGGGTTCCTGCTCAGGATGGTGATGGCCGCCTCCGTCATCTCAGTGAGTGACGGGTCCAGGGTGGTGTTACGCACCAGGTCGTACTTCATGTCCCCRGGTTCAAAGAGACCTGTGAGGGATGTGTTGGGGACAGCCTCAGTGCCTGAGTGTCCCAGTGCCCGTTGGGTGCTGGCATAGGGGTTGTTTGTTACCCATTAAATAATTCACACTGGGGTCGGCGGCAGCAGCCAGCATCTCTGTCCTGTTCCAGACGTAGYGGGCACCCTGTGGGCGAATCCCTCRSGGTTAGTGGGTRCCTGGCCCTGTGSYWGGGGCAGTGGGCAGAGGACTGTCCCTGCTGTGTCACCCACCGGCCGTTCCTTCAGCCACATGTCAATGAGGTTGTTCCCATCCTCGCGTATCCCGTTCTGCTTGCTGTTGGTGGGATACTCAGGGTCCGGCGTCCCCACGGGGGTCATGTATTTCCGCCCCCCGCCCAGGATCACCTGGGAGGGATGAGATGGATGAAGCGTTAGCGGTGTGCCCTGAGCGGGGTGTCCCTGCTGCCCTCGTCCCRTGTGTGGCTCACGTTGATGTCGACGTTGTGGACCAGCTGCCAGGCGATGTCCTTGCAGCCCTCCAGCCGCGCGCTCTCGGGCATGCTGGCGTCCGCGTACCAGTCCCGGTGCACCACGTGCGCGTAGTTCCCCGAGGGCGACGCGTGCTGCACCCGCGTCGATGTCACCACACCCACGGCCTTCCCTGCCAACCCCYGCTCATCAGACCCCACCGAGGGCGACGCGGGGTCCCCGCCATCAAGCTATGGGATGCTCACRGGGGAAAACCCCCAGTGTGACACCCCATGGGATCCCCCCAGCCCTGCACCCCCATTACCAGCTTTGCGGGCTCTCTCCAGCACCGAGATCACCTCGTTGCCAGCTGTGGTGCTGCACTGCGAGTAGCGGGCGGCCGCGCTCAGCCCTATGGTCTTGTAGTTGCCCTTCACCCCGCAGAGATAGGCCGTGGCTGTCCCTGCGCTGTCGGGGACCTGCCTGTCCACRTTGTAAGTCTGCCGAGGACAGAGGGGCTCARGASAGGGGGTCCCAGYRTGGTGTCCCCCCAGCACATCCTGCCACACTCATTCACTTGCCCATGGACACGTGTGGGATGGGGAGGGGCCCCATGCACAACCTACGCGCATCCCTGGGGTGCCAGCAGCACCGTGCCCGGGATCACCATGGACCCATGCCCAGGATCACCATGGACCCATGCCCAGGATCACCATGGCCCCATGCCCAGGATCACCATGGCCCCATGCCCGGGATCACCATGGCACCATGCCCAGGATCACCATGGCACCATGCCCAGGATCACCATGGCCCCATGCCCAGGATCACCATGGCCCCTGCCCAGTGTGCTGGAATTTACCTTGGAGAGAGCCACGTAAGGGAACGCATCCAGGGCAAGAGGGGTCTCAGGGCCCAGCTTCCCCTGCTGCTGCCCCTTYAGGATGCGGGTGGCTGTGATGCTGGGCACCCCAAATCCTGGGCACAGAGAGAGGGTCCTGGTCACCCTCTGGACCAGGTGCCCTCCACACATCGTACTCAGCAGAGCACTGGCCATGTCAGCCTGCCTGCCAGGGGTGCCAGTGGGACTCACCATCTCCAAGGAAAAGGATGAGGTTTTTGGCTTGGCGTACCCTGGGCTGGATTTTGAAGGCGGCYTCGATGGCTTTAGCTGCCTGCTTGTTCCAGAAGGATGGATTCTCCTCCTCCGCTGGGACAGCACACACACCCATCAGTCCCGCTCACCTGCACCCCTGGGGCACCCCTGCGGGGTACCCACATCCCGGGGGTGTTCATTCCCTGGGCACTCCCATGCTGGAACCTCCTCTCACATGGACCAAGTGGTTCAGGGGGCTATTTGGGGTGGGGGAAGACCATGCAGGCTTGCACCCACTGCCTGACCCCGGGGAACTGGAGCAGGGAACAAGGGGGGCAGCGAAACCAGACACAATGGGGAGTTACATGGTGAGTGGGATGGGGCCAAATCCATGGCAGGGGGTGGTGACAGAAGAGACAGGCACTTCCCCCAGAGCAGCCCCCTGCGCAGAAACAAGCAAAAACCTGGGGATGGGTCCAAAGACCCCAGAACAGCAGGGGTAACCCTCATCAATCCTTGCACTCTGGGCAGTCCCAGCTCCCCTCCCCAAGCCCTCCTTGTGGCCGGCCAGGCTGACACCCCGCTTCCCCAGACACAGACACCCACTGCAGCCAGCCGGACACCCGTCCCCATCCTTGTCCCCACCTGGGATGACAGCGGTGCTGAGCCCTGCRCAGAGGCAGAGGGTGAGGGATGTCAGGAGCTGCATGGTGAGATCTGACAGCCCAACGCCGCTGGTAGTGCCTGTAACTCCAGCAGATCTGCTGAGGGACTTTGGACAGGGATCAGCCCTCRCAGGGTGCGTGGCGGGGTTCAGCTCACACAAAGGCTGCGGGCTGGGCTGATGGCACCTCCTTGGCACAACACGGTGTGCCTGCTGGGCACAGACGGGCTTTGGGCACTGGCAGATGGCAGGAAATCCTGCCTGGCCACGGTGCTGCAGGGGAATGCCCTGTTCTGGAGTGCCACGGGCAGCACTGAGCACTGGGACAGTGGTGGTATGGGGAGCACCCCGGGTCACTCGTGCACTGAACACCCTGCTCTGCCCAGGGTTTCTCGAGCAATAAATCCATGGATGTGGACTAAAACTCTGCTCCTTGCTCAGCCCTTGCCAAGAACATACCAATCCTTGTGTACTGTGCCCCAACCGGGCAAAGTTGGGGAGGACATGGCYCCCCCTCACCTCCATTTCATCACCTCCTTCACCCCAGTGCCTCCAGGGCTGGTCCCAGGGGTGAACCAGGAGCCACAACTCAGGAGGTGACCACCACTGTGAACTGCATGGCAAATGGAGACTGACAACCTGTGTTTTATTGCATCCCTTTGTCCTGGCCACAGTGACTCCTCTCAGCCCCCCACCATGAGGACAGCCATGCAGAGGGCCAAGAGGGCGAGCAGGGGATGTGGGGAGCACTGTGTGCCATGGGAGGCCCTGCGGGCTGCCCTGCACCCGGGCTCYGTGGCGTAGGGCTCGAGGCAGGCGGCGTAGGCCATGGCGTGGGCGACGTAGGTCTGCTCCTGCACCCCGTGGAACAGGTGAGCCATGGGGCCCTGGGCCAGCACCACCACGTCCTCCCCGCTGTGAGTCTCTGTCTCCAGGGGCACGGCTGCCTGCTGCCTGTAGTCCTTGTCCTCTGCAGGGGAGAGAAGGAATGGGGCTGGAGGGTCTGGGACAGCTCCCACCACTCCTGTGCCAGAGCAACTCCTGCTCAAGGGACTCCTGAGCCTTGCAGTAGCACCAGGACCCTGCATGGCCCCTGTGGCCATGCCAGTGAGGTGCTGTCCCCAGCCACCCCATGGCTCTGCCCCATTCCCAGCAGACTCCTACCTGCAGCAGGGAGGCTGGCAGCTGGACGGGCCCCGTCACGGATGCTGTAGCCAGGACCATTACCATAGAGAATGCTGGTGTAAGCTCGCTTGTCCTTGGCCTTCTTGGGGGCCAGTCCTGGCACAGGGAAAGGCATTGTCACCCCCTGTCCCTGCTGGSTACCTCTGCCCAGCTCCCTGCCTGGGCCAGCTCAGCCTGCCAAGGGAGCAACAGGGTGAGGTGGGAGAGAGGTGCTCGCTGCCCCTCCCCAGGCCCCACCGAAGATGGAGTTGCCACGTGGTGTGCTGCCCCCAAAGGTGAAGACGTGCGAGTGATCGGCCGTCACCACGGTCAGGGTGTCGGCAGGGGAGGTGAGCTCGCCCGCCCGCGCCACTGCCCGGTCCAGCATCACGGCCTCCATCAGCGCCTGCTTGGCCCGGCCGCTGTGGTGGCCGTGGTCGATTCTGCCACCTGCACAGGAAACATGGCTGTCACCCTCTCCCTGGAGCCCTCAAATGGCCACCTGCTCCAAGGACCCACATCCCAGCCCAGCCCCAGCCACACTGCCCGCCTGAAGCTACTCATCTTCCACAAAGAGGAAGAAGCCATTGGGGTTCCTGCGCAGGATGCGGATGGCCTTTTCCGTCATCTCCACGATGGAGGGGTCCGTGGATGCATTGCGGTTCAGCTCATACCTCATGTCCTTGGGCTCAAAGAGGCCTGGGTGAACAGGGTGAGGGGGTCCATGCCGGGGCTGCTTTGTGCCCCTGCTGACACCTCCAGGGAGGGGAGGAGGAAGCATTGCCAGTGATGAAGGCAGTGATGCTCCTACCCATGAGGTGGCTCACGGAGTCCTCTTCGACCGCATCCAGACCCTTCTTGTCCCAGACGTAGCGGGCACCCTGCCAGCGAGAGCAGAGCCAGTGCCAAAGGCACACACCCCRTGCCTGGAGCCACATCCCCTCTTCCCTGGCACAGCACCTGCCTGGCACTCAGCCACTCAGCAATCAAGTCCCGGCCGTCCTTCCTGATGCCATTCTGATCCGGGTCCTCTGGGTACTCGGGGTCTGCAGTCGACCTGGGGGTCATGTACATCCTCCCGCCGCCCAGGATCACCTGCYGGGGAGCTCAGCAGACCCTGCCGGTGTCCCCGTGCCCCGTCCCTCCCRCTCCCGCTCCCCGGCTCACGTTGATGTCGGTGTTGTGCACCAGCTGGTGGGCGATGTCCTTGCAGCCGTCGCGCAGGGCGTCCGCGGGCATGCTGGCGTCGGCGTACCAGCTGCGGCTGGCCGAGTGCGCGTAGGCTGCCCCGGGGGACGCGTGCTGCACCCGCGTGGTCGTCACGATGCCCACTGCCTTGCCTGCAGCACGGGTAAGCGTTTACAGGCAGCTGTGTGAATGCTGTCTGCATTCACAGGACAGCCGTGCCAGGCTCTCCGGCAGAGTCTCCTGCTGCCTGTACCCGCCAGCCTGGCCCGGTGCAGGATGGAGTCCACCTCGTTGCCGAAGGTGCTGCGGCATTTTCCRTAGACGGCCGCCCCGCTCAGTCCCAGGGTTTTGGCGTTGGTCTTCACCCCACAGAGGTAGGCGGTGCCGGTGCCAGCGCTGTCGGGCACCTGACGGTCGATGGTATAGGTCTGGAAGCAAGATGGGTCCAGTGGGGTTTCAAGCAGGGACAGCAGGACTGTCCCCCCCAGCACTGTCCCACTCACCTTGGCCAGGGCCATGTGGGGAAAGGTCTCCATGGCCAAGACACTCTCCTCGCCTGAGCTGCCGGACAGCTGCCCCTTGTAGATCCGAGCTGCTGACATGGTGGACAGGCCCATGCCTGTGGGCATGTCCGAGTCACAGGGTGGCAGGAGGCAGAACCAGGGACAGCCCTGCTACTTGCACCAGCCCCATCTTCTCATCAATCACATCCCCCAGCTCTTGGGGAGCTGCAGGCAGGGCAGGGACCCGGGGCACTCACCGTCGCCCATGAAGAGGATGATGTTTTTGGCYCTTTGTGCCCCTTGCTGCAGTGCTAGGGCCAGCTCCAGTCTCCTCCTGGCCCCTTTATTCCAGTAGCTGGGGCTCTTCTCAGCATCTGCAGGTGAGAGCAGAGCTGGAGGCCTCCARGGCACCCCCAGGGGTCCATGGTGGGCATTTCCACCAGAGGTGAATTTAGCTGCTGTAAGCCSCCTCCATGGGGATGAGAAATCCCCCACAGATCAGCATTGGCACAGGTCTTTGGCACGTCAGCATTGCTCAAAGCCCACTTCCAGAGGAGAAACTGAGGCACAGTTTSGCAGGGAAGCCCCTTGTGCCTCTTGGCAGAGTGGATGAGGAGGCTGAGGATCAGCCACAGCGAGTGCAATGGCCAGGCAACCATGGCTGGCTGTGGCTACTGGGCCACTTGATCCAAAGCCAGGGATGGGGGTTGGGATGGGGRGCCAGGGCCTGCTTTGGAGGTGGCACTGAGACCAACCCATTCAAAGGAGGGCTCCCCTTTGCTGGKATCCCATGGGGAGGTGACAAGGTCCCTGGAGACCCCCAGGAAAGTGACACCAGCCCGAGCATCCCCCACAAAGGCGCTTACCCCACTGTGCCACACGTCCCCTGTCRCCAGCGGCTGCAGCGGCGAGCTGGGCAAGGGAGCAGAGCAGAAGGCAGGTTCCAGGGAAAAGCAGCTGCCCCATGCTGCCCAGCCCAGCTCCCTCCTGGAATGCTGCTTGTGTCCAGGGCGAGGGGACAGCCCTTTATGGCCCTTCCCTGTCCCGTGAGACGATGGGCTGATAACATTCACCCACTATCTCCCAGCCCTCCCAGGGCCCTCCCAACACCCTCGGACCCCTGGGGCTATCCCTGCCCCCCACCCGCAAGGCAGGACCTCCAGCCTGCCCCTGGGCACCTCTGGGCCCCTGCTCCCATTGGGCAGCTGCCTGCAGGACCCTGGGGAGTGCAGGGAGGGCAAAGGGCTGTTTTTGCAGACAGGCTGAGCTGGGCCAGGCTGGATTTGCCTGGTTTCCCYTGAGACAAAACCGAGGAGGGGGACACTGGGTTGAGAGGTAGGGGGTGGAAATCTTTGGTGTCAGTGTCCTCTGGTCCCCTCTCCCAGCTCCTGGGACAGCTGGTGCCTGACACGCTGGGTGCCCATGCCAGCACACCTGCACAGCAAGGGACCTGCTGTGGGCAGGGAACAGCCCCATGTCACCAGCATCAGGTGACATCCATCCACGTTTGCACCAGGCCGTCTGGAAGGACGGTGCAGGAGCACAACTCTTGGGGGTTACAGCTGTCCTTGATGGCTCCACCAGCTCCTTGGGAAGTGTGTTGTACCCACAACAGCCAATGTCGAGCTGCAGCCAGAAGGGTTTTCCACATRACATTGGGAATTTCATCAGCATCCCACAAGGAGGGAACAATCTGCCTGTGCWCCCASAGTGAAGGGAGACCCAGGAATGGAGCACAGTGGATAAGAGAGATGCAAAGGAATGAAGACCCCAGAAAATCAATCCCTCCTGCTGAGGAACGGCCCAGTTCAGGATCCCTCATCCCAGGCAGTTGAGGTTTGGCCAGCTCCTGGCTCCTGCAAAGGGCTGATGTGCTGGTGCCAGGGCCATGGCTGTCACAGATAATGAGGTACAGAGATGCAGGGCTCCCCCCCTGCCTGCACAATGGACCCATTCCTTCTTGCCAGAGGTCAATCCCTTCACCAGACACTGTTTGTGA
Organism: Malurus melanocephalus; assembly: GCF_030028575.1. Lineage (NCBI taxonomy): Eukaryota > Metazoa > Chordata > Aves > Passeriformes > Maluridae > Malurus > Malurus melanocephalus. Next base: position 1,878,198 of record NW_026623307.1, read on the forward strand.
CGATGCGAAAGCTGCCAGGGCAGCACATGCCCCCAGCACATCCTGCACAGTGTGGGTGGGGCACATGGGGGTGGAGAACAGGCAGAGGTGACTGGAGATAGCAGAGGTCAGTTGGTCAGTGAGGCACTGGATGCAAGGACATGGTGCCCTAGGGCCCCTGAGCAGGGTCAGGCTGGGGGCCAAGATGTGAGGGATGGAGCAGGCACACAGGGACTCCTGCTAAAGGCTCAGACTGAGGGAACACCGGCTGCATCAGGAGCTCATCTCACTCACACCTTCTGGCCAAGCGTATCTGAGGCTGTGACAGGCAGTGAGGCTGCTTGGATTCCAAAATGCCTGGGAAGTGGCACACAGGGGAAGGCAAGGGACTGCCCAGGAGATGAGTTACTGTTGRGATGCCCCAGCTGGGGGAACTCAGAGGGCACAAAATAAAACCTGCAGGAGCTCCACACACGGCTGCTGACACGGCTTTTATTACATGACACACAACCCTGCCAGAAACCCTCCTGYATGGCCCCACAGATGCATCCCACTGCATCCCCATCCCACCTGGTATGGTGGAGCTGGCCCCTCTCCCCTCCTGGGGACACGTATCCCCACTCAGTCCTCACCACAGGCACCTGAAGCTGGAGAAGGACACCAACCCCTTTAAAAAAACACCTTAAGAAAGCATCAAGCTAAAAATACCCAAGAGTAGAAATGTTCTGCTGGGGCAGGCTCAAGCCCYGAGCCCTGCTCCCAGCTGGAGTTAAAATCCAAACCAGAAATAAAACCACAATGGTTTTAAAACRCAAAATCCCAAAGTCTTTGTGGGTCCCTTGTGTCTCCAGCGGGTGCCGGTGCAGGGCCTGGGAGATGAGGGAGCATTGGCAGCRGGGAACCCACGGCGTGGGGGCTCTCACTTGTCCAAGCTCGGCCTCTTGAGCAGGGCACTGTATTTGAGGGGGCCACCATCTGCCGTCAGCACCACCTCCACCAGCGTGAAAATGGTGATCACCTTCAGCAAGGGAGAGAAAGAGAGAAAGAAGGTGTTCAGACAGCTTGGCATCACATCAAGATTTGCTTAGAGCTGTACAGGCTTTTGCTGCCTTCACCAGTGAACCCATGAGGAACTGAGGAACAGGGCAGGATGGACTCAGATAGCTCCGCTGGGGTCCACATGACATGGGAGTTTTCCACATGACATTGGGAATTTCATCAGCATCCCACAAGGAGGGAACAATCTGCCTGTGCTCCCACAGTGAAAGGAGCGCCAGGAAGGGAGCACAATGGATAAGAGAGATGTAAGGGAATGGAGATCCCAGAAAATCAATCCCTCCTGTTCAGGAACGGTGCTGCTGCTGCCACCTCCCCTCTGCTCTGACCCCAGGTCTTCCTGTCACTGTATGGATTAGGAGTGGAAAGCATTGATCCAGTCTGTCCTTGAGGCACAGTTATGGGGCTGGCTGGGACATTGGGAAGGGCTGTTCGGGGCCATGGCCAGGCATTTGGGGACTTTGCTTGTTGGAGCCTGTCCCCAAGCCCTTTGCTGTAGCAGGGCTCACCAGGGCCATCTGTTCAGGGCTGGCCCCAGGAGAAGCAGCACAGAATTACTGGGATAACCTTGTCCAACCCTTCCCAGCTCATCCAGCRCTGGCTGCTCCAGATTAATCATTCAGAACAGGAAAATCTCATTGAGGTTTAGAAGAAGCAAAGTGGCCAGTGAGGAGCAAGCTGCAGGAAAATCCTACCATGACTGGTTGCAGAGCTGTGGGCTACTGAGCACCAGCCCCTGCCTGTCCCAGCTGGCCACACTGCAGGGGGTGGTGGCCATGGGGCAGCCCCCCACATTGGGGCCAGAATGGGAGCTGGGGTGCTCAGTGCTGTGTCCAGGTGACATCTACCAGAGTTCAGCACRGCTCACAGGATCTGGCTCATCCCAGGGCTGGAGATTTATAAACTCAGGGATCTGCTGGCTCAGAGGATAGCTCAGAGCCTGATCCCATGGGAGAGCTSCAGTGTTTTCTTAGGAGGTGTGGAGGGTTCGTGGAGGAGTTTCCTCTACCAACTGTTTGCTTAACCAAAATGGGCTCTGCTCATGCTGGGGCGTCATTTTTCATCAGCTCCCTGCTAGGGTGTAAGTGATCCCTGCTCCTGTAGGAAAGGAGGAACTGAGGCCACTCCAGGCTGCATCCATGGGGTTTCTCTGAGCCAAGCTGACAGAGGAAAGCTCAGCTTCAAAGGGAGGGAGCCTGAAGAAATGTTTGCAGAGCCGGATCCAGCTCTGATCACAGCTTCCACCCTGGGAAGGGAAGGACTCTCCAGGACACACACCACACCAGCTGGGAGGGTCAGCCCTCTCTGTATCAGCACCCCTAGGTGGGCAAGGATGGCATGTGCTGGGCTTGGATGGAATTGGGGCTCAAGTGCAGAGTCCCCAGAGTGGTGCAGGGAGAGGCTGGGATTCAGCCCTTCAAGCAGGGATCATAGCAGTCAACACAGCTGGGGTTTTACAGCCACGCCAGACAAAAGCTGGCAAAGAGGCACCACTTAATCAAGCCAGACAAATGCGATTGCTCGCTTTGATTGAGTTACCAAGTTAATAGATGACAGGGACACAAAAGAGAGATTTCTAGATGCAGTTAAACCATTTGACACTGCATCTCAGGAAGTCTGATTTTAAAAAAAWTCTCCTAATTGAGGCTCAACCCTGTCACAGGGATGGAAACCCCAAGAAAAGGCCATGGCAGGGGCAAAGAACGCCAGCATGGGGGGAAGGGTCCAGATAGGAGCTGCCTTAGACCTGATCTTACTTAACATCTTAATTGATGATCTGGAAGGAGGAAGTAAACAGAATGTTAATTCAATTCCTGGAAGAAACTGAATTGGAAGGCAGGGCACACAGCAGGCAGGGCAGACTGAAGGCTGTGGAGGGGTCAGATGGTGAGGGCAGCAATAGGATGGGTCTGGGCTGGATGGTAGAGGAGGTCGAGGCTGAAGCTGGGCTCACTAGGAARGGAACACAGAGGGACAGCAGGACCTGACACCCTGTGAGKCAAGTCCTGCCTCACAGACCTGTGYCTGCAGACACCACAGGATCCACATGTTGCACACAGCCTCCATGCCAGCCCCAGTGTGTTGTGAGCCTATCCCATGCCATGGGGGTCTTACCTGGGGCACAGATTCCTCCTCCAGCTCCTCTGGTTGCCAGAGGAGTGTCAGCTCTGGCTTCTTCCCAGCCTTCTGGAAGCGGAAGTCCACCAAGGGCAGCGCCTGGAGGCAGGGAGAGTGTTGAGAACATGGCCCCCCCAGCTCTCCTCCCCCACCTTCCTGAGGATGGGGCTGACRCTGCTTTTGCCCAGCATGCAGAGCTCTGAAGCTCTTTAACAACTGGGATGCAGCAGCCAGTGAGCCTGAGCCTAGCACGTAAATCAGGGGCTGCTGTGATACACCACCAGCCCATATATCACGCTCTATGTCCTGTTTAAAGATGTCATTGCCAGCCATATAACCAGGTTATTAAGAGAGGATGCTGTCACCAACTGCAGGTGCTGGCCCACAGTGCTGCTGTCACAGCCCCAGATAAACTGTCTGATTAAACGAAATGAAAACCAGCCTCCCTCCCTCCCTTTCCTTGCTTCAGACCCCTGCTCATCTCTGCTCCCCTGGGTCTGGCTTCAGTCCCTTTTGCCTAGGCTAGATCAACCCCAGCATGTCACAGGGAGAAGCTGRTCCTCAGACTGGGCTGATCCAGACCCCCCAGTCCCCTGTGCTTGCCTGAGCTGAGGGATGGAAGGGAAACTCCAGGAAGGTTCCCTCCCCTCTGGCTGGCCTAGCTTGGGCACAGCTCYGCCGGTTGCAGGGCTGGCACAAAAGGGCACCAGGACAGCCACTCCTGCAGTGATGCCAGGCTGCTGCAGCCCTCTCTGCGAGACAGTGTTGGCACTGTCTCATGMTGGTGAGGTACTTACATTGCAGTAGATGCGCTTCTGGACTCCAAACTTCAGCACCAGGACATCAAAAGCCTTGCTCAGGACACCCATCACCATGGCTTCTGACTCCAGAGGACCACATTCCTGTCAAGAGAAGGGGCTGTCACTGCACAGCAATCCCCAAGGGGAAACAGTGTCTCCAGGTCCTGGAATCCAGCARTGGTGATTGCTGAGTGTGTCCTCTCACTGTTTTGCCTTTCCTGAGGCCAAGTGAGCAGCCTCAGCCCCCTGCCCAGTGGCATCTAGGCTGAGCCTTGACAGGGAAATCCAGAGACACCTTGGGGGAAGATAGCCTGGGGTCTTACCCTGACAAAGATGGAGAAGAAGAGGTCAGCACTGAGCTCCTGCACCCTCTTGGAAGCCATCTTTCGGTCATTGCAGTGATCTGCCTGTTTCTGGATGGCCTCTTTCTCCATCATGATGGGGGACCTGGCACCTGCAAAGGGCACAAGTGACAATGACATGCCCACGCTCCCTCCTGCTACAGAGCTATGCCATGGCCCCCGTCCCCCAGCCCGTCCTGGGGAGCAGCACTCACCGAGGGAGGCGGAGAGCAGGCGGTGCACGATGATGTCGGCGTAGCGGCGGATGGGAGAGGTGAAGTGAGTGTAGAACGGCACGTTCAGGGCGTAGTGCTGAAAGAGGGTCTCGTCCTCCAGGACACCGGTGCAGAAGTAGAGAGCCATCTGAAAGGGGGGAGGAACGAGGGAAGGGTGTGAGCAAGGGTGGTGCTCTGAGGCTGGAGAGGTTTGGCTCTGAAAGACACAGTGCCAGAAGACTGTGACACAGTGCCCTCCTGGTGACGTCCTGTCTGCTGATGGTTCTTCACCTCCTGCTCAGTTTGGGCTGTGCAGGGATGAGGCAGGAGCTGCAGAAACTGAGCACGGAGCAAACAGGACAAAGCCACTGCAGGGAGCTGCTGGCTGCCAGCTGTCCCTGCCTGGCCCCAAGGACTGCATCAACTTTCATATCACACAWGGGTCCATGCAGCTTCCTGCTTCTGCCCAGGCCCTGGCGCTCATTTGCCACCTTCCCATCTTCCAGGGGAGAGCTCTGCTTGTTCTGTGCCCACTTCAGATGCTCTTCCAACAAGGGACCTTGCAGAGTGGCTCCCGAGCCGGGCTCTTTGGTTCTGGATTTGGCTGCAGGCTTCACACACTCATTGTGCATGCTTGGAGAGACAGCCCTGCTACGATCCCTGCTGCTCCATCCCAGCTGAACTGCCCTTCTAAACCAACACCAGGGCAACAGCGGCACCACTGCTCAGCAGCCTCTTCAGCAGGAACCTCTCCTGGGTTGCCCCTGTTATCCCACAGATTACAGCTTTTATTTTTACATCTGTGAAACACCAGCTCCCGGGGCTGGGAAAACACCTGGGGCCGAGCCCAGGCRGGGAGGGGAGGCTGTGCAGGTCAGGGGGGTGGCGGCGGGGTCACGGCACAGTGGCGATTGAATGAACCCATTTAAAAATAAGAGCAAGTGATTTAAAAAAAACAGGAGTAGCCAGCTCTGATTACAGAGCCGTCCTGGGATCCTTGGTTTGGGCAGCTGTATCCTCTGCTCTCCAGGCCAGTGGYGCAGCCAGCTCCTGCCGAGCAGCAACGCACTGATCCGGGCAAGAAAATAGAGCAGGTTAAAAAAAGCAGCATCAGTCCCAGCCTTATTATGAGACCCAAGAGCTGGGATAGGAACTGTGGTGGCTGCCAATTTCCACAACCCAGAATTAAATTGTTTCTGATGGACTCCACAAAGTACGGTCTCCACTCAATTAGCTCAGCTCCCACCGAATGAGGCTGGGCAGGGAGACACGGCGAGCTCTGGAGGCTGCTGCAGGAAGGGATGAGTGCCCTTGTGCTCACAGACAGCATGAAATCACAGGGAGCTTCCAGGCACTTGCCAGGCTTCTGGGCAGAAGGCAGCAAGGTCCCTACAATTCCAGGCACGCAGAATGCAGAGCATCAGTCAAAATCCCTGCTCGGAGAAAGACACTGGGAAAGGCCCATCCCCACCCTATGCCCAGCAGTGTTTCAAATTATGCCCCACCTTGTTTCAAGTTAGAAAAGGAGCTGGAGGTCCTGCGCTACTTGCTATTGTAGGGGGCACTTTGTCTTGATGGATATACTGGCCACTGCGGGGTCCAGCACCATTCTGGACACCCTTTTGGCAGCTCATGACCCTCACTGATGCTGGCATCAGCTTGGGTATCACAACAAAAATGCTYCTCTGGGCCATGGTAGGGCTACACACTGCCCAGTCTGACATGTATCTGACAGCCATCCTCACCACCATGACAGCACCAAACAGTGACATCAACCTGGCATAAAGCAGATGTTTTCTCATTAACAGATTTGACTCACAAGTGGTCTCAAATCCCCAGGGTTTGCTGCAATCCCCAGAGAACTGYGAGGAGCTTGGAAATAAATCAGCCCCAGCCAACCAGGGGCAGCTTAGCACTCATGGACAGATTGAATCCCCGAGTGACTGAGCCCCTGAAAAATGGTGTGTCACTGCTCCTTCATCTGTTACAAGGCTCCTGGCGTGGCAATCCAGGCATTCCCTCAGGCACACACATTACCAGTTGCTTCCCACTTCCCTCCTCCTCCAAGAGCCTGATGTCTTGACCACTGGCACACAGTGAAGAGGGAAGACACAGGCGTGGCACAACCATGGGTTAAACMTGTGGACAGGTTGTTTAGGCTGATTTAGCTGCAGCCTTGTCYCTGAAACATCAGCTTTATCACTGGGAGCTGCGATGTGTGCAGGGATACAGGTGACTCTCAGTGCCCCAGCAGACAGTCTCGCTGCACCATCTGTCAGAGCAATGGCCCAGCCCTTGACACCAGCCTGGGCCCCTCTGTGGCTGTGCTCTGCAGCTGCCAACACTCAAATCTGTCCTCTCCCCCATGAGGGACCGCGACATTCTGCAGGATGGGGCTGATTCTTCCATCTGCTCTAACACTGGTGGCAGACRGCAAAAAAACCCACTCCTTGCAGGGAAAGCTCCTTCCTCCTGGAAGCTGTTTGCCCTTTCTGAGGGGCACTKACAGGGCTGCAAACTACCCGTGGTGATTTAACAGTGGTGGGAATCTGAACTGCTCAGGATTTTGGGGAGCTGTGACTGCACCCCACGATGAGTGTGGTCAGAGGCCACTCAATGGAGCACAGGCTGGGTCAGACTGGAAAGCTGCCCTGAAGATAGCAGAGAAGCATCTGCTCACCTGGCCAATGGTTTTGGGCAAGTCTGAAACTCCATTTACAAACTAAACTGCCTAAACTCATCATCCCAGCCTGATTTGTGCCTCTTCTGGGTCATGCACCACCTCCAATAATGAGAGCAGCCCATCACATGCAGCARTACCACCCTGCTGGGGAGTGCCAGCAAGTGGGAATGCTGCTCACCATCAATGCTGCTCACAGGCGCCCTGAAAGGCCAACAGGTCCACTTGGAAACATCCAACACAGGGTTAAATCTTAATGAGAGTCAGTGTGAGGCATCTCAAAACACTCCCAACCACTTCTCTGATGACAGTGTCAGGAGACCATAGAGGCAAGATCTCAGCAAGTCAGTAAGTCCCCAAAAGCCCATCTCCTCCTTGATGCCACTGCAAAACCCAATTACTTACTCCTTGCTCATCCATCCTGGCCAGCAGCCAGGCTTGCTCCATGTGCTGCTACTGGCAATGCCCAGGCTTSTGCCACAGTCAGCAGGACCAGAGAGGGACTCCAAGGAATTCATGCCACCAGTGCACCTTTCACCAGAAAAGGAGGGTGTGACAGAAGGGACCAAGATAACCCAAAGCAGGACATGGGATCTGGGACAACACATCCAGCTCCAGAGGACACTCCCTGCTCTTTACAAAGCAGCCCTCCTGAGCTGGACACACATGAGGGGGTGATTTACCAAATGGCCTCATACCCCAGTCCCAGTTGCAAACAAGCATTAAGTCCCGGAAGCACAGCAGGACTTCAGGCAACTGCTCATGAGTAAATGAAGCAAATAAGTTAATTAGAAGAGTGACAGTCAAATGAATGATGTTGGGCAGATGATTCTTTCCTGAAGTGATAAGCAGGCCACAGCAGAGAGATMATTTTGGGAATGTGCCCCTTATCTCCATGGGGTAGGACTCCCCTCAGAAAAGGTTGTGCTGTGCCCAGCTGCAAATGCAACTGATGCCCCAGAAAAACTTTTTTTAATGGTAATAAACACCCAAATAAGTGTCCTGAGCTACAGATACACCACACATGACAAYGGGTGTGAGCAGCACAAGCCTCCATTGCAGAGACTGTCAAATAAAGCCACTTGGGCTGGAGGGAGATGGAAGAGCTTCCAGAACTTTCCAGCTTCCAAGAGCAGGTACCAGACTGTGCTTATGGCCAGTTGCACAAGCCCACTCTTAATTCCTTCTTTGGACCAGCTGGGATACCATGATGAGAAGAAACGGCACAAACATGAACCATGGAGCCCACCACCAGCTCTGCACAGGGCTCATGCAACTTCAAGGGAGAAATCCCAACATTAATAACAGGGACACTGTGAGTGGTGAGGAAAGACTCAGCCTGACCTTGCCATGCAGTGAAGCACTGCTGCTCAGAGAACACTGCCCCTTCCAGCTGCACAGGGCTGGAGGCACAGGAGGAAGCTGCTGGCAGCCCTGGAACACCACGTTCAGTGCTCATTCACTCCCTCTGTGTGCAACAGCCAGCTTGGTAGTGCAGAAGGGTGAGGACTGAAGATGGAGCCATAGCAGAAAGCTACAAGCAGACCTGTCTGACAGCACAGTGCTGTTCTCACCTGCATGGGCCTGGAGAACATGTAGGTCAGCACTTCTTTCCTTGCTCTGGAATATTGGTCAGCGCCAAATGTTTCACTTAAGCTTTTCTGTAGGACAAAAGAGAGAGCATTCAGTGTTAGCATGTTATGGTGGTAAAGGGACCCAGGCAGACCTCACTGGAGCTAACAGCAGCTTGTCCAAGCCAAATTTCCCTTTATCCTGCAAATCCCCKTGTAAACCAAAAGATGCACATGAAATTGGGTTTTGCTCAGGCCTGCATACATGGTCCTGAGCACTGGCCCACCTCCTGGGGTCAGTGGCAGGGAACACTCAGGGCACGGGGACTGCTGGTTCTGTCCCCAGTTGTGCAGTGTGAGGGAGAGCCTGTAAAGCTCTCCTGACCTGTGCCTGGCTCCCATCCAGCCCCTGAGAGCTTCAGCACATGGACTAATGGGACTCTGGGGAGACATGGATATGGGAGGTCACTGCCTGGGGCTAGCAGTGAGGAAGGGCTGGAGGGTTCAAAGTGCAGATGRGGAGCTGAGTGAGCAGCCCTGCATCTGCTGACATAGGCTGGGCACAGCCAGCAGGCAGGGAAAGCAGTCCCAGCTGACGGGGGGGTGTGCAGGAGGCCAGCAGGGATGGGATTAGCAGAGAATTATCCACAGTCCAGTTGCGGTGAGTAAAGAAAATCCTGGAACCTGCGCTGTGCTGTTCAGCTGGAGTTCAGCCTCAGGACATGCTCAGCAGAGGAGTGGYTGGATATTTCTTGAGCTGGCTGCATCTGACCTTTCCCAGCACAGCTGTCCAGTACTTCCCAGTCACCCCGCTCCTCACCCTGCCTTCCCCGAGACCTGCAGCAGCCCAGACAGAAACAGCCCCTTGCAGAGCTACTTTCCTTGTGGTATGGAGCAAATTCCCTGCCTAGGACCTGCCCAGAGAAGGAAATCTGGGTGTCCCAGTGACCCAGTGAGTGCTCTTGCACTGAACTAGCCTTTCCATTGCAGAGAGGACAGCGCTGGGGTCACCTGCAAGGTCCTTCCCACCCTGCTCTAACCTCTGTGCACAACGTGGCTGACCACGACAGGCTGGGCCACCCACTGCCAGCACCAGTGGGATCCACAGTGAGCGAGGGAGGGGTTTTGTTTTGGCCTGACAGAGCTGTCAGCTGTGCCTGGGCAGACAGGGACAGGGAATAAAGCACACTCTGCCACAAACATGCCATCACATAACTGCCCACCCTTGGTCCCCAGTGCACTCACATGCAGGGTCCCCGCGCTGCTGAAGTCGATGTTGAGGCCRACTTGGTTGCAGAAGTCCATGAGGTCTTTCAGCAGCTTGGTTTGGGGCGGGGGGTGGCGGCGGAGAAAGGCCTGCTCGGGGAAGGAGCGGTAGATCTGATGGGCCACGGCCATGTTCGCCAGCAGCATGAACTCCTCCACCACCCTGTGGCACGAGAAAAACAACCCCAGGCCCCGGTGAGACAGGGGAGGCCCCTGGGAAGCCAAGCGAGTCCACGGTGATGGCAACTAATACGACACGGGGGGACGGGGGAGCAGCTTGCAGTTGCTGTCTAAGCACAGATTAGCTGYGAGACCGCAGCAAATCCCCCCCAAATTCTCACTTTCTAGCTGAGGTTTCCCCAGGGACTCAGAGTAAGCTGTCCTGCTGGCGCAGACAAGCAGAAGTCAGTGATAAATTGACAGCTTAAATTGGGATAAAATAATCTCCCTTTAGGTCATTTTATCTCCTGAAAYGCTTGACAAGCAAAACAAACGCCATGCGAAAGATAGCACGGAAAACAAACACACATCTCTGTCTTCCTGGGCCAGAGAAAACAGCGTCTCGCTTGCTCCGTTCYGAGCTCGACATGTGTGGTCAGACCCAGCCACTGAGCCCTGCCCCACGCCTGCTCCCACCCACGGCATGACACGACATGGCACAGCACGGCACAGCACGGCACTGTCCCCAGGCAGGACAAGCCACCAGTGCTGCTCCAGCAGGGAGGGACTGCACAGGCTCCCCCACACAGCACTCTGCTGGGGTATTCCAGCCTGGGGGGAGCCCCTCATTTTCCATCTCTAAATACACATGCATTGAATGGAAACCTCTGGGGCTGGACAGCACCAAGRAAAGCAATCCCAGCACTGGGGACCAGCTTTGGTGTTGTAKGGGTTGTGCTACCAGCAGTAGGGCYGTGCCACRGGGGACTTGTTTAACTGGGCTTGATAAGCAAGAGATGTGCTTAACCGTGCTCCCTGCTATTTCCTGCATGTATTCCCAGGGCTCCTAGCTGGTGCTAATTGCCAAAAAAGATAATAGATTTACAAAAGTAACCTCATCCTCCCAGCAATGCCTGAGTGAGCTGTTGTTGATTATGCCAGCTCATCCTCGTGGCTGCTGCAGGCAAAGCAGCGATTTTGCAGGGCTGGCAGCAGCACCAAGGCTGGACTGGTGCTCCCATTGCTGGGGAGACTGGCCAGGTGAGATGTGCAGGGTGCTGCACTCCTGGGGTACTCCTATAGCAGTGATACATTCCCAGCCTGGGAGTACTTGCCAAGAACTTGAAAGAGAAAGGAARTACAGACAAGCCCGGAGGAGGAATAAGCACCTGACAGTGATAATCAGCAGTAGAAATATTAGTCTTTAATGGGAAGGAGCTCCGTTGTTAAGAGCCTTGTGGATTGYCACAGAGCGTTTTGTGCCAGAGGCCAACACTTCAGGCCCCACAGGGAGGGCAGGAGGGACATCCTGGCCCAGGGACAATGTGGGTGGGGCAGGAGCAGCACAGCCTAAATGGGAATGGGCAGTGCCCTGCCCCTGGAATACCTGCCATGGGGACAGGAGCCAAGGTTTGGGTCGGGGGTGGGCAGTGCCCTGTGACCCGAGCAGGATCAGGACACGCTCTTGAGGGGCCACTTCCAAGAGGGCTGGGCCAGGCTCTTGCTGTTCCTGTGCAGCTGAACCGGCAGATGGCAACCTCGGTCCCTCTATGGCCACCGGCTCCAGGGGGTGCGGGACAGCGTGGCCCGGGGGCACCGGGCACCCCGGCTGTGGGACAGCCAGCAGCACCCATCGGGTTACGGCACAGCCATCTCCATCTCCCGAGAGTGGGTCACACACCACTGTCACACCAGAAGCACGTGGGGATCAATGGCCTGAGGACAGGTGTGAGGCTGTGCAGGTAACSTGGCGGCCTCACTGCACCTGAAGGGAAAACCTTATTCCCAAAGCAGCTCATGCTGAGATTGCATGGGATGTTGGTGATGCGGGAGGATGGGCCAGGGCTGGGACTGCCCATGGTGCCAGCAAGGCTTCAGGTGCTGAGGAGCAAAGCTGCTGCCATCCTGCCCTCCCCACAATCCCTTTCAGTKACACTTTAGGCTCACGTTCTCACCAGGGCTTCAACTCAGCAAGCACTACACTGTGGCTTGGAGAAAAGCACTGGATGCTGAGGCTGGTGGGAGCAGAGGTTGGCTGGCAGAGCATGGACCCAGCCCAGTGCYGGGCACTGTGCTGAAGCCCTGTTAACTCGTTGGCAGGTCAAAYGACAAGAGGTTTTGGGGTTTCTGTGGGTTTTTTTCTTAAAACAGCCTAGCTTGGAATCTGGCTCAGTACAGCTGGCAGACAGGAGTAAAAAGAAAAATATTTCATGGCTAAAAAAACGGAGACAGAAAGACTGGTCCATCTGAACGCTTGCTGAATGAATCCCATGTGAAATGCATTCTAACGCCATCGCTACAGTTTCCTCTGGATTAGCTGAGCTATCCTTGGCTCCTGGCTCCATAAAATCCCATAAACAATCTGATCTGAACTTTTGCCCCTTCTGTGCTGATGTGAGGTTTCCTCTGCTGTCCCACAGACAGGGCTGGGGGTCAGCAGGTGGCTGTCCCTGCTGTAGGTGCCTGCAGATCCCAGCTCTCCTGTTAACCATGCTGCAGGAGAGATCATTTCCAAACCTGTTCCATGCATCATTTAACATGTGCACATATGAGGGGAAGGAGAGGGAGTTATGGGATGGCTTTTGAGCTCTGTAACATGTACATCTCCTGTCAGCTCTTTCAATACCCAGATTTTGCTAAYGAGTTATGTGGAAACTCTACAGCCTGCCTTATGCAAGAGGTCAGCTGGAGTGTATGGTTTRCACTCACCTCTGAGCTTGAAATTTGACCAAGGCACGCCACTGCCTAAATCTCACCAACTTCTGGGGACATTTCAAGCTCCTGAGATGCTCTTAAACACAAGTCTTGGTGTTTTTCAAAGTATCTTAAATKATAATCAAAGCTTCTGTAGGGCAAATAGTCACCTATGAAACCATCCAGCTGAAGAGGACTTGATAGCATCTCGACTACAGCCCCAAATTCAAGCTACTGGGCTGTAGCTCCTTCCAGAGCCAAACATCTACAGAATATGGGAAGAGGAGCTACACATTCAGACCCTTGACATGCTTAAGTATCAGCATTACTATCTGGTCCTTTAAAGGTTAGGTAGACCCCTCCCAATTTCTGATAATAACCTTKAGAAACTACTGACACCCTTAGCAAGTTGGTTAGTAGATGGCAAATAAAACACCGGTTTCTCGTGGCAAATCTCTGCAAAGAGAGGCAGGGCAAGTAAAATGCCTGTTTGGCTGCTTGTCTCCATGGCAATGCAGCCKGGCTGTACAGCAGCCATCGAAGTGCCCACTCTCCCTGATTAACTTGACAAATGACATTAGCGAAGCAGGGTTCGCTGAAAGGAAGAGACAAGGAGTACTTTGTGTGCAATCCAGTAAGTGCAGGAAGGAGGCAGGCAGCTTCCTTAAAGCAAAAGGACACTAAAACACCTGCTGTTCCAGCAGGGTAACACACCCAGGGGCTTCAGAGCAAACGGCAGTGAGGTGGGGCTGGACAGACGAGCACAGCTCTTCCCCCAAGCTGCCTTCTTCATCACCATCCAATCCTGCAAGATGTAACTGATGGCTATATCCAGGTGTCGGAAGAGTTACCACAGCTGAGGTGACAGAGATAAACCCAAAACACCACACAGCTCTTCCATGGCAGCTCTTTTGCTTTTGACAGGCTGGAGAAGTTGATCTTTTCTTCATATGTCGCTCATTGTGGAAACCTGCTCCCAAAGGGACAGAGCTGAACTGTTTTGAGCTGAAGTCTGAGCTCCCCGTCCAACAGTGGTCCCTCTGGCTGCATGAGCTTCCACCAGGTAAATCCCCARCATCTTTCCAGCAGCTCAGATTAGATCCAAATGTGACCAACCACAAAGGCTATCAAGCTTCTTTCTCCTAACCCATTACAAAATCCACTCCTCTCCATCTTGTCTCTCTCCCTCACAGCACTTACTCCCTTCTACAAAAGGAGCAAGACTTTTGCTATTCGAATTTCTTCCCATCTATGGATAGATCTATCATCCCAGCTCAGCATGGGTCTGTGTTTCAACCTGCAGACAGTGCAGGGGTTTCTCACCCCATAGTCTATGTGCCTGCTTCAGGTGTGTCCAGCTCCATGCTGACTCCAAGCAGGGTTAGGACAGTACAGCTTTGAAAGCACCACACTTGAACCAAACAGTGCCACAAGAGGCTGGTGCTGAGAAAGGCAGCACCTGAAAGGTGTCTGTGCGTGTCTGAGAGGGTTCTAAAGACACTGACAGATTTATGTCCTCTTGCTAAGGGAGCCCTCACTCTTTGCTGGCTTGGAGGGGCTTATTGTTACAGCACAATCTCATAACAAACARGAGATCTACAGCCACCTCCTGAGAATGGGACTCTAAATCCTGCTGCATTCACCCACAAAGTCACCTTCCACAAAAGGCTGAAAATAGTCCTGTTCACATCCAACAGGAGCAGCATCAGCTGAAGGAAAACAGTAAAGAAAAAGCACCACGGCTCAACCAACAAACCCTCTCCAAAGTGTTAAGTCCAAAGACGCTGGATGTGGTACAGCTTTTTTTCTTTTCTTTAAATCGTGTTAGTTTATTTTTGATTACAGCTCTTCCATGAAGCAGAGGAACTTGAGAGGTTTCTATAAAAGCTCTTCTAAAACCAACATTAGCTAATCCCGCATCTCCCGAGAGTGCAGCCAATGACAGAATCATGCTCTTTGGTGAGTAGCTGGGCTGGCACTTGCAATGGCTCTTTTCCACACAAAATTCTGCAAAAATGGTGTGCTGTTTTCTTGGTGACATTCTGCCTGTCCAACAAACGGGAGCATCTTCAGTCATCCACTCTGGAATAGCACTGCTGCCTGAAGAGCCATGAAAATCAAATTCCCTGTTATCCAAAGAAATTGGATTGTGGTGTTACATATGAGCCTTGCAATGTTGGTGTGGAGCTCCTGTTGCCAATGACAGTTGCCAAAAGACCAACTTTTTTTTTTTTTTTTTTATAAAGAAAAAGTAGTAAAAGGCAAGAGTGCTGGCGGTTCCTGGCTTGAAAGTCATTTGTGCTTCTCTCACAGCTAGCAGTAGCCTTGCACAAAGCATAGCTGAATAATGGAATTACTCCACTTTCTGAGATTGCTCAATTAGCTCTTGGTTAAAACTGCTAACATTGAAACTTGATGAGAATAGCAGCTCTGAGGCAGTTTTAGATTCATTTCTTACTAAGCTAGAATGGCTTTTCCCTCTAATGAACTCCTTCCTGGGGTATAAAGAATGCCCTTTATATTACCTATGGTGCCTTCCCAGTAATAGATGCCTACAACACAAATGCATGGGAGGGTTCTCTGAATACAAATGTCACTTACAGACCACTCTCACACCTTGAGGCTGGAAATGCCACAAGACTACTCTCTTTGCTTTATCCAAATTATCCGTGGTACAGTGGAAAACCATTTTAAGCCTTCAATACTGACGCTGGGCTCCTGAAGGCATTCRGTATGATTAGGAATTAATTGCTTAAAGCCTGATCTACTGGCTTGCATGCAGGGATTTAGACTGCTAGAAAAACCTCAGCCATTTGCCTGAGTTCCTTTAAAATTATCAGTGCCACCTTACAGCCCTGTTAAATGAAATTGCTGACTTTATCTGGCAGCACAACTTCAGGCCAAATGTCGCGGCACAGGACAGCACAAGATGCCTTTGGCATCTCTTGGCTCTTGGCTCTGTGGATGGAAAATGCACCCTGCCCAGCCTGGAGCTCCTCACCCTCATCTGTGGTTTGTATGGAAGAGATAAAGTCAGTGCCTGCCTGTTTTACCACGCTCCATCCCCTCTTGATTCAAATGGCAAAGGAAGCATCATTGGACTGAAGCGTCGGTGTTGCAGAGGATGCAATCACCAAGGGCTGTGCCTCTTCATTAAATGTTAATATGACTGCAGTCTGCTCCTTTTCATGCTAATTGGTGGCAACCTTCAGACTCCTGGCACGATGCTGAAGTGCCCTCTGTGCCAAAACAGAGCCTTCAGCTGCTGTGGGCCAAGGATGAAAGCTTAGACCTGCACCCACGTGCTGGGCCACAAAGGATGTGGAGGCACAACTTCAGCAGGCTCCCTCAGTCCCAGCTCTAGCGTTCTCCATAATTTTCTCAGGTCTATCAAATTTTTGAGTCCAGGGCAGAGGACTTTACCCTCAGCATCACATACAGAGGAAGATCTCATCCAGGAATGGGCATTCTAGCTCARGAAATCCCTTTTTTCATGAACCCCAAAGAAGCCCATGGAGTGCTGTTTGCTCAGCCTGGGAACAGAGCCTCACATACATCCCCTTCTAGGAACAGCTCCAGCTCCTAGGGCTGCCTGGCACTGCCACTCCGACCTCCCACTCATGCTGGGTGACAGCAATGTTGAAAACCCTCCTTGAATGCACAAACCCTTCACCTTTTTGGGGAAGACAATGGGAAAGAGTTTGCAATCCTTGAGTTTATCTCCAGAAGCTGTGCAGCTGGGAATCCCAGCCCTGCTTCCCAGAGATCCGTGTCAGTACAGTTTGTCTTTCCAGGGAGCCACCAGCTCACCAAGATCTCATCTCTCAGAGGAAGCTGTGAGGGCAAGGGCTCTGCTCCTGCTCCACAGAGCCACAGGGAAGGGATAAGGATGGWTCACTACTGCACAGTGCTGCGCTCAACTAAAAGAAGTGATGACTACCTGGGCTGGCAAGCCTTATATTTGGGGATGCATTAGGATATTCCCAAGCAAAGGTACTGCCCAACCATCCAGGGCCAGAGCAGGGACCTGAAACCTGAGTTTTCTGCAGTCCATGGGAATTCCTGGTAGGTGAATAAGGTCAGAGCCAGACTGGGGCTGGGATGGAGCTGAGGAGAGGGGAGATACCTTGCAGCCAGCACCCACAGCCAGACTGGCAGTCCACATTCCTGAGACGTGCAGTCTGATGCGCCACTGGCTCCGAAAGCACAGCTTATGACAAGACACATAATATTAATGTCATCCAGAGTCTGGCTAAGAGGAGAATGGAAAGAATTCCTGAATGAATGCAGACAGCCCCTCTGCTGACGGGAAAGTCTCCAGCCCCACACATCAGGCCAGCACMGCCTGGTATCAGACTGCCTTTCCCACTGCAAGGAGGAAGCAGGAATGAAAGGCACTTTTCCTCACCATTAAAAGTTTATGCAAGTGATTTATGGGTCAGAAAAATTAGCAAGCTCGTCACTGAGTGCTCCATACAGCAGCGTGTGCTACGTGGCTGCTGACCAGAAATGCCAAGACCCATTAGGTGGAAGCAAAGGGCAGCACGATGGAAAGTTAAAGATGCTTTTTGCTGCTTTAATTAATTAACCAGGTCTTTTCTCCATCCCCTGCAGCTTTCATTAATGTAACGTTGAAGTGAAGAAATATTAACAATTCAGACAACATATTAATATTAACACAACACCTGTAAAATGCAAATGTAAGTCCATTAGGTAAACATGATCTTAAGCCATCGAGGCAGAAATAATATTCTGACATTTCCTAGCTTGAGTATCCTGCAGAGATACTGTCCAYCACTAATGCTCCATTATAAGTCATGGCCCCTGATATATGGGGGACTCCTCATCTGTTACTAGTCCCTGAAATGATGAGAAAAACTTACATTTCCATTAACACATTTGCCCATTCTATATGGAAAGTGTCTTCCTAAAGCCATGTCATGAACCAGACAGATCAAAAGGGATTTTTAAAAGGATTTTATCTCTGTGCTAGCAAGGAATAGAGATAAAATCTGAACCTGATAGCTTGTAAATATTAGCCCACYCTTGGGACTGCTCCAGAATATCAGCTTTCTATTATGGTGGTTTCATCTGAGACAAGATTTCATTAAGGGAGAAACAATCAGTTAATCACCCAGAGAACTGATGGTGCTGCAGGGAGTCACAGACTSCTAGAACCAGCCTTCCTGTTCCATATTCCCCATCACCTAACATTCTCCCAGACATTCCTGCTGAGGAGACATTCACACCCTGTGTGTGTTACACCCTTCAGCCTTTGGATTTGCTTTTTCCCAGTTTACCTGGCTTTAAAGAATTGATTACTTCCAAAGCAGGAGACAATCTGATGGACAAGGGGGAAATAAAGAAAACATTCCAGACTAGAAGCATACTCTGAGCTGATCAACTACTGGGAGAGCATCCATTTGCCAACCAGCATGTGACCCAGGTACAAATAAAAAGGAGCCTGCCGCGACTCGTGAAGAGATGAACAATAAAAGATAACAAAAAAAAAAAGTTTAAAATACCAAAAACATGGTAAGTAATCAAAATAATCTGGCAGCCAAAGGCAGCAGTGGCAGGACAACATATAGCTCCTGATGYCCATGAAGCCAGGCAGTGACTTGCTTAGTAATGCCCTTTTTTGATGCAACTCTCTGGTCCAAGCAATGCAGGGTAACCTCAAAGCTGGAGCAGGTTGGCCTTTTCCAGTTGAGTTCTAGCAATCTCCAAGTTCAGCTTTCTCACAGCCCCTCTGGGTGCCTGTTCCAGTTCTTAACCAAGCTCACAAGTATTGTTTGGGCTCATAGCAAGAGACCTCCAGGAGAAGCAATCACCCGGACTGGCCTGCCTTCAGCAAGGGCCTTGCCAGAGGAGGGCTGCTCAGGAGAAACTGGCAGCAGATCAAGGGAATTAGAATGAACACTGGGACCACTGGTTCTGAGAAGATCCGTGTCACAAAAATACATTCAACTAAGCAAGGTCCCAAGGGMCCCAGCAGACAACACCCAAAGGCAGCTGCTCCCTGGCCATGGGATGCTCTGCTGGGGGTGCTGCTTTCCAGGCAGGGCCATGGATCAGGGCTCAGAGCATTGCCCAGCACTGCTCTGGTTCAACCAGGGATTTGCAGTTGTAGCACTGAGTGTGGGCAGGTTAAGGGGAACAGTTGTATCAATACGGAGAGAGGGATCCAGCTGGCTCTGGCTCTATTATTCTTGGTCTGAAATGATTGCAAAGCACAACTCATGAACCTTCTGGTTACCAGGACTTTCAAAGACATGGAAACCCGAGGGGGAGGGGAGCAGGGTATGGGGGACACGGACAGCAGATCAGGGTTAAAACAACAATAACAGTTGGCAGGGAGATGAAAGGGAAATGGGTAACACAGAATTTGGGAAGATGTTTTCTAAATATGATACTGAAATACTCTGGATAACTTCTGTTTTCAAGCAGCCTCTTGGCAGATTAAAATGTCCCAGAAGGTTTTATATCCAGCTCCTACAATCTTAAACTAAATATTAGGTGAGAAAAACATGCTTCTAAGGAAAAGTCAAACATAGCCCTGAGTGAAAAACAATGATCAGGAGAATGAGCGTATTGGGTTTGGTGAATATACAACCAACATCAGTTTTCTTGCCCAAAAAATAAAGCCAAGGGAATAAAATGCAGAGATGWGCAGAATGGAAAAGCTGCAGGAAATTCAGACAGCCTCCCCCCACCCCACATATTCTCCAGGCAGGACTCTCACCCTGCCTGGCCTCAGCCGCAGGCTTGGAGCTTCGCCTTGAATTCCTGAGAGAGCCTTACCCATTCTGMAGCAGGACAGGCTCAAGGTACAATGGGTCTTTTCCATCTGTAACTTCTCTCCCTTGACTTTTATGTGCATCGATTCAAAAGCTGTTTGATTTACTGATGCAGGGGCTGTGAAGAGTCTGGTTTGGTCTAAGGACAGCCTGAGGTTAAAGGCAGCAATGCAATTTCACCACCCCGTCCATTACAGGAAAATGTTCAGATCTGGATTTATAGTCACGTTCCAGCGAGTCCACACACCACAGCAGGCTGAAATTAGCCCCATTTACGCAATGGGATTGAGGAAAAATGGATAAACATCCCACTGGGGCTGGGCACCCCACAGAGAAAGCCCAGAAGTATGGGAGAGGGTCTTGCATGGCACCTTGGACTGTGTATGGCTGTGGGTGACAGAGAGCTGTTTGTCTCCAGATGGAGCTACTTCCAGCCAGGGGGCAGATGAGGAKAGATGAGGCAGTTTCAATGAGACCAGAACAGATGAGGGTGAGTGGCATGGGACCTATCACTGTAAGCAAGGGAAAATCRTATCCTGCAAGTCCAGAGATGGATATGATGACTCTCCAGAGCTGGATTAGTGAGAAAGGACTTTGTTTCATATCTCAGTTCCTCTACTGAGATTGTCTGGAAGTGAGAACAAGCTCTCYTGGCACCAARGTCTGCAAAATCTCACACGCTGCTGGGTGAATTCAGCAAATATCTCCGTCCCTGAYTGCCACMGTCATAACCTGGTTACTCCTGCTGKCTCCTCCACTGACTTYTATGGAYCCCTCAGCTGCATCTAAGTGCAGAGAAACCAAAGCTAAATCCAWGACAATATCCTGAAACTGCTCCTTTGGGCCAGGGTTTTATAGGATGAAGGTAGGCTTGGTTAAAATGAAGACCCAGGTGTGATGAAGAAGAGCTCTTGCATTGTTACCTTCCAACCCTTCCAGAGYTCAGCAGCACAGGTCAACCTCCTGAAAAAACCTACCATTGCCAAAAACCAGACACACAGCTCTTTCATCACATTTGGGCTGCTGAAACCGACAGATCTCAGCACTGGATCATGGTAAGATTTGCAACCCTGTCATCTTGCAAAGCCTTGGCAGTGCCTTTTARTCCTTGGAAAAGGAGCACTTCAGGAATCAGTTCTTGACTTTGTATGTGAATGCTGCAAAGCCAAAACAACTTCTCTTGGAGCACAGGGCAGATCCTAAGATGCCCTGGAGCTTTCTTGTCCTACAGACATTGAGTAGTWATCTCCAAATGACAAAACAGAAATAAAACCATATATCCTCATGCTTTGGTGAGCCTCCAGTCCAGGCCCGACAGATACCTGGCTCTGGGTGCTGCATCTCTCAGACTGCTTAACCCTTGAATAAACAGGGGAAATGCACAATTAGAAGAAGCCTGGTTTTATCCCTTTCCCCCTTCAAATCTAGCTTAAAGCTCTTTCAATGAGCTCTATTAACTGTTGGGCAAAAATCCTTTTCCTCTTTTGAGACAGGTGTACCCTATCTGTCACCAACAGGTCTGGTGTTGTGCAAAGCAACCTATGTTCAAAAAACCCCAAATTCTTCAGTGGCCCCAGGCCTGGAATTGATCTGTTTGTTCTTCCTGTTTCTTCCCTCATAATTTCCTGTAACTGGAAGAATAGGGAGTACATTTCCTGTTCTCCTGATCCCTTGGTCAGTCATCCCAAAACACTGAAGTGTCTCATGAATGAGTTCTTGGACTTCTTGTTGCAACATCACCGCTGCCTACCTGCARAATCAACAATGGGTAATATCTGAGGGCCATACCAAGGTGGGAAGTTTTCACTTACTTAACCTGGCCCCAGGAAGGCAGCAGATTTCCCTAAGGAGGCGGTCTGATCTATGTATTGGGCCCTCAGCTCTCYACCAAAGCTTACTCAATAACATCCAGGTAAAAGCTTTGGGAGCATCCTCCARCTGGCCAACCTGTTAAATCTGGATGGCTGAGGACAGGGAAGCTTCTCTCAGATCCCTTCACTGACAGTTTCAGCAGGGGACAAACCCACTCAGAACCACTGCCTGCAGCAGCAGCGTGACTGTGCCAAGGCGTGTTAAGAGAAAGGGGGCACACACTTTGTTTTGTTAAAACAGACAATCCAAGTACCTGGAAAAGGGCAGGGATTACAAGAATGGGGTAACTCACCACAGGGGATACAACAGCATCTGCTACTGCCCTGTGCTCACTTACTGCTGTCTGGACGTGACACACACCAGCAGCTTCTGTGAATGCTTGTGGGAGGGGGTCCCTCCACAGCAGATGAGGCACCAACCCCACTTCAGCCTGGGCTTGCTCCACATCACACCAAGACAGATCCCATAGGGAAAGGAAACAGTTCAGGAATAAGGCATGGATGGGCTCAATGTCAAAGCATGGGAAAYACAGCTTAGGGTACGTGCAATCCAGGCACATTATACCCTCTTTGAAACTCACTCTCCCATTGTTATTTAACATCCTGCATGTTTCAGCCAGAGACTCCCATCCGCGCCCCAAACTGGCCTGGGTATGGCTGGGAAGAAGAAAGGGAGCTTGAAATGAACTGTGGAAAGATTTAAGTGCTCTAACTSCTGCTTTCCAATACAATTTTCCACTTGGGGCAGGGGAAGGGAAGGAGGAAAGCCTGACAGTAGTTTAGAGCCAGTCACAATTGTGACAGGTTCTTCTTTTCCATTTCCAACCAACTCMCAGGCAGAAGGAGCACTTTAAGTTCCATTTATTATCACAGCCTCATTCCAGCCCAGAGTTTAAGAGCAGCAGTGGCAAACTCTTAGGACCTGTTAGGAGCAGGTCCTGTCTCAAATTGTGCTACACTGCTCAGTGCAGAAAAACCCTRTAATTCATGGAGCCAAGAGCTACTGCAACTCTTCCTAGAGTACCTCAGTTTGCAGCTAAGGGCATCTCCTGTAGGCAGCACCAGTTCTGTCAGAGAAGAGGATCACATAAACAACTTCTTGCACTCCAGACTCTGAGAACAGGTTAASAGCCTTTTAACGGGTGGATCTCTTGCACACCCAAGCTGTACACACAGAAAAAAAGGAGATTAACAGAGGAGTACATCACTTCTGTCTTCTCCCCGGCTACAGAGACTCCTGTTGTAACCCTATCACCACGTGAAGTTTATTGCATTTATCAGCACTGGTCACTGGATGYGCAGCTTCCAAGTGTGCATATGGTGTTTGGGGAGATGCAGACAGCTCAAACACACAGCCCTCATAAAACTGGGGCAAAATTATTATGAAATATTGCTATGTGTTTTCTCCCACTTTTTGGCTTCATTACAACTATCAATGAACATTATTTAAAAATAGCTGTAACTGAGATGTGCTGTGCAGGGACTAAGACACCCTAGCTCAGAATTTCAGCCCAATGCTGCCCCATGTCCCTTCCTGCTCCTCTGCCAGCAGGGCTGATGCACCCTCAGTTGGTCTCCCCTGCTAAGCCCCAGACCCAGTTTCTGCTCCCATTCACTCCCACCATCCCTTCATGCTCACTGATGATAAGATGTGWCATTCTCCCTTCCCCAGATGATGTCAGACCTTTCCAGAGCTGCCCCCTCTGACACTCATGGCTTGCAAACCACTCAGRGGTACTTCTGGTACTGAGTAATGAAAGGAGGGAGATGCTGCTGCTGGATGCAGCCAGACCTGCTTCCCAGGGACCCCACAGTCACCCCAGCAGACTCTGGTGAGCTCTCCTGGGATTCAGGTGCTTCGTGGCTCTGAGTGGAAAACAAGTGTAGCCACAAGCACTGTTTCCCTGCCTGCATCACCTGAAACAGCTGATGGCTCCAGTTGTGGCAAATTCACCAGTCTGGAGCAGGTGAGGARCAAGGCAGTGTGCCTGGGTCTGCATGGACACATGCAAAAGGAGGAAGGAGGACTGACTGTGAATTCAAATTTAGAGTGACTGGGACATACTGTGCCAGGATGCTGAGGTTCACACAGCAGCTCCACATTCAGCTCTGAGTCACACAGGAACCAGCCTGGGGAGCAATTACTGGTGTGCAAATGCTCTTGAGCTGCAACAAAAGAATGGTGAGGAATTTCTCATCAAAACCCCTTGAAATCTTTATCTTGCCCACTTRGGCTTGGGAGGATACTTCCTTCTGCTTAGACAAGTGAAGCCTCAACAGAGCATCTGGGATGCTGGAGAGGAAGTGTCCAGTGACGTGAACAGCCACTGCAGCACAGCAGCAATGATAGCCCTGACGGCATCACCCCGTTCCCATGCCAGCACTTGTGACTGCAGGAACTACACTCCATTAGGAACAAGCTGTTCCCCTAATTCAGTCCTTCTGACTCCTCTGTTAGAAGACTTTCCTGATACTGTGCAGGGCTTTGATGCCAAATGCACTTGGGACATCTGACTTCAGCCCTCTAGCTGCCAGKGCATCACCCCCTGCGAGCCCAGCCTGGGCTAGTGAGAGTCACAAAGCAGGAG
Organism: Malurus melanocephalus; assembly: GCF_030028575.1. NCBI lineage: Eukaryota > Metazoa > Chordata > Aves > Passeriformes > Maluridae > Malurus > Malurus melanocephalus. The sequence continues at coordinate 1,902,336 of NW_026623307.1, forward strand.
GAAATGCYCAAACCACAGCCTGCTCCCACATCAGGTCTGCAGCACAGACAAGCTCCCCACACTTCAATCCTCCTCCCTGCATCCTCACACACAGATGAGCTTTTTATGCTAGCAACCCCATAGACTACTCTAGGACTGAAAGAGAATTGCATAACAGCAAGCACACACCCAGTTGCTCATTTTGTATGTGCTGACAGTCTCATTTTGACTCCACTTTCCACATTTAAGGTGTTAATGGGAACCTTGATGCATTTCAGAGGGAATGTGCACAGATAGARGACAGATGCATGAATCTAAAATCTGGCTCCCAGATTTCGTATCAAGTGCTGGATTTGTTTATATCCTTATGATACCATCTCCATAAAAGCAATCAACCACCACCMAAAGGAGGTGTTTCAATATCTGCACAGCCTTTACACACTAGGCATTAGGTTTGCTTTTATGATGCAGAATAATATAATGTATTCYTTCCACAAGTTCCCAAATGTTGTTATTAAATGCTGCTTCTCTAATAAAATATGCTGCAACATACAGCAGTACATGACGTGGCATTTACACAAGACTTTTATCCATAYAGGACTTGCTGGCTTTTAAACAAATCTGTCTCTTCTATACACTACAGAAGCACAAGATGAGTAATTATGTTCTCTGCTTAATAATGTTTTTGCACTGGCCAATTTAACAGCTAATCTCCACAAACCTCTGAGATAGTCCCCCAGCAGCTACATTTGCATGTTGTAATCAAGTCTTGCTATTAAATCATACTTTGCAACAATAGCTGAGCTGTCAACGACAAGCAGCGGCTCTCGGCTCTTGCACTGGCACCACGCAGGCGAAAGCCCTGGATAAGCATGCACAAAACCTCACTGCTCTGCCAGCCAGGAGAGCACCCCTTTGCACTTTAGGGAGCTTGGGAATGGCTGTACCCATGACAGATCTCAGGACAAGCATCCTTAGTCTGGCTCTGCTCTCTGGTCAGTCAGCTTGCAAGCTGTTTTYTCCAGGCCTGCCTGCTGCTCTCTGCAGTGATAAAAAGCCAAACTGGTTTGCCTGTGGTGCTCTGTTGTACTCCTCTGACTGCTTTCTATGGTGTCCTTAAACTCTGAGCACACTGGGCGCAACAGAAAGATCCCTTTGTGACAAAGGTCCTGCCTTGGCTGTGTGTGCAGAAACAGCTCGTGGAGCCAAGCTGTGATCAGAGCACTGCACCCTGCAGGGTTAACCACACTCCTTGAAAATACCCTGCCCAATTTTCCAGTTTCTTTGCTGTCCTTGTTGATCACAGTGCAGCAAGAAGATGTGGCTGAGCGAGAGGGCAGAGCAGTACCAGGTCAGTTAAGTGACCCTGTTAGTGTCATCACAGTTTGGCTGTGGAGCCCTGAATAGCTGGGTGTGACACACAGCATTAAGCAGATGTTTGATCTTCCTCCACTGGCTTCGACCAGGGATGGATCCCCTGCTCCACATTCCCATCTGCCCTCCCAAAACCTCATCCCCGAAGAGATTCACATAAACTCCAGCTTAGCTTGGCACCATACTCCTGTTCCTGTACATTCACTAAAGCAACATGTCCCTTCTCCTCTACTTTCCCACARCCTCAGTTTTCCCTCAGTGACTGTGAATATCTGGGTGACCTGAGAGCATCTGTCGAAGAACAGCACCAAGAGGCAATTCCTAAGAATTCCCTGCAGCAAGCATCACTGCACTGGCCCAGGCTGTTACTGAAAACTCTTGCTCTGAACCAGATTCTGACTCTCTGCAAAATGCTGCAAATGTGCAATAAATAGCAGAGCCCTTTTGAACCCTGCCTTTTGCAGCAGCCTTACCAGAGGCAGAGTTTCAACACAGCAATGTGGATCAGCCCCAGCCCGGCCACATCAATGATGACTTTCTGTCCTAATGATTCTTTCTGTGCATTAGCACAACATTTATTTCTACCTTGCCCTRTGCTTCCCATTTATTCAGWAATCTGACAATGTCTCCTTCCTTTYAACATGGAAACACAGGRAAAGGAGGATTTCTTGCTGGAATTGGCTTACTCTGTGAAAGTAGACAGATCAATCTAGATTCAATCTGTCTCACTAATTGTTGGAGGCTGGAACTGACCTGGGGSTGGCCCAGCTGGGAGTGAGAGTGTGAGCACAGGCACCCTGCTCCCAGCTTCTCCTGCTTCATGCTGCCAACAAATCACACCAGACCTCTTTGTGCATGGTGCACCCTGTCTGCTCCTGATACCTGAGCACTTGTGCCCAGCCCCACGTGAGTGGCACCGCACCAGATGGTGCCTGTCTGGCAGCAAGACTGCAAATGAGCACCGAGCTTAAATAAAGAATGAMAAAGTTATTCATGGTAAGATGACTTCTCCAACAGGTGCCCTGTTTCACTGCTGCAGAGCCATCTCCTCACCTCACTTTAGGTCCTGTTTGACCACAAAGTCCTTCCCAGGGGTACTTCCAGAGGGGCTAAGYCAGTTGAGAGTTGAGTGGCAAAGATAAAAGTTCACTCTTCTCTATTCCCTTCYGTTTGATGATAGCAAAGTGTTTCATGAATGATAATAAAAAAGACCCCAAGGATTCTTGCTCATTTTTGCTCTAGAGATGGTGTTGGAGCAGAGAAAAGATTACGTGACTTGCCAGAGCCCATGCAAGGAACAGCCTCTGAGTTGGGAGCTGACCATGGAGCTCCTACCCCACGTGTGGTGAGATGGTGAGGGGTCCAGTGGGATCACCAGARAACATTCCCAGAGGCAGAGAAAGCTTGCAGAACATCTTGGCCAATAATGAGGCTGCTCATTTAAGAGTGCTGCATTTCAGATGAGACAAGTGAAGGACACAAAATTTAAGATGTTCAAAGCTGATCTCAGGAATTTCGAACCATCTTCCATTAAAATTAATGGAAATATTAATGCAAAGTACACTCAGATCCTCAAGCAGGTTCTTTCCAAGCAAGATCTTCCCATTAACTTGAAAGRAAGTTGTGCCCAAATCCTCTTACATCGCTGGGAACTGTCTGAGACAGGCAAAGTCAGSCTGCAAATCCATTAGGCTCCAGATTGACTAATGCATGGCAAATTGAAAGAGGTGAAAGTACTAAGCTGTAAGAGGAACCCCACTCAGGGTGACCTTGAGTGAGGAGCTGAGCACACAAAACATGTGTGTGACTTGGAGCTCCTTTTTTCAATGGAGAAGAAGTAGGGAGATGTGGAGCAAGTGGAATCCACTGCCAGACTGATTTAGCTGCTCTGAACTATGGGGAAAAAACATCAAAAAAGTAGCAGGACCAAGAACAATGCACAGCAGTAGCTGGAAAAGAACTGTGACCTTAGTTGCTTAGGAGAGGGATAGAAGAGAGTTCCACTTTCACCCTCTGATTTGTGAGGACATAATTTCAACAAGGTCCATGGAATGCCCAACGGAGCAGAGTACATGGAGAGAGGAGTAGTGTCAGTGCAAAGCCAGTCCTTTGCATTAACAAAGAGCAATGTGCCAGGAATTTAAGACTGGAAAGATTATTCCAACGGCCGATGGCCTGTGCCTGGAGGCCTTCAGGTAGCTACTACTCTGTTAAAAAATACTTGTTCGGTCTAAAACACATTCCAGAAGTGCATTTGTCCTTGAAAGAGAATTCCCTGTTCTTCTCTTGGCACAATTTCCCTGTTAATCTCTCTTTCCTTTCAAATGCATGCTTTATTTCTAATCTGAAGCTTCAGCTTTCAGCCAGTAGCTCTTTATGAGAGCAATCCCAGCTGGCTGACAATCCACCCGGTTACTCCAGCTCACACTGCCCTGGGGAACCAAGGTACTTAGTGCTGAATGGACTGTGGAGGTCCTGCTCGTGGCAAACCAAAACCCTGGCTCCCTCTGGGCAGACAGCACGGATCCAACAGCAGGATGTCGAGCAGGAATGGCAGGWTTATCCCCAAACTGAGCATCCCTCAGCACGGCCAGCTCCAAGCACTCAGGATTCCCTTCATCACCTTTGGACTTACCCCACTGCCTCTCCCTGAAAGCAACTCTCYTCCCTTAGTTTGTACCTAAAGCACCTCCTGACAAAGCAAAAGATGGCACATCCTCTCAGCCACTGTCCCAGCACTCCCTGCTGGTAACATCCCAGGGTGGCCAGCAAAACTGGCTACCCGCAGAGAAGTCACTCAGCACTCTGTCTGTACATTCAAAGACAAAGAAAMTAAGCCAAAACAAGGACTCCTTTTCCATGTTTCTTAAGAAAAAGGTATGCCTAGAAATCCTGCTGGGAGTGGAATAGCTAGGGGGTCTGGTGATTTTTCTAGCCAGATCCCAGTCCAGGAGAGGGCCTTCCTTGACACAAAATCAATTCAGCARCTTGAGTCCATGATGAAATTGAGAGGTGTTTCTTGTGGAGGGACGATTATTCATCCTTTCTCACGTCAGATCTGTCCTSTCCCATGTTCATAAGGGCTAATCACAGACTCATCTAATTCAGGGCTGCTAAGAAACCCACATCCACAGGTTAKCAATTTCAGTCCAGATATAGCTCACTGCCTTGGGCATTAGTCAGACACATAKTGGCCAGAGAAATGGTGCTGAAATGCTGCTGAGGGCTTTCAAACATATTGTTAAACAAATGGATACGTAAACAGATCTCTGGGATGACACATAGAGACAGCATCTCTGACTCAGTTACAACTGCAACTSATTTTCCCACCTACCTGACTGCCACCAGAAACCCAGACACCTCACACTGACACGAGGAGGTTTTACAGCTCCTTCCCAAGTGAACACTGAACCAACTAAGATGACGAACTCCTCTGATTCAGTCTAGGGAGAGAAGAGACGTCCCACACTCACTGGGATTTAAGAGCCCAGTCCTTCCTGCCTCTTGAGGGTGGGAGCACACACTGGCTGCTCTGGAACCCTGTTGAGAGTCTAAAGAGAGCTACTGGTCACTGTGGGATCCTGTGTAGGCCACCTAAGAAAGCTTCAAACATCTGTTTGGATGGGACAGGATTATGTTCAAATCCCATCTGCCTGCTCAAGAAGGCTGGTTTCCTTGATCACCTTTTCCATTTGCACCCCCCTCATTGCACTGACACTCCAAGGATTTGGCAGTTACTATTTCTACAGSTCTGATGGATTGGGAACCTGTTATTAAAGCTGCAGGATGGCAGAAGGAGGCAGGCCTGTGTGAAGAAAAGCAGCTACACAGTACCTGGGCAGAGCCTTTTGCTAGGGTTCTTTTTCTCCACTTAGGAATGGCCATAGACCTCTCTGGAAGGAAAGAACAACTCTCTGCTCCTCAAAGTCTCAAGTGACAAAGGCTRTTTTGCAGCTTATGTGGAGGTGGTAGACAGAAAACCAAACTCATGCCTTTGGCAGGAAAAATTATGTATCTCTTGAAGTTTTAAAGGTCAACCTCCAGACTTATTYCCCTGGACAATTTACCCTTCACTGAACCAATGCCAAAACCGGGAGGACTGGTTTATCTCTGTGCACAGTGACAGAATAATTCACCAGCCTTGCCTGGCCAACTCCAACGCTTACCCTTTGGCAGGTGAAGGGTGTACTTGGGTAAAGTTTAGTGCCAACAGTGAAACAGAAAACAAGATATGGTATGAAAAGAAAAATTCGAACATACTATTTTTTTTTTTTTTTGTAATTGCATTGATTTTATTTTGTTCTGAAATCTAAACAAAGCATTTCACAAGTTTCAGGTGAATCACTGCTGCAAGGAAGCAGCTGTCCAGGGATTTCCCCCATAACATTCTAGTCCACCAGACAAGRCAAACATGAGAAGATGCCACTTTCAGAGACTTCCCTGGCCTTGCAGGTCAGAGTGAGGCAGAGCACGATCACTAACTGGGAAATCAGATGCTGTCAGGGGATCTCCTTTACAGCAACACAAGCAGGGCTGCTCTGCTGGGCTGTGTGCCATGAAACAATCATGCAATAAGGCAGGTCAGGCACCCAGGGACTGTGTGAGCTGTGCAGCAGCTTCTTGTGCAAACAACCCACTTTGCAAGCCTCAATTTCTCAAAAGGAACAAAACACCTTACGGTAAACCTGCCAGCTCATTGCAGAACAACCAGGTCCATGCTAAAGTCCAACACATGAGCTGTACACCTGGGAAGTATCTCTGAAAACAAATCAGCAGCTGTGTCAGCTGCTTTACATATCTTTTTCCTAGCACTGCCAGTCAACACCTCCTCTAGCAAAAAATAATAAACTCCAAGCAATTCTGCTTTGCTCTTTTTCAGAAAAACAAACCCTCCCAAACCTCCACCCAAACTCTGTTTACACCAAACCTGCTGCAGTCCTGAATGGAAGCAAYAAATGGAGTGAGCTAATGTGTTAGTGACAAATAACCCGTTCAAACAATTCCAGCATAATTATAGGTTGGCTCTCTTGATGTAACATTGGGTGCATCACTGCAGATATTACATTCACCTTATGAAAAGAYTGCACAGAGGAGCTCGCTTGGTAACCCAAACAGCATTATGTATCATGAGCCTGTCAGCATCAGGAGTGCATGCACCCTGGCATTTGAAGTCCTGGTGTTTTAAGTGATAATCCAATGTACCAGACATCATTGATCTCTATATAAAAGGGGGCACCACTTTTCCTTTCAACTGGAGCTATTTTTCACTTCTCRTTCTGAAGAGTTGTGTGGTGCTGCCCGCAAGTGGCTACACTGCACAGCAGCTCGATGYGCAGCACTCCGGGTCCCCAGAGAGAAAAAGTGATCAATACTCCAACGCTGCTTTTGTAAGAGGTCTCTAAGTGCTTCCACGAGAGATGCTGCTCCTCTGAGTTTCAAAATTACTCTGAAGAGAACATGAAAGCCCCCACTGCAAATTCATAATCCTGACACAAACTGCAGCTGCAGCACGGAATTAAAATGAAATTCATTGGCGAGCTGCAAGCTGGTCTATCGGCAAAGGCGGAATCTGGGATGTGGGAAGGGACCTCAGAAACAGACCAAAACTCAGACACTGAGGGAGCAGGAAAACCATGTTAAGAAAGTTCCAGCTGGGGACAAGGAAGTGCCATTCTTGACAGGGATTTACACCTCCTTGGTGGGTCTGGGATGGCAGAGATCCTGAGAACTGCATCGTCTGACAAAGGTGGCAGTAATCAGAGAGTCTTGGGAGAGAAGGCAAAGGCATTTGAAGGGTCASACTTGCTGTGGGTAGGTGGGCAGAGCCCAGCAGGTCTCCAGAGAAGGGTCTGGATAGCGATGGTGAATGCAGAGAACAGATTGCATTTTCTATTTCTTGGATACAGCCAAAAGACACTGGACTTCCCGCAATTAATTTCTTCCAGGGGGATCTCAAATTGGCTTTGGCTCTTCCTGCACACAGGCTGGAAGAAGTCTTTCATGATGATSCATAACCTTTATGGATCTCATCCTTCCTGCTGCCTGGCAGCCCCCAGGAGCAGGACCAGTCATGCCAGGCAGGCTGGCTTCAGAGTGGGCAGCCAGCACTTCCTCAGCACAGCCCATATCACATTCCTGAGCAGGGACTGGTGAGTGCATGTTGTAAGAAAGGGTTCATGAGGCATGGTGGATGGGAATGAACTTGATGATCTTTTACTGCCTGGTTGRGTTTTGCAATTGGATCCTGGGCAGGATCAGAGACATCCAGCCCGTGCCAAGAGGCAGTGACACAAAGCCAGTCCCACTGTCAACACCAGCCGTGTGTGATGGGACATCTGGCAGGGCTGTCCCCTCCTGGATGTCACTGCTCTAGGGCCATCTGAAGGGTGACAGTATGCTCCTGTCCCAAGTGTCACCCCTGTCTGTCTGTCTCTGTGTCACAGCACAGTGCTCCCCTGGCAGGACAGCATCCCACAGAGCTCAGAGCACCAGCCTGAGGCTCTGCCCGTAGCACTGACTGATCCCAGCAGGGAGAATTTAAGCAACATGGCTTTAAAATGAGAAAGCAGACTGCTTGCTTCTGTGTCAGGTCAAGCCACTTCCTCTGGGGCCAGGAAGGACTAGCAGGCTGGGAAGGACTGGCAGCACAGGGGATGAAAATGCCTAGGTCTGAGCAGGAGGAAGAGAAGTGATGTCACCTAGTGTCACCCCTGTGACCACAGGGGCAGTGACAGCCCCGCTCCTCCATACAGCTCCAAGTTGCCACTGGGACTATCAAATGCCATCAGATACCTCTCTGTTATAGCAGGGGGTGGAAGGGCAGGGCAAGCACCTGCTCTTGCTGCTCAGCACCTCTTTTGATCTCAATCCAAGGCTTCCAAGACGTCCAAGGTTCCGCTGARTCCACTCCACCCAAAGTGCTTGGCACCCAGGGTGCAAGAGCGGAGTGGGTGAGTGCAGACAGGCAGCAGAAAACTGACAGGAGTGGCAACATTTCCTTGGAAGGGTTTTATCATTTCAAAGGGAACAAATTCCAATTGATTGCCCTTGTAAGAGCCTGCATGGTACTTGCACTTCCAGCCTAAGCAATAGAAATTTTAATTGCTCTGGTAATTACACTTCGAGCAATGCTGCAGTCCTTTGTTCTCCAAGTGGGAGACCAATATCTGCTGTTCTCCGGTGGCCCCGTCTGGCTGCAGCTTGGAACAGCATTTGGCACTTGCAAGGAAAGGGACATTCCTTCAGTGACCAGGGGGACACCARGCCTTGACACACACAGCCTGGCTCACGCAGATCTCTGGGGCACCAGGCACACCCCCCAGGTCAGAATCAGCTTAGCTTCCTCCCGTTAAAGCTGCTGCTCAAGAGCTTCACACACCTGCCATAAGTTTTTCCCTGGAGCATGTCCCAAGTCTGATGCTTTGCTGAGGGCACTGGGCTCTGGGGTGCATATTTCCAGTCTTGACACCAAGGTTATGTAGCTTCAGCTCCCGGCTACATCTTTAGGAGGCAGAAGCTCTGTTACCCTCTGAGTCCTGATGGGTACTGTCAAAGCATGACTACACTTGGAAGAACACAAGCCYTACAAGTTATCCTGGAAAACTACCATAAGGAAAACCTCTTGTGACAAGTGCCATGTCACTGTGTGGACATCAGCTTAACCCTGTGACAGGCCCAGTGCTTGAGAAGAACAGTCTCTGCTTGGCTGGGCAGGAGCCACATCCCGTGCTTCCCAGCAGTATTCAAACATAAAGTTTTTGTTGCCAGTAAAGCTGCAGCACGTATGAGCTGCTCCAAAATCACCCAGGGTATAACCAGACCCAAGCACACGTTTGGCTCAAGGGCATTTTACCTGCAAGAATGCGTCAGCCGTAGCACAGACCTTCACGCTTCAGCTCACCAGCCAAGGACTGTCGAAGCGCTGGGCTGCACACATGGGGTTTGGGGGATAAGCTGTGTGCAAACTTAACAAGGCTCTCCCTGGCAAATGGGATCCTGCTCTCCCCAGGCTGGTCAAGCAAGCTATAAAATACAAAGTATGAGGGCCTGCGTGGAAGCGTAATTGCAGTTTGGATCTGTCAGGCACACGCAAACTCTGGGTTTACTTGGAGTTACACTCATCCTGCCCATGCTGTATTTTTCCCAAGGCATGATCCAGGCTGGCATGGTCCAGGGTGGCTCAGCTCCCAGGTTTGCCAGAAACACAGGACACAGCCATACATCTCTCAATCAACAACTGCTAACATGACAAAGCTACTTTGTCACACATCAGGCCTCTCACAGCTAAAAGCGAAGGGCTCCAAGCAGCATTGCTACTGGTCTTAGCACTTAAACAAAATAGTTCCACTCATGTCTCTGGAGTTTGCTCAAACAATGGCAGAAAACACCCACTGAAGCCTGGGGAGAGGGGGGCCTGTGGCAGAAAAACCACAGCTGCTGATTTGTGAGATACACCCCACACAATTAGAAACCCTGGTCCATAAACACCCTTAACAAAGCCCAGCAAGTCTGGGGGATTTCTTTTCCCTGCTGTCCATTGTGTGTCACTGCCTTTAAAACTCTCAAAAACAAACGCTCTTCCCTTGCTGATTTTATGCTTTGGCGCTGAAGTGCACGTTGCCCTGTGAGCTTGGTTGTGCTGAAGGCACCAGCTCTGCTCATACAAAGCTCTGGGGCTGGGAAACTTGGGGTGGGACCATGTGCCACGTGCTAATCACCCACCCACAGGCAGAAGGAGTCTGCCACAAATGATGTYCCTTCTTGTTTAAACATTAAGATTTCTCAGTTAAGAGAAATTTCTCAGTGGTCYGTGTGTTTGCAGATGTCCCCTTTCCTTGCTGGGACTGATCTTGTTGGTGTTTCTGAGCAGATCTAATGACAGACCGTTCTGTTCATTGACAACTTCATATACTCTCCTTTTTTAGGTTAACTTGAATAATTGGCAAGAAACAGGACTACATGGGTGGAGTAACAGGCCATGGATTTATGACATGCTGGTATTCAGGGCGAATACAGAAATATCCTGAACTCTGCCGCTGCTGTCAATTTGATAATGAGAATGTGATTTGAAATAAAAACATCTTGGGTGCCAATTCACTACAGCAGCTAGTAAAAATAGGCAAAATACCTAGAAATAGAGGACTCTGTGCTCCAAACACATCCAAAGCTTGAATATCATACAGTATCACACAAAAACAGAGCACGTGGCTGCACTGGGGCTACAGTAGCGCAAAGGCCACTCAGTGAACCCATGGATGAGCCTTAGCAGAGAGAACAGGGCACTGTGTGGGTGTAGCTAAGCACAGGTGAGGGCTCTCCTTTCCAGTGCTTTACAGCCTTTGGGTATTTTCCCCCAGGACATGCTCCCAGAGTTACCCCAGAACCAACAGTGTGAGTTGCAAACACCCCTGGGGCAAAGCCTGGATGAGCTCTGTCAGAGCCTGAAGTACCCAAGGGCAGGCCTTTTAGACAAATAAAAGCAGCTTTAAAAAGCTAGAGAAAAAAAAAGAAAAAAGGGGCTGCAGGGCCTCGTGCATTTTAAAGAATCTAATCTGGCCTTTACAGGAGCTGTTCCCAGTTTCAGGTCAAGCCTGAGGCCTTCTTTAATCTACTTTTAAGTGGTACAAGCAGTTGTGATCCCTTTGCCAGAAGGCAGGGCAGTCTCCTCTCACTGCACCTTCCCGTGTTTGCTGCGTGTCATCTTCCACAGCACTTACTTGTTGCTGTCCCGGTACTGATAGATATAACAGCCCTGAGGCATCCCGCTCTCCTGGTCCAAGGTAAACGAGAGCTTCATCTGCACAGAGGAGAAGGGGTGTGGGACAACGAAGAGAGAGAGAAAAAAAAAAGAAAAAAAGCAACATTTTAGGCTCTCAGTCATTACAGCAACTTCAGCGAGGCTTGTGGGAGAAAACTTAACTCACCAAGGCTGACACGCAAACACCATGGCCTGGAACATACTGTGGGGTTCCAAACCTCAGGGAAAAGTCACATGCGTTGCAGAAACCTCTTGCTTTTTCCACCCTTTGTTACTATAAAGTGTTCGTGGTTCCTCTGAAATGCACGGGTCGTAACAGCTCACCCCTCCAAACCCACCCACACACACCACCCTTCACCAAAGCGATTGCGGTTCCCCTCAGACACTAAAGAAATGAGTTTCTGTAGTTCCCACGAGTCTTTCTCTGAAAACTTTCCCGGCTCCATCTCGTTCCTCCAGTGCATTAGAACAGAGGAGAAACCACAGAGGGAAAGGTGACAGATTTTTCCTTCTGTGCAGGGTTATTAAAGAGCTGTTAGAAGGGTTTGCAGCTTGGATCCGCCTCCGGCAGCGGGCTATGATGGGACCTGGACGCTGCTTTTGCTSCAGCTCCAAGAAGGCATTCAGCGAGGGTTTTCGGATTTCAAACACGGYTCGTTTTATTTAAGGGGGAAAAATTAATCCTCTTTCAACAAGCAACAGAATGGTTCTGTGGGGAGACTTTTTTTTGCTGAAAATGTCTTCGGTGATTTTATACACCGAACTGCCTAGAAAACAGCACGGAACTGAGTTCTGCAACAGCCCTGCAYATCCAAGCAGCCCCTCATTACCCTGGGGAAGGCTGCTGACCCCCAGAGCAGTGTCCCACCAGCTCTCACAGCCCCTGGGGCAGCAAGAGACCCTGACCAGGAGCCATCAGACTGGGTAAGAAGAGGCAGCATCCTTCAGCTGCCAGTCTTCTTCATGRACTTTTTGGGGGTCACAGAGATTACTATCAGCAGGGCTGTTGCCAGTGCTGGATTGTGCAGAACTCCTGAAATGGCCTGGGAAGACCACTGCTAAAAGTCAAGGAAGGTTTGCTATGATGAGCCTGACCTTTTGAAACAAGGAAAGGAGGAGAGAGCAGTGTTGAGCCACTGCATTTGATCACAGCCTCCTCTCCTCTGGGCTCCGAGAAAATTGCTAACTCAAATTAATGGCTTATCCAGGAACGAACACAGAATTAAAACATCTTTCTCCCGTAGGCTGTTAAGAAATGCATTGTGCTGAATCACTAGATGATGCACTGGTTTTCGCTTCTATAAAGAGTAGCAAAGTCATACACTGTGATCTCAACTGACCCAAAAAAACAGCATGCCATGAAATCATTGAAAAATTTACCAYCTTGAATATTGAGTTAAGAATCAAGTACCAGGCTGAGGCCAAATTCAGCTGAGCTCCCTTGACTTCTGGGCCCCTACCAGTGCAAGCCATTGTGAAACACAAGCTCATGCCACACTGTGTAACACAAGTGTCTGTGGCACACACAGCACAGCTCAAACCACTGTCAAGGCAGTGACCTCTTACACCTCCACAACTCCCCTTCCTGCAAGCCCTGACCTTGCACCAATTCAGCAGATCACTCAGATCAACTTTGGAGACTGGTAYCCATGGCAGGGCTAACAGGGCTGGCAGGGGAAGCTTCTCCTGGCCAAGATCCATGAAACCTGGCTGTGGATCCAGCCTCTCCAGATGCTGCACATGGAAGCTAACTCATGGGAGCAGGAGGTCAGCAAGAAACAAAGGAACCTCCCTCCCCAAGGGAGACAAGTGATCACCTTGCTGGCCATATGTGCTCCATAAGCAGAGTCCTCCCAASTGAGCTGCCAAGGTCTGGGGAACTGAAGGAGGAACTGGAAGCTGCTTRAAGCCATTTTTGCTGGGCCAGGTTTTCCAAAGCTTTCTTGCTAGAATATCAGGAAGCAACTCTGAGGCCAAAGGGACAACAGGTATCTCAGACACAGATCCACCAGGTCCTTTTCTTTGTGGAACAGGCACTGYACCACAGAACCAGTGGAGTGGAAGCACAAAAGAAAGTGCAAAATTTGGCAGAAGTGTGGCTTTAGTGACTTTGAACAATCATTTTGGATAAGGACAAACTCAGGAGAGCTTGAGACTCTTGTTTGCAGCTGTCAGCTAAGTGGGCTTTGGGATTGCAGTAACTGAGCATCTCTGGTTAAAGCTCACCTGGGCTCTGTGATCCCAACACAGCTCGAGGGTGGAGCCACCTCTCCACAAGGACACAAGTCCAGGGGGAGAAAGGAAGGAAGGAAAAAGGCTGGGAAGGAAAACAGCCTTGTTTGGACAGGCTGCCTGGGAAAGCCTTGGGGCAATCAGGTCTGGGAAGGTGACCTTTCCACTATCTAGGGGGATAGGGTCCCATGGAACCTGCCTACCCARAAAGGAAAGATCACAGTTCCCAAAGATAACGGGTTTTCAATTTTCTGTTATTTTAATCCCTCTTTGTCTGCTCATGGTATTCCAGACAAATAAAACACACCCTGCTTGGCAGGCTCGGCCATCTCTGCTACCCACTAGTGCCAGCCAGGCCTGGATAATAGGGACTATACATGGCATGACCATCTGGGTCAATGCTGTCAGGCAAGAGCATGTTGCCATCACCCACAGTGACAAGAGGACCACACTCAGAGAAAGGTCAGGGTCAGGCTGTCACACAGAGATGTGTAACTAAAGGTCTGCCCCAGCAACCAAAGCTCGAGGCAGCTGTGCTGTCACTGATTCACAACCCGTGCTCTTCTGCAGATCTGCCCTGCTGATGCACTGTCCTGGTCAGCCAGGAGGGGGAAGAGGGGACCTGTGTTTGYCACCAGGAGTCCTTACAGACCCCAAAGGAATAGTCAGGCTCTGACTGTGCAGCCACTGGCAATGCTCTGGCTGCCTTTGCTCATTTGGTGGCATTTGGCCTCCGCAGGGAGCACAAAGCCTTCAGGCAAAACTCCTCTCATGGGGTGGAAAGCGAGCAGTTCAGGCAGCTGGGGAGGGACTGGCTGTGCAGGAAGCACACTGGGATTGCAGAGACTTTAACCTTCCTTACTAAGCTTAACAAGGCTATCCACACCCACTGGACATGGTGCACTTGGGTACCCTCTGCCACYGCAGCCAMAGGAGAGCTGCACTGACCACACTCTGCCATTTCTGCACAACCCTGCTCACTGCAAAGGCACTTGTGCTTCCCAGCACCTCAGTGCTTTGAGACTTCTCTCATGCTAAAGCTAATCAACGAAGTGCCTGCTGCCACAGACTGCCAAGGACAGAACTCAAGTGTCCTTTCCCAGCTCTCTGCAGCCCTACACTGCTGCTTCTCTCTGGTCCCATCTCCTCCAGAAACTGCCCTTTTCTTTTGCCTTCATTCACTACACACAAAGCCTCTGGTTACTTCTGAATTACAGAAGGCTGCAGGGCAAGGCTGGGGCAGGAGATGTCAGGAGCTGATCGACCACTTCATCTTTCTTCCATCTGACTTCTGCTGCAGCAATGTCACGAGACATCCAGAGCCTCCTGCATACACAAAGCCCTACAAAACAAGCAGCCTTTTGCAATCGCCCCTCTGGCACAGCTTTAACTCTCARCCAATTTGACAACATTGCTCCAACACCACTGTGCTGTTTTGAAGCTCCTTTTTGTGTCATTTTCCTCGTCAGGAGGAGCTTGCTTTAAAGCCAGCAAACAAACCAATATCACAGCACAGAAAAAGGCACTGCTCCCCAAAATRTTGCGTTTTATGCCTGCAGCAGCAGCGGGGGACTGAAATTTCTTAGAGAAATGCAAGTGCAAGGTGACCCCCAYCGCAAGTCAGATTCATCAGATCAATCGATCTTCGCCATTAAACATATGAAATAATTTTATTTTACAAGACACTGCTGGGCTTCCCTGGGAGAGGAGGGGGAAGAGGAAATTTCCCAGCGTCAAACTGCGGCGTGATTTGGCTTGCACTGCCCCCTTTGGTTGTGTAGCCCTGGAGCTCAMATGCTAATAAAGATCCCTTTCCACTTCAATGGCTTTGCACATAAAGAACCGTTCGGCACGGTGTGTGCATGAACTCAATGGGAACGGGAGCTGGAACGCAGCCATGCTGAGAACACAGTGCTGCCTACCAGGAGAGCCCCATCAATAATTGAGACGTCAGAGGCACAGGGAGGTGTGTGAATAAGAGCTGTCAAAAGGAGTAATTTGGATCTCTTTGGATACAGTGATGGATAGGCTYGCTCATCACCAGACACAACTGCAATACATCCGAACAGAAGAGGAGCAGGGCACTGAAATTCCAAGGGGCTGGCGCAGGTTGTTTGATGGGCAGGATGCTGTTGACTCCATGGATGGGAGTGCCTTATTTAAGGCAGCAAGCAGGTGTGAACACACTGTCCTGTGACTGGTCAATGGAACAAGAGAATGCACACACAGCACACAGAGCCGCTCACAGATCCTTGGTGAGGTTTGATGGCACGTATTGTGAGCTCAAGGTGAAGGTAATGCCAGCTCCTTGAGGAAAGCCACCTCAAGGAAAGTCCTCACCCAAGCCCACAGCACTGAGGGCTGGCGTGCACATAACACTTGTTTGTACAATTWCTCCACTTTTTGGATTAGTAACACACTCCTGCTCTCCATTCCTACATCCTCAAATGCAGCAGAGGATGCAGTTGGCTGACAGMGGGATGCTCCTTGTTCCCCCATCTGTCAGACACCAACGTGCTTCATCTGCACCCAAAAGTCCCACCCCACCCTCAGCAGAGGTGAGCAGACACTGATTCTGTGCACAGACATGACACAGTGAAGCAGAAGGAGCAGTGCCCTCAGTGCACTGACAGCTCTGTGCTGCCTGGGCTCTGTGGGGACCCAATGCCCCACTCAGGCACACAGGCCTTGGTGGGGGTTTTGGGGAAGCTTTCTACATCTTGAGGAAGCTCTCTACATCTTGAGGCTTCGTCCACCAAGGCCAAAACCCAGATTTTCAGAAAGAGGGAACAGTGCCTCACATTGTCATGGACCTCCAGACTTGCCTGGGCTTCAGTGCARCCAGCAGCCATCCTCATTTTAAAGAATGTTTTAGACCTGCAGCAGTTAGGGGCTCAGTCATGCGATAAAGCCTGGTAGCTCCAACAAGGACAGAGCATGAGCAGCACTCTTCTGGCTGCTGAAACRCTGCCAGTCCCTATATTGACCTGACTGGGCAAATTCTGCGTGCCCCTTGAGTAAATGGCTTGGCTTGGATCCCCCGTTCCCAGCCTTGGCTCTGAGCAGCAAACCTTCGTCATGAGATGAAAAGTTTTCTCTACACATGCACTGTGTCAGAGAGGTATTATCGGTTCAGCCGAGGAAGCAGGTCACAGATTTGAGCTGTCCCAGTTGTAGGGCAATGGAAGGGCAGCCTTGGTTGGAACCAGTCAAGGCAATTCCACTGATGTGGGGGGTATTCAAGCAGAAAGAGTTCACCCAGGGCAGGGAGGCGAGGCAGAACACGAGCCTTCAAGACAAAAAACAGGGAACTGGATCTAAAGATCACAGTGAAAACAGTCTCCTGAAAGGCAGGGCTTCTTTTTTACCCTGGACACTTAATCAGTTTTAACCCCATTTGCATGGAAGTCCGAAAAGGCTGGTATTTGCTCCCTGTTGGAATAAAGGCTCCCCTCTCCAGYAAGCTCTAGAAAGCTTTTTAAGAATAAACTTAGTCATCAAGCAGGTTTTTATGCCCCGCCCAAATTTMGGTTTTGACCCGAAAAAGAAATAGTCCTGAAGTCCTGACACTCACTTTTAAAACCACAAAAAACGAGCCATGCTCCAGTAACGTAATCACAGAGTTTTCTGGCACCTCATCCCTTAAAAATACATCCATCTGCCTCCACGCAGGCCATCAAACTCAATCTTGTTCACAATGGATTTCCCAATTCCTGCGTGCTGGAAGGACTGCAGCAGTGCTGGCTGTRCCGGCTGGATGAGCCCTTACAGAAGCACAGGCTGCAAACCTCACAGCTGTGTTTTCACTTAAAGAAACTGCTCTGGAGACCAAAGCACTTCTTCCATGAGCTTTTCTATTTGTGCTGCAGCTCAAAATTGTTGGAGAAAGACCCTGGGTAGTGGATGAAGAACATGTGGTAAGGACAGAACGGGGGTAATAAAGGACAAACCAAAAGTCCTRCAGTGGAAAAAAGAGGAAAGACAAGAAAACTTGCTACCAGCTCAAAGAGTTACCTCTCTCAGTGGGTTGGAGCAGTCCTTTCCTTTTGGCTTTGTAGACAGCAAATGTTTGGCCAATCTCAGCAYCTGATTATGGGACTGCTGCTGCTACTGGTTGGAAATCATGAAYTGGTCCTAAACTGGTACAATCACACCTACTGCCTCCTCAGCGAGACTCCTTTCCCCATCCTTAGAAACACAGTTTCCAGGTGAAGGTTTAAATTCTCTGGGAGGCTCCTGAAGCCATCCCTGCTGCCCCATGCCCTCAGCACATCAGCCAGCACACTGCCTCTGTTAACAGGCTCCAAGATCCATGCATGTGGCTAAGGACTATGTCAAACCAAACCCAAATCCAGCCTCGGAAAATGAGCTGAAACTCATCTGGGGTACTACTCTGCTCTGAATCCCTCTGCTTACTTCTATTTTAAAATCCTATCATTTACTTTGCTGCTGCCTGCATTATAGAGCTACATAAAACATAGGCAAAGCCAGAGAATTCCTGATACGGAAGATGGAAGAGAGATTCTAGCTCTTCATTCTAAATTAATCTGGAAACTTGAAGGCTCCCAGCCTGGGACCCAAAGCTCCAATAAGCAATTACTGAGTTATCCCACGGGCTGCAGCAGGTCTTGCTCTCCAAACATCAGCCAKGGGATGCAGTGAGGTGGTCTCCCCGTCACAGAAGTGAAGTCATCAGCACATATTCCCTGGCACATCAGAGGGTTGCCCTATCCATGGCTAGTGGCCCCCAAAACATCTGCTGTGGGTGGTCAGGCAGCACAGCAAAACCAGGAAGAAGTGTGGYTGGATCCTTTGCAAAGACAGGCAGATGCTGTCACCAAAATGGCAAGCTGGCATCACACCCTTGGCTTTTATTTCACAGCTGCAAGTCAAAGCTGAAGAGCCTTTCTGGAAAGACAGGGCACAAGACAATTTTCACCACTTGGCAAAAATCAAAACTGCAAATGAGTTTATTTTTAAGCATTCGCACTTGCCTACTTTGGAGGTTTCAGACTCAATCCACAAAGAAAYGGATCCAGATTTATTTAGAAAGAAGAGCTGAACACTTCCGTTCATTTTATAAACTGGATGAGCTCATTCTCTAGATGCACGATTAGGAAACCACAGAACTAAAATACAGATTATACAATTGCAGTGAGTTTAAATTTGGGGATTAAAAATGCCTTCTTCAGAAGCTAACAAATTGTGACACAGCACCGCATGCCCTAGACCACTAGGGAACTGTCAATGAAGTTAAAAGTATTTTCTACACATACACCAACTTGAAAATAGAAGCAAAACATCCCTAGGAAATGCCACATAAAAAACTGTGACACTAACAAGACACATGCCAAGTTTCACTGCTGGGCTGTTTCATTTTCTGTTACTCAGGGCTTGTCTCCCAGCCTTCCTTTAAAGCATTCCCAGCTYTTGTGTGTCTCCCAGTCCCATCCGTGCTCTGACAAAAGACAGTTTCACTGATTTCACCTGGTGCAGTAACAAAACCTTGTCAGCCTCAATAGAGACATGAGATTTTGGGCTGCATAAAATTCTTGCATTCTGAAGACTGATAGTGACTACAGGTTTAGCAGGACAGTTAACAGAGGAGCAGTTTTGTCATGCCCAGCCCCAATGGTCTCTTCTCACCTGAGATATATGGAAATTCACTCGGGAAAGCAAGAATTTGGGAGAGGAGGATAATCATGACTCTAGTAAGAAGATAGATTGCAATCAGGAATTTGAAACAACCCCAGAGACTCCTGGGGAGGTTAAGACTGACCCTTCTCAAAGCAATTAAGAGTTGATGGCAAGTGAAGTTTCCCTGTCCATGAAGAAGTTGATGGCTGTAGGGCAACACTCAGATCTCATGTACTTATCAGAGGGTTAAAATTCCCTAGAAGAGATCAGAGGCCAATTCTGTGTCTTCCCTGTGACTATTTTGTGCCTTCCTGTAATGTGCCCAGTCTTTGTCATTGCCATTGGGAGGAAACAMAGAACCAAGGGCAGATCAAACACAGCAAATCCTATTTTCTTAAGTTTGTTAATGCAAACTGCTTCCCCTGCTAAGCCACTAATGAAGCTGTGAGAATCCAGGATAACAGATTAATTCAGAGCCCAGGTACTGCCTCATGCCTGGAGGGACTTCCGTAGAGTCGCACTGGAAGACAGATGAAAGCTTGTAATACCCTCCATACAAGAGATAAACCCATTAAAATATGAACAGCCCCTGTGCTGCCACGATAAGAGCTCTGCCAGGTAACAACAGAGATCACAACAGTATTCCCAGGTTTAGTTATAGCTGTAACCCATTAAACTGGGACTATGAAGAACAGAATACCCTGATCACACCACGCTGATCTCAGTTTGACAGAAATGCCATTCTCCCCCATCCTTTGAGGTGCTGCTGTGAAACACATGGCAGTCCTGAAGCCCAGGCCTAGCACTGCTGACTCSAGCTTTGCTCAGTTCCTGGGGACAATCTGGATTTTCTTGCAGTATGTTACAACCTGCCAGGACTGCAGGGAGCAGCACCATGTCCTTGGCCAAACCTTTTCCCCCTGACACAGTTACAGCACGGGGATGGGAAGACACCTCCTGCCATACACACTCAGCCCACACTGCCTGCTGCAGAGCATCTTCTCCAGAAGCTGCATGCCATAAAWCATTACTGCACATCCCACCATGGCAGGGCTGGCTCCTTCCTCCCTGGCTCAGGTGTGCTGTGTGCCATGACCTCCTTTCCCTGAGTTCACCAAAATCCCATGGCATGCCCAAGCACAGCTGCTCAGAGCATGAGTGGGAGATCCAAAGCTTTCCAAGAACATCCCTGTGCATTCCCATGGAAAGCAGGAGCTGCTGCTCTTAGCACAACTGCTGGGCTCCCCTGGGAAGGGACTGGTTGTGGAATGGTTGAATTCTTCTGGCAGCAACCGGCTCCCAGTCATTTTCCTAGAGACTTCAGGCTCCTCTGTCACAGGAAAAGAAGGAGACAGGAGTGGACAGGGGCCAGGAGACTTGTCCCAGCGAGCCCACACCCCCTGGCAGCATGGGCATCCTGCCCTCCAACTAACTCTGGCTCCAACATGGTTGTGCTTCAGTGGAAAAACAATTCCTGCATGTAGGCACTTCAGAAAGGGTTCTGGCAAAATTCACACTGAAAAGGTGTAAACTCTATAGCATTTTTGTAGGGGCCAATTGATGTCAGAGCCCGTGATGCTGCTGTGGGCCTCTGGGTTGAGTGGGGAGGGGTAGGATCAGGGAATATTCTTGCAGTGCTAATGCACAGCAGGCTGTCACAATCCTKTTCTGCGCTGCTACTAAACATATGTAAGGGGCTTGACATGGTTTATTTTCAGTAGCTGTGGTTTCCAAGCAGTATTGCATTTCTTTAAAATGAAGATACATAATATTTTAGAACTATTTTTAAAATCAGCCACAAATCTGCAATCTTTTACGTCATGCCTCCTTCCTCCCATCAAACCCAAAACACAGCACGTGGTCAGAGAAGATCAGAGAGCTCATGCCTGAGAACTTGGCTGCAGGGATCCCATGTGTGCATGTGCACAGAGGGAAACTCAAGGCTGTCATTTAGGTACAATCTGTGTTTAACGTTTCAAKGACATCCAGGATGTGTTCCACTATTCAGGGCTGTGGGTACCAGCATGCTGTATGAGGAGCAGGAGAATCTAAGAGCTGAACCAAAGCATGAGGTTGTTTATTTAACAATCTGCCTCAGCAAGTGTAAGGTTCCCTGCCCCTGGATCATGGATCATCCTAAAATCTCATCACAGCCTTCCCTTGCCAGAACTAAAGCAAGTCACAACACAACTGAATCTCAAATTTCCATTTTTAACATACCACTCCACAAGGCAGATCAGTTGGAGMAGGGAAATCTTACCAAAATCTTCAGAAATTATCTTTAAAAGATATTCYGTAAAGCCCTGCTCCCTAGAAATGCCCGTCTGCTGCAGAGCACAGCAGCTCTTGCAGAGCTCTTTGGGTTTTGCAGTAGCCTTGCATAAATCAGGCTTTCCAATTTCCCAGCTTGATGGACTTGGGTTTTTGTTGGGTTAATTTTGTCCAGTCAGCCCTGGAACAGAAGTTGTCCATACCAAAGCGGTAAGTTTTAAAGGCAGAAACCAACACCATATTTTACAGAGACAGTCAAGTTCTTAAAATCAGTTATTTATTCCAACAATATTAAAAGGAGACACACCACTTTMACAGTGATTTTTCCATTTGTAGTATTTTGCTTTTTTTTTTTAAACCCATGAGCCTAATCCCCAATTYCTCTATGGAAAAGATCACAGGGAAGAAGGATCAGCCTGCTAGAGAATCTACTGTGCTTTTTTAGAGAATCTACTCTCCCTTTGGAGAGGATSCTGTGCCTGTGGTTGAGATGATACTTTTTAAATACTTTCTGMAARTAAATAAATAAATAAAMATATCTCCAGGCATCAGTATTAGCTTGTGAAGGAGACCCAAACAATGCATGGGAGGCTAGAAAGGAGCCAGTAAATTCTAAGGGTGTAGAACAGGAGAGGGGATTAAGCCTGGTGATTAAATTAGGCGCTGCATGAATACATTCCAATGCACAACATCACTCAAGCACTAGACAAAACATATGGCAACAATGGAAAGCACTGCCCACGAGGTCACCTTTAATATGATTAGCCATGGACTCCTGAAAGGAGATCTCCCAAGTACCGGCGGGGTAACCCTGCTTTGTGCAGCCTGGAGGAGCTCYGTGTGAAAGCCTTTGAGGCTCCCTGAACCCTCACAAACGGCTGCTGTGTGTTCAGGGATGTGCCCAAATCCATTGAAAGCGGGACACGCACAAAAAAAAAAGAGCCTTGAGGCAAGTGAGCGTGCCGAGAGTGGTTTTTGTTCCCCACTCATGGGACACCGGTGGGAGCTGTCCCCAGGGTGTCCTGCCTGACAGCTGGGTCACCACACGGGCTCYCCTGTTCCGCTTGGACTTTTCAACTCCGCCGTCCCGCATTCACCGGCACGGCTCCTCTCTTTGAAGGGGGAGAAAGCGCCTCATCCATCACTGACACGAAGGCAGTTAATTCACTCCTTTACAACTGGAAAGGCTTTTGCTGTGAGCAGGAGGGAGTGCAGGAAGAGTAATGAAATCCAAAAGGGAGCCAAATGATGCTTTCCTCTGCTAGACGCCAGCGCTGGCAGTGCTTGCTGCTGGCACCATCCGAGGTGGGTGAAAGGAGACTCTTTTGTGGTATGCCATTAGCTGCTTCCAAGGCCCCAGTTCATGTTTACCACAGCCACTGTGTTACTTCACTTGGTATTTTTTTCCAGTCCTGTTGATCGTACTGCAGAACTGACCGAGTCCGTTTGGAAGCCTTGCTCACAGAAAGCAGAAACAAATTGCTTTTTGAAAACGCTCTTTTTTTTTTCTTCTGTAAACCAAACCTCACGCTGCTTTCCATAAACCCAATCTAAGGCTGCAATCTCCACTTAAAACTGAAGAGCAAAGGTCCCTGCTAGGTTTTGCCCACACTGGTGGGCTCAGCCGTGCCACTCGCCCTGAAGGTGCCACCAGCCATGGAAGCACCCAGTGGTGCTGCCCAGACTGAACAGGAGGGCATCTCACACTCCAGCATTGCTCTGCAGCCCCAGCAAGTAAAACCCCATCACAACTGCAGCCAGCAGGTTGTCACAGGATCACTGAATATTCTGAGCTGGAAGGAACCAGCAAGGATCACCGAATCCAGCCCTTAAGTGAATGGCCCATAGTGGGATCAAATCCACAAGCTTGGCATTATTAACACCATGCTCTGATCAACTCTCCTGTCAGCTGCAATGGGAAGAAACACTCCATGAYATCAGAGATAATCTCGTGTGAGTCACTCTGCATGATGACCTTGCTGTAATCAGGTGAGCCCTTCAGAACTGCTGAACTCTACCCCAGAGGACCTTGGCACACTCAGCTGAGTTCCCCGCAAGGTTTCTGCAGGTTTTTAACATTTCAGATTCCAGGCAATGACTAACTGGGRACACGTGAGGGACAGGCCCAACGGCAACTTGTTTCACACACTTTGCATCTGCGTGGCTGTGGGGTGAAAGTCATGGAGACAAACCCAGGAGGAACTTGCTCTGRCTACACAGGTCCCAGCAGCTGCAAAGGCTCAGGGAAAATGCAGCAACAAAAACAGCACAGGACTGCTACCAGCTGAGCTCCTGCTACTGCCAGGAAAAGGAAAGGATCATCTCCTAAAGCCCTGTCYAGTTTTACATTTCCTGCATGCCATAGCTGCAGCTCGAGCCTTGACACAGCACTGTCACAGCTGACATTCAATGAGCTGTGAGATTCCCACCCTCTCACACCACAGAGTCACTCTGGATCCTTCTAACAGATCTCTGAGACTCTCATGGAATCTGCCAAGACTGAAGATCAAGCCAGTTTCTCATGACACGAGGTAGATGTGCAGCTGCATGCTAGTTCTAAAAATATTTGGGGCATCAGGGGCATAAAAGGTTTGGGGTTTTTGTATTTCAGACAAACAAAAAAACCCTTCCCCAAACACAACAATGAAAATTAATGAGGGCTGGGAGAAAAGCCTATGGTGACACCCATTTCTTGGTTGTTCAAGGTCTTTTCAGCAAATCTTGCTCCTCTGAACTGTGGTTTGCCACTGTGACAAAGTGGCACTATGTGGCTGTACTGCCACTATGACAAAGGCTACTTGTGGCAAAACCACTGATCCTCAGTACAGGGTCTAAAGCAAGCTACAGATAATTTCCTAAAGGGATGATACCCRGGTGATGTTACTTTGCCCAACTGTTTGGGGTTGGGGCAAATCCTCTGTCCCCTGCAGAGCTCATCTGTGGATGGCAGCAGTGAGCTCTAAAGAAAGGTCAGCCAGTTCCCTTCTGAGGAGTACCCATTTCTCTCTACAAAGTGGACACACAAGGGCAGGTTTGACACACCTCTGTCTGCTGCATTTCTTCATGCCAAGCAGAATGTACAATATCTTGCTGGTCCTGGTATGTGGAGACCAACTGGCTTCTGTGCTGGGCCTGGCCTGTGGAAACTCCACAGACACCATATTTCTGACTGGAGTCTCCCCRTGCCCATTGTCTGCTCTAGTCTTTATCCTAAAACTTCTGAGATTCTGAGCAATAGCATTCCTTCAGCACGGACAGAGAACCTCAGAGGGTTCAGTACTCTCTTGAACTGTTTTAAGACACACATGTTTGCTATCTCAGCTGGTTGCAACAGCACCATGTTCATSGTCTTTAAACTGATTTCAAGGAACCTCTATAAATGCTTGAGAATTTAAAAAGAGATGACCACAGTGCAAAAAGGTTGGCCTCCTGGGTAAAGGATATTTGTCAGCAGCTCCCCCTGGAATGATGTTATGGATCCAACAATATACCTACCTTTTACTCCCACCTAAACACRAGAAACCAGTAACTCCCCAGCTCACTTAACCTTCTATATGTTGCCCAACGTCTTATTTAAAAAAAAACCAAACAACTAAACAGCAAGACAATGTGAGTGCAGCATTAAAGACTATCAACCATCACTTTCAGTGATGTTTGAAAATAATAAAAAACAGAGAGCTGAAGTGAGAATTCAAAACCTCAAAGTAATTTCAACCATACATACACGAGAAGGGAAAAGTTTATACATGATGCAACAGAAAAAATGACTCACTTTCTGAAATGCCAAAGCCTCTTTTAGTTCATTTTGTCTTCTATACCTGCTAAACACATCAATGACYGATAAATCATTTAATAAATTGCATTTTTTCAAATCCCATTTTAGCTATTTAAGCATTTTATTTCCCAGTATTATGGGTCAGGTTCTACTCTAACACACTAATCAGAAGTAAAGCAGTAGCTGGATCAAGGGGCTTTTTCCTCAGAAAAGCAAGRATAGTCTTGAGATTAAAACAGAGACCTTGAAACTGAGGTGAAACCACAATCCTAGAGTTAATACAAAACCTCCTGCTGATTCATGGGACTGCAAATYTTTCAATATTACCATGAGACACCCAATAAGTGACAGCACTGCAGCCCCCCCCAAATCTGCAGGCTCAGACTGATCAAACCCATGATAGGACAGGTTTAATTCAACTGTCAAGGAAGGCACAAATTAAATTTTGTTGTATTCATGCTAGGTTGTTTTTTACAGAAAAAAAACCAAGCAAAAGTGACTGCTTGGTTAGTTTGCATTTCTGTGACAGAAACAAGCTTTTCAAGCCCAGTTAAAGGCATTACCCACAAAACYCCCTTCACAGTGATTTTGTATGGTTGGTTTCTTCCAGATGTCTCAAGTCCCTCATGCCATTTGAGTGCAACAAACTCTTGAGGCTACTTTCTCACTGCCTCTTGCATAGTTTTCAAATGACCACCAATTTAATGGCATTCCATCACAGACGGGCAAGCGATTGTGATGAGTCTGGTTATAACTAATCAGCATTAATGCAAAATATCACTATCAGATGAGATCCAAAACAGAAATGTGCTTCCTTCAGAGGGCAAAGTTTAGCAGTCCTGGCAGATTTAAGGTTGACAGTGCAATAACTTGTGAATACACATCTTTGGGGAGAGATGGGTGTTTGTGCCTCAAGGTGATGCAGGAAGCGACAGGGAATGCRCCACCCACAAGGGAACACAGAGCTGCACAGAGAAGGAACACGCTCAGGGAAGAGGTTTTCCTCAAATCCCAACTATGGGCAAATCTCAGAAACAAGTGCAACATGGATAACAACAGATGTCATGCTTCATGCTCCCATTTTATGCAATTGCATACTCAGGGGAAATCCATACTCTGAATTCTGTTTGTTTGCTTAAATAACTTCCCTGTTGCCACACGAAGATGCAGAAAAGGGTAAGATAAATGATCCAGACTACTTGAGAGAGATTCAAAGCCACTTGCTTTCAAAACAAACCCAAGAGGTTGCTCAACAAAATGTATTCCAAATGAATCACTGCAAACTTTAACAGGGCATACCATTTCAGAAGATGTGAGTTTGGATTTGGAATGTTTAAAGATAAACCTGAAAGGGGACTTCAGCAGGCAATGGTTTCCTCAGATGGGGCAAGATTAGCTCTGTCCTCAGCTCAGCTGCTGGGATTTTGGCTAAGGCTCTTGTAGTCTCATTTCAGAGGGCTATGAAAACCACAGGTGCTTTCTTTKGTTCTTTGTACTTCAGTATCTGTATGCTATAGATGACAAAAGATAAAATATCCCAGAATTCAGGAGTGATCAAGCCCAGAAACACCTGATAAAATGAGTTGTGGCCATGAATTTCTTCCCTTCTCACTTCAGAATTGAAGTGAGAAATCACAGAACTGTAATGTCAGAATCCTTCATCTCCTTCCAAACGTTGTCTTTTGTCATTATACAATTAGCCTTTCTTCCATACACTGCTGGGTGAATCTGAAATGGCTCTGACAAAGAGCTGCTACATCTTCACCTATGGCAGATTGATCACATTTGCAGTTACATCAGTCAACACCCAGTGACTCCATCTAAARAGGATGATGGATTAGCCATGCAGTCAACTATAATTAATACCTGAAAAAAACCCTTGTCAAGTCTTTGTTCAAGTACGTGATAAACAGAATCTGGAACAACAAGAGACTTTCTGATGACGTCTGTTCATCACCAGGGAAGAAAAACACCAAGAGGAGGGCAAGACTCTCACAGTAAGGATTGTTTCCTCAGCAGAAAGTGTAAAATAGGAATTTCCTCCCAGCACTCACCCCACATGCACCTCTACACAAACATGAGTTTTCCTGGGTTTTATCTGTCTTGTTATTGTTTCCTTGTTTTATCTGTCTGTCTTCAGAGACACTGAAGAACCAGTTTGTTTCTGCTTCATTAAGAACCAGTTTTTCCATCCTGGACCTTTTTCAATACAGCCAGCAGAAGCCACTGCTCTCCCTACCAACCTCAAAAACACCAGGGAGCTCGTTGCTCAGCCAGATCAAACACTGAATCCTCTGTTCACCTGAGCTACCAGCATCACATTTGGGACAAATTCCACCACACTAAGCCAACATCTGCCACAGATGCCCTCTCTTTCCCCTAGACATGCTACGTGGCACTGTCTGAGCCTTAGGAGCAGGTGACACCAGGCTGTGTATCACAAAGCAAGGGCAAGACTCATCTGTGTGCAGCTAGTCCAGGGATGAGAGATGTGTACTTCATGTGTGAAGCTGGGGTGCTGGTGCACATCTTCAGTTTTGCTTGCAGGTGACCATGTGATGACTGCCAGCTCACCCCATTTCTGGCTGATCACTAACTGGATTCAACCAACAGAAAAAGCCAAGCAATTTGGAAGGATTAATGATGTACTGCTCAATGCAACTTTGCCCCAGGCAAGCAAGAGAGACTTCCATGGGATAGCAGCCCATTGGCTTGGTCCTGGCACACACAGGCAAAGCCCAAGAGCTGAAAAGACTGGGGAGAGAGGCTACTTGTGAAACACACCAATTGCTTCTGCACTGCAGAGACATGGTGGACACAGTTCAGCCCTCCTTGCTTCCCTGCTCTGAATTGTGAGATGTATCTGCTGGGGAACCAGTATAAAAAACCCTGTCCTTAATTGGGCCAGCAAAACATAGCAGAAACAAAAAAAACCCCACCAATTCTTATTCAACAGCTGTCAGTAACAAATGTGAGATGAAAAGAATGGTCAGCACTGGCCCAGGGCACTGGATTTGGCATAGGAATCAGATAAAGTCCTGCCAGCTCTGCCAGCAACACACTGTAAGAGCCTGGGCTTGCTCCATCTCTTCTCCATTCCCATTGTCTGGAAGGATGGAGCTGGCCTCCCCTCTGATATTTSCTCTGAGTCCAGCAGGTGAAAAACAACTGACACTTCTACTGTGTCAAATAGCACCTCAAAATTAAAGTATTAAGATGTGTTTTTARCAGAGAYRCTTCTCAGCCTGCACRTCTGAGGTAGATTTAACAAAACRCAAGGGTTAAGCTGYGTTTGTTTAGAAGAAAACCACCYGTACATCACYGGAGGACTTGAATATCTGAGCTAGTGGCTGGAATACTTACTCCAGGAAGAATAAAGTCATAACCCACTCTTGCATTACTGATGGTAAATTAATGCCAGAGCACCACTGTGCGGGGAGCTCCTTTCTGGCTGTGTTTGCCCAGACATCTGGCTGCAGTGGCTCCCAGCACAGCGCTCCACAGCCGAGCCCTGCGCTCCAGTGCCCGACTCTCCCCTCCTGCCGGAGCCAGCTCGACCACTTCACCACCTGCTCCTGCTGGGACACAGCTGCTCAGCTCTAAAAGAACCATCGGGGAACGGCAGGACGTGTGCAAGGACATCAATCCTACTCACACCCCTGGGAAGACTTCATTAAAATCCCAGGGCAAAAGACTAGATTCAGAGAGCTTTCCACTCAAAAATCCTAATTTAATCAAAATATTTTAAAACCTCCTGGCAATGYAAACATCCCCATGAAAGCAGAGAGATGTTCAGCCAACAAACACCCTCTCCATGGAACAATCCCACAACACCTCCATCCCRTGTGGATCCTCAATGTGTGTGCAAACTTCCTGACCTGAGCCACGGCTGCCCCTCACCACAATGGTGACATCCCATATTTTCCTGCCAAGCCCCACGTTCCTCTGTGGTATTGCAGGGAAGACATGCTGAAAACCCTCCTGACTTTGCTGACACACCTTTGCACACATTTTGGGCACTCCTGCAGGGAAGAGCAGCATCCCCCTGTAGGAAGCTGCAGCCTCAGATGCTTGTTCTGATGTATTAACTGGGGCTCCGCAAAAGACATAAAATCCCCACAGGAAATTAATCTCCAAGTACATCCAACATTCCCCCAGCTGCCTTATGTATCACACAGAATAAGCAACTGTCCGTAATGATCATACAGCACCTGCTGTCTCCATTCTGAGTTTCAGTGATGTCTCTTTAACCAGACATCAAAGAGAAGGAGCAGACAATGGTGGGATTGTGATAGGATGTGAATAGTGAAAGCTCCTTGTCAGTCTGAGTTTCCATTTATCTCACAGGCCCGTACTCACAGCCTACTCTGCCTCTGCTGTTGTGTTCATGCACTGTTGCTGTAACACAGCCTTTTTAGGGTGGTATCAGAGCAGTTTTCAGGCTTTGATAGATGGGCCTTTTGGATTTTCTCTTGGGCCAAAGCAAGTGCCCAGCCAGGTACACACCTCAAACTACCCTGACGGAATCAAATCTGAGATTAATTKGGTACCAACATCACATGCAGTGCAATGAGCACCACAACTTTCTTTTTGAGACTACCCAAGAGATGCAGCCCCRCTCCAGTCAGGGGCTGGAGCAAAGCCATTTACTCCTCCCTTGAAAGGTCCACACACTCAGTGTGCTGAGGTAGCACATACAGCAACCATGGACAGAAAACCTAAGGATCACTCCAGGGAGCACTCAACCAGGATGACCTTTCTGCCCCTAAAGCATTTTCAGACATACATTCAGATCGTGCTATTAGAGAAACAACATTATAGCCCTTTGTCCCATCTAAACAGTTCTTCCAACCCTAAATCTTCCATTCATTTACTAATTAGCTGTATTTTGCACACAATGACTGTTTAACYAAAGTAGAAATATTTATTACTCTCACACAGCAAGAATAAAAGACCTGAATRCTTACTATACAGATATGAGGCAGGAAATATGACAAAACAATTTCCCRTAATTATTTCCAGCAGTTGCTCATATTGGAAAATTTTAATAACAAGAGTAATTAATTTGTGGTTCTTGAGATTTGCAATTAAACGGCATTAACAAGTACAACTGTCTAAAAATACATGTTTCTGTCCATTCCCATTAGCCACAACCAAATAMGAAATTTCCCAGCATATAGTGTCACTTGGTACACATGCAGTGTCCTTCTTYCTCTTTGATTTCCAGATGTGAGTGGCTCGAGTCCACTTCTCAAAGCTGCTTGCATCAGGTAGGTAGACTTGGTTGTGAGGGTTTCAAAAACAATAGAGCTGGCTACTGCATCCCATATGTCATGTACCTGGGTGGTTTGGAGCTGCACACATCTCGGTGTTTGGGATCTTTGGTCTGTTTCCCCAAGTTTTCTGAAGCTCTATCGAATGCTCTCTTGCTTCAGGAGTACCACCAGTCTTAAATAAAGACAGCTATTCTAAAAGATCACTGATTTCCTTATCCCCAGCAGCCACAGGACAAGATCACAGCTCTCCAGTGTGCTACAGAGCTACAATAATATAAATTTTTCTACCTTGAAGTTATTCAAAACAATACAGACCCACAGGGAACAGCAACCCTTGCTCAGATGGCAAGACAGTGACATGATACACAGTCTGGGAGCAGGCAGAAGTGAGACCCTTTCACTACCAATTCAACTCTTAAATTTGTGTAACGTTCTCATCTGTCATTTTTCAGCTTTTTTTCCCTTCCCTTTTCACATAGGCCTGCAAAGCTGAATGTCTGTTTTGCAAAAAACAAGGAGAKAAGCTATTCTAGCAAACAATTCTGTGCCACTAAGTGGTAAAATGCAAATGCACTCTGGGTTGTTCTCACAAGAAACTTTGGTTAATGCCGGTGTTTTGAGCATCCAGGTGTAAGTGTGCTGGCAAAGGTAGAATCACCGACACAACAAAAGGCACCACTGAGCTCACAGACAGTTGTCATAGAGACAGATCAGCATCCTGGGGTATTCTCATTTTAAATAGGCACAGAAATCCTTTTTAACCTGTCTTCCCGTAGGCATCTGCCTCGTGATTCATTTCTAAACTGCTGAGGCCAAAAAGAGAACCATTTATCAGCACGTCTCCTCTAGGCAGACTGGAGCTAAGGAGCTTTTCTGCAAACTTGATGGTTTTTGTTGAAAGCAAGTTTCTATCTGATTCTCTGGCTAGTGTTTCTAAAAGCTGTGGGTTGGAGAAGTGATCCAGCTTCAAAGTAACCTGGCCAGGAAAAAAAAAAGGAAAGCTGCGGGTTGTGCTCACTTTGCTTTTTAAACCAGGTCAGATCTCTGCTCCAGTTTATAGAGTGGGTACACCAGCAGCTGTAAGAGGACTACACAGGGGCGGCATTTCATGGTCCTGTGCAGGAAGAAGGTGTTGGGGGGAAGACAATATTGTAAATACCTGAACATTTTTTCTTAAAGTCACACACAAGACTTCTTCCCTTTAGAACTAAAAGCTGCAGCTCTGAATGAGAAGGAAAAGAAATACACTAATCTCTGTCTGTGTGGACAAAGCTTCATAAGCTCTTTAGCTATTGAAGGTGCAAAGTCTTTAAACCTTTAAAATCCAGCTCATCTGCYTTTTGGAACTAGGAAGCTGGAAGGCAGCACAGGAAACCATATTCTAGGTAAAAAGCCCCAGAAGGGCCTATGGGGACAGCTGGACCCCCATGGAATGATAAACGTGTGGTCCTGGTTGCAAACAAGGTCTCAGACCCAAGGTCCAATGCAGCAGGATTCCCTGCAACCCCAGCAGGATTCCCAGGACTCTGCAGAGGCATGAAAGGAACGGGGGAGTGGGGGAAGAGTGAGTCTCACAGGTACCTRCACACCTACCTAAACCCTAACCCTGATCCTAACCCAACAGGTACGGAGGTTGCCACGGCCAGGATTAAACTGAAGCAGGAATTCAACATCACAGAGTCCCAAGAGACACACATATACAGATACTGAACACACGAATTCAAAGCTTTCCAGACTGTGTGCTATCTCTCAAGGTCTCTCTGTGTGACCCAGATATGTGATTCCTAAGTTATTGAAATATATTAAAATATATATTTGTATATTCTTCATCCGTTGAGCTGTGCATATCCCTGCTTATAAAATCGCTGCTAAAAGATAAAACTATAGGCAAATGGATGCCACTCTCATATTAGGTCATAAAAATTCAGCAGTGACATTCAAATAGGAAACATTGTCCTGACCACAGCAGGGCCAGCCTGACACTGCWGCATCCTACTGGAGCCATCCTGTGTCAGGACCAAGGAGCTCCCTGGCCAACCAATATTTCTGCTGTTGTAAAAATATGCCTACGAATGGCTTCATCTGAGAGATGTTCTTAGTTTTGGGGAATAGGTCATAAAATATATGGATACTAT
The DNA here is from genome assembly GCF_030028575.1 of Malurus melanocephalus. Lineage (NCBI taxonomy): Eukaryota > Metazoa > Chordata > Aves > Passeriformes > Maluridae > Malurus > Malurus melanocephalus. The sequence continues at coordinate 1,934,772 of NW_026623307.1, forward strand.
GGGAGAGATCAGTATCATTCCAAAGAGAAAACTGAGACAGACATGGAGAGCACCACCCCAGGGTCACCACAGTCAGTGGTAAAGGAGGATGGGAGATTCTTTCCTCCAGGATTTTCTTAATACTAACAGGAAGCACAGGAACACCTCACACTGAAAAAATGGCAGGGTGGAAGTAAGCAAAAAAATCGCTACTGTTCAATCAGGAGTTACCCCACTGAAGAACTAACAAACATAACACAATGTATAGGAAGAGGGCTCACATCCCTTGGAAAAAAAAGCACAGGAGTCACTCCTGCCCAGCCACCCCCTCCCTTAAGACTGTGAGATGATCATTTCCTTCACTCACATATTTATTTGGAATCTGATAATTCATTGCCCCAAGCTTCCTGCTGGAGTTTCTCTTCCATTGTTCAGGATTTACATTACTCAACAGGAAATCAGTGAGAGGTCCASTGATTAGAAAGGTGTGTTTCCCATTTGGACCCACCCTTGCTTGCTCACTTGGGGCTGGAAGTGGGACATGGCACACAACTGTGCCCATGGGAACTCAGGGAGTTGGGGAAGCAAAAGTAGAGGGATTCAGCCCCTTCCATGAAAAGACACAGATTGCTTTGTACAGCCATATGCCACTGGCCATGCTCACAAAGCCATCTCTCAAACTGTTCATACTCAGGCCTTGCAGCAACCACTTTCTCCACAGGCTGGGGAGGGTGTAGTTTATCAAAATAAAGCTATCAGGGCAGTACTTGACACAAGTAAGTGTGGTGAAAGTGTCCCTTGATCTAAAATATGCTTCCTYCTCAAAGACCATTACTTTGACATTCTTGCCAGGGGAGAGAGATTCTGCACAGTGTAAAGTGCCACTTGTGAGATATAACTCAGTTTATCATCATGGYTGGGAACTAGGCTGAGCAGGAATCAGCTGTCTCTGGTGCCCTTAGCTGTGGCTTTTAATCCCAATCTCACAAATGATGCTCCAATATGTTCTCTTTAATGGCTCTTCTGGAGGAGCACAGAGCAAAACAAAACACAGCTAATCTTTTATGGGCTATCACTGGAACAGGATGCTTCCCTGGCCAGATCCTCCCATTGAAAATGTCACAGCWGGTTTAAAACATATTTCCCCTGAGGTTAGTTTGATAACAGGTAACTCAGCTCAGGGGCACACAGCAAGCACTCAGCACTACACTGCAACAGTCACTTGTGGAAGGCAGCTGATGATCTTTCTGGGCCACAGCTCCCAGTCACCATGGACTCTTCTTCCAACCCAGATACTTCCAAGGCTTTCCAGTCAGCTGATCCCGTGCAAAAGCTGGGATTTTTATGTTTCTCTAGGGTTCAGGGTGTGGTTGGGAACAAAGGCCCACCTTATCGGCCATTGTATGCTAAACCTCAAAGAGGGAAGGAAGTCTCTGCTCCCAAAGAGGTTTACGAAAACTCTAAAGTGGAAGTTTGTTTTCCAAAAATGATTTTAATATAATTTTAAAATTACTTTAGGGGGACCTTTAGCAAATGTACTTGCTCCAGGCTCACTTATGTGTCTGAACCACAGACTTCCTACAACAGATGCAGGCAAGATAGTCTCACACACCACAGTACCTACAGCAGGAGGTTTATCCTAAAATGAAAACTCCTCTGCAGAAACTCAAGATACAAATTTGTCATTCTGTCCATCTCAGACATGGGAGAAAGCAGATTGCCTYCTCTTCACAGCAGCTTCACCACAATAACCCACATGCTCTGTTGGGGAAGGTCACAGATTAAGGACACTTCTTGCTCCTGTTGCTCTGTAATGACTTCTCTAAAATTAGCCTTTCCTGCAACTGGAGACAACACTACAATGCTGAGTAAAATGGAAGGGTTACAATATATGTCTTACATACAGTAGTTCTGTTTACACCATTCCATACATAGCTTATTTCTCAGAAATCCCCTTATGTTGACTCACACTCACTTTGCAGCATGAAACAATAGAGTTTCCTTATATTAAGAGATTATTTTATCTCCTGCTCAGGAAGACCATTGGGTTTTACAAATTACTGGAACCTCCTATCCACAAAAACTATCAGAAGCCACCTCAGAGCAGCTGAACATCATATTCAAAAGTATTTTTTGYTGTGATAGCCTGAAATATCTGGATCTCCTTATAAAATAGAAATGACACATACCACTACTGATACAAGATTATTTAAATCACCCCAGGCAGAAAACCTCCTCACCAGCATTTTTTYCTCTGAAACACACCCAACACTTATAAGTATTAGCTTAGATAACATTTAGCCATTTTCCCAGCACAGGGAAAGCTGTGGAAAACAAGAATATTGCAAGCACAGAAAGAAATGTGGAGGATGAGCCTTTCCCAGTGAAATGTGCACTAATATCTGAACTGCATGATAATGAACAACACTGTCATGATTTGTTTCACTGTATAAATTACTTACCCAGTCCAACAGGGCTTTAGGATTTTGAAAAATGTTGGAAAATGGATCACTCCTTAGGAAATTTTTTCTTTTCATTCTACTTAGCACTTTTGGTACATAATTTGATGCCGCTCTTAAAAAGATACTGGCACTCAAACCTGCCTTTCTACTCCAGTCTTGGTTTTACCCTTTGAGYTTTTAGACTGGCCAGGAAACTCTTAGGGAGTTGAAGGTGAAATTGCTTTGGTGAAGGGGCTGGACTCACCTGGTCTAAGTGCAGGGCACCCTCGGTGAAGCGCTGCTTGCGCAGGTTCTGCGCGACGCGATGCAGGTTCAGCACAGCCTCCTGGATCTCGGCTATCGAGTGCTGAGGGGACACGGGGGGCAGCTCTTCAGGTGACAGCACCTTCCCAGGGCTGTCAATCATGCTCTGTGCATGGTCGTAGCTCAGCTTCACACAGGAGCAGATGACTGTCCGCCCAAACCACTCGTCAAGGATCTGCAAAATTGCAAAGCGTAAATTGATCTGAGGTCTCTTTCTTCCAGTGCACAAAAGCTTGGGAAGTTGTACAAACACTGCAAGCAATGACATCAGACCTCCTCCCCACCTGTGATCTTCAAGGAAAGATCTTGTCCTGCTGAGACCTTCAGGCCTTTTGCCCACACTGATTCTTTAGCATCTAGTAACATGTAAATGTGTGTAACACACAACAATATACTGTGCATATACACAGGGGACTGCTTGGATCTCTTTCCTCGACCTGATTTCCCTTATTCACAGAGCTCAAAGAACTACAGCGCATCTGGGAGCTGAAAACAGTCTGTTGATTYACAGGGTACCAGGTGCAGGAGTGACAACAGGCAGATACACACATGCCAGACAGGATCTCCAGTCTAAAACATGGCAAAATGACTTACAGAGTGGCCACCAGGGCACAAGGGGCTGGCCTTAAAATATTCTGGTTTTAGAAGTACTGGAGGAACCCCCGAGTCTGACTAGCACTTGTGAAAGTGCCTGAGTAGGACTTTGGTGGGTCACTGACCMCTTGCTTCTCTGATCATGTCTATGGTCCTAGGTCCAAATTCAAGACAGGAACCTTTCTGGGCTTCCAAACTACTTCAGAATTGAGAAGAAAATATTCCATAAATTGCTTATAAAGTTATTTTATTTTAAACCAAAAGTCACTCCCATTTTAAACTCCCTAACTGAATACCAGTGTAGAAGGAGCATTTTAGAATTATTTCCTAAAGCAGACAGGAAAAACCTATTTTCATCTGAGATATATAAGRGAATGCAACAGCTCATCAAGCCAGTGACAGAGCGCTGAGGGACATGGGCAGAAGGCTCTTCACAAAAGACAAGAGCACTGGCATGAGGGCTCTGGAGACAGAGAGGGTTTGTGATAAACCATTCAAAGCACAAGTGCTCAGAGAATGATTGGACAATTGTAATTCTGCCCTAGCTACAAGTGCCATCTTACCCCCTCATCAGCCCAACAGGATAAGGAAATTCTGCAAGTGACAGTGTCCAGGGAGAAGAGTGAGCTCTCTATGACAGCCTCATCAAGGACACTGCTTCAGAGACAAACCTACTTAATAGGAAGGGACTGATCCCCAAAATACCTTTGCTGCCTCCCTCCCCAATGCTCCACAGAACCTATGTGCTGTATAATTCAGCAGCTCAGAGCTCTGAAAGTCACAAGGCATTTAAGTTCATTTCTAATTTGAAAGTGCTTTAATAGCAGAGATGCAGCACATAGCATCTTGCAAAGTAAAGTGCTCTGAYCATCAGCTCATGGTTATTGTGTGTGTCTCTTCCTTTGGGCTGTGGAGGGAGAAAGGAGGAGAAAGCCACGTCTGGCAGATCGGTACCCCTGCTTTGGAAACCMCACCAGAGGAATGGGCAAGCTCCCATGGCCTGGCCCATGTACCAGGACTGAGGGATAGGCAAAGCACCGTGGAGGAGCAACATTTGGGACCTGGAAGCTGGGAGTTGGAGATTACAATGAGTAGCCCACAAGATCAGTCTGCAAGGTCTCCCCCATTACAGCAAATCTGGTGCACCCAGAGTYCACACAGAGCACCAGCATCTAAAGGACTTCTAAAGTTATGATAAGACATCCCCAGTTCTGGCTGCTTTTGAGCAAAACCCATASTCCAGAGCACAGAATGTGATGGCACCAGTGTGGCTCAGCTGAAACCCTCCCACCAACAGCACAACCTCTGGGGGCCCAGTCTCTTTCAGGGTGTGACAAAGCTCTGCAGGAGGCTGAGGTCTTTCTCCACACCCAGCAGTATCTGTATCCTGTCCTGGCTGATGACAACAGTTCTGAGCCTGGAAGACAGAATGTTTGTATAGGTTGTTTGAGACTGAARCAAGTTTTCTTCCTCACTGACAGAAGGAACTGGGAGGGCTGTGCTTCAAACATCAGCAGGCAATAGCTTAAAAAGAAGAGTTGCATCCTTAATTCTCAACTATTTTTCTGCTGACTGCATCCCAACAAGAACCTGCCACCTTGTTCCTATAAACACCCAGCTTTGCTTCAGAAGAGCAGCACAGATGTAACAATACTGTTAACACTTCTGTCCTTGGATAGTCATTTCAGATACATGGTGTCACACTATCCCACTGAAGCTCTGTGCAGTGCTGCTCAGGCAGCATTTTGTAACAGTCAATGTAAATCAGAAGAGAAGAACTTCAAAATCCAAGAGCAATAGAAACAAGGAAGTGCCTGCCTCCCAGATAGGGCTAAACCTGGCACTATTTTTCTAAAAGAAACAAGATTTAAAAATCCCAACAGTTTATCAGTAGTCACATTCAGGTGTGGAATCTGCATGGCTTTTCCCTGGGAGATGCATTAGCTCTAGACCTRTTTGCTTGGCAAGAGGAACAGCTGGAGCTCAGAGCAGCTCTCACCTCTGCTTGCAGAGCCCAAGGTGCTGCCTTGCACTTGGGGGGCAGCGAAGTGCTTTTTGGTCTCTGAGCCATCCTGTCCTCGCTGTCAGTGCTCTCACAGCTCTCCACCAACAGCTCAAGTTCAAGGGCTGGGCTGGGGCCTTTGACTCACCCCCCTTTCACCCAGCAGAGTGTGGGGGAGCATGTGATCCTGTTTTACACTGAGATATGGGTATAGTAACACCTAGAAATACCAGCTTTTTAGAAGAATGCCCTCCTGGGCAAAAGCCCTACAACCACTTTTCCTCTTAGAAAGAGTAAATTCTTCTACAGCCTTCACCTGACATTCACATCAAGTGACCTCGAGTAAGACCGTAACCCTGAAACGCCTTGTTGGAGAAACCAGTTTGCTGAGATGGCCACAGGCAGTCTGCTCTCCCAGGGGCAGCGTGGCCATGGCCCAGAACACTCCAGAAATCTGCTCCCTGAGCTGTGGAATGCCACAGCTCCTCTGTTTTCTCACTGGTCAGACAGGGCTGGACTGAGCGCTGCTTGAAACACAGCGGAAATATTGCATGGGATGAGACAAGATGTAATTAAAGGCTTATTTTAATTAAGACTTSACTATTAGCTGCTCAAAGACAACTCAGAGCCAATAAAAGGTCCACCAAGCAGCTACTCTTAGAAGGCCTCATGAGTAATCATGCTGCTGCTACAGRAAGGGGAGAGCTTTTCACAGCAGATAAATACAACCCATCTCAGCACCAGGGCAGGGACTCACTGCAGAAATACACAATCAAGACTGCAACTCTATTTTGCTAATGCACAAAGAAAGAYAGATACAGCATCCTTTAGAGCAGCTGGGACAATAATAAGGAAATAAAGTGAATCTTTGTGAAAAATTACCGAATTGGCACAAGAAATATTGTCTACAGAAAGAGTTGCATATAAGCACAACAGTGGTTTAAAAAAAMATCTGAGTACAAACAGTGTATTTTGCATAGACCAGAGAGTGCTCTGGTACTGYCAGTCTTTAGCATTCCTTGATTAGTAAGGGGACCCTGTGATCACCAGAGAGGAGATTTCAGGATTACAAAGAGTGTGGGAGTGGAGTAGGAGAGAAATGAAGACCTGGGGAGCATGGGCAGGCAGATGAAGGCAGCTCACTGCACCAACAGCCAGCCTCCACAACTGCTCCCTGGAAATAACACAKGCAGAGGATGGAGCTGTGCCTCTGCTGAAGGGCCATCATGCTTTATTTGGATGGATGTAATTTGCAGCTCTGAAGAGGAATTAAACATTCTGTGCACCAGAGAGGCCATGGAGGGACACTGCCGTGTCCGCCGCATTGCACAACTGCCTGGGAGCACGAGRCAGGGCTGCAGCCGGGGGCACATCTCGTCCCACCCAAGGCATTAGCTCTGAACTGCTGCTGGAGCTAAGACATTAAATGGCTCAGTGACCTGGCAAGGGACAGGACATTCTCCATTCTCTGAGATTCATACAAATATTCCTCCTTTCCCAACCATGTTGAGAGTATATTCTAGTTGGAAATTCGATAGTATATCACCAGCAAGACAAGACACAGGGACAATCCTACATCCTCCAGTATTGTTCACTTTTGCTATCCACCTGGGTGTTAAAGGATGKCATTTTTACCACTAGAGGAACAGAAGCTGGCTGATTAGCAGGATAACTGCCTGCTGCCTGAGGTACCTTGCCTTCCGGAGTCAACTTCCAYATCACAGAGAACGTCAGTCTGTCTCGCATGGGATTGAGACTGCAGAGCTCCTCACAGAGCAGCCTGGGAAGCATTGGGATCACCTGGAAGAAAAGAGAGCCTTGGTGAGACACAAGCTTTCAGTGTGGACAAGCTTCCCTGACCAGTTGGTAAAGGGCAGATCRACAATGCACCAAAGGAGAAGATGTATGAAGCTGTGAGGATGACATTCTCTGCAGCAGGAATGGCTACATCACAGCTCTGGGATGCATCACCCATGCCAGAGCTGCATCACCTGGCAGACAGCAGGCTGGCATGGAATGAGGAAGTAAACCAAACAAGAGCATTTCAGACATGGCTGAGGCCACCAACACTCACATCAGCCCCATCCCTCAATGAGACCAGAGGCACTTGTCAGTCACCAATGTGGGAATCGTTCCCAGCGCTCCCCTCCAAAGAATGGAGTAAGCATCCTGGAGCAATCTTCATCCTTGGTTATGCAAACACTTACTCTGCAACTTTTAAGGTCACAAAGTTTGTTCTGTTTTCCACTTCTTTCCCACTRCCGCTTTGGCACTGGGAACAATGAGGAAGGCTGGGCACACCAGGAAACTTAATGTTGAAGAAACATGGTCCTGGCTGAAGAGCTTGGATTTGGGAACTGTGTTTCTTGCTTTGCCACTGAATACCACGTAACCAARAAGTAAATGCAAGTCTGCCCTCTGCAAAGTGCAAATTAAACTTCTCCCATGCATCACAGGAGCCATGYTTGGATTCAGTAAAGACTGAACCATGCTTTACAGCACAGTCAGGAATGTGTAGATGCAGGTGAGACAAACAAAAGTACMTGTTTAATGACTACTGACCATGGCAATTGCAAATGGAGAACTAYCATTACCTTTATTATACTCTAAATTTGAACAAAATGTCAGCCAACGTAAATTTCTGGCAGGATTTTTTAACCCGTGTTCTAATTCCTTACAATTAATATTTCTGCTGCTGAACATTGAATTACCAAACCACAAATTATTCACCTGACTACACCAACAAAGCTACAGCTTTTGAGCACATTCATGCTAGAGCAAACCTGAGTAGCTCCAAGTGTTTCCACCATCCCTGAGTTATTTCCTAAGTGAAGTCTGCAGTAAAGATAATCTTTAGCAGCTGTTTAATGAAGCAAAACTCATTATTTGAGTTTCACTTCTGACTTCCCTTCTCATTATTTACCTTTGTCAAGAAGCAATAACTGCCCTCAAAGAACCACCACGTTATTCCTCTTGTTTATTTTGAGTGGCAACATGGGATRGCGCATTCCAGAAAAACACAGAGAGGAATGCTCTACTTGTTTGCCATAAAGTAATTTAGTTATTTAATTTAGTTTCCGTTTTGACTGCTCTGTGTGCCAGCCTGTAAATATAGGACCAGCAGGAAGCTGACTGGCATACAAATCCCAGCCTTTCCAAACTCTGACACCTCTTCAGTGATTTCAGAGATACCTTTTTCTACATGGAGGCAGGAGAAAAACTGTTCTTCAAAACAGTAAGAAAAAACAGTCTCAGGAGCCCATTTAGTCCTCAAACGCGCACACTTTACACTTACCTTTTGCTTTGAAGGTAAGACTCTTAAAATATTTAATCACATTTGTGGTTTGGCATCAGACAATGGCTATAAATCCCTTCTAAGTGCAGTGCACACTAGTGCCAAAAGGTTAACTGTATGGTCTGGGGCTGTCAGGGTGTCACACCATGAATCAGCAGCCCTGGTTGCCTGGAAGGTCACAGGGGCACAGCCTATGATAAGCTGCTTCCTGCAACACAAAGGCTTTCAGCTCTGTTATTCCAGTTGTGAGCAGAACATTAACAATACTGCTACATTCATAACTCACTGACCCAGTACGTGTGCTTGGCCATGCTGCCTACAAGGACCTGCACCACAACGGTATAAATTTAGTGTAAGTGATGCCAATCCGTAACAGAAAGGACAGAAAATAGCTTTGTAGACTCTCGGAAATCCCTGCCTGCCTAAGATCAGCTGTGACCACYGTGAGACCCCGAAGTTCAGGTCACAGTGAACAAAGTGCTTGTAATTTAATAAAMGCTCCCATGCCCTTTCCCACCCAAATTAAAAGCTGCTTTTCTTTCTCTCCAACTCTGATTGATCATCTGATAATGGTCTTTATTTGCTGAATATTTCTGTGTCTTAGCATGCCCTCTTTCCCTTCATGTCTCCTGCAGCAATACCAGTTTGCTAGAAAGATGCCTACACGGAACACGAAAGCCCATGCTTGTTTTAAGTGTACTTGAACAGAATTAATTCCCAATTCAAGAGGCCATAATTTAATGGAAGGGCTTTCAATGATGTGAAACACAAGCAAAGCTTTAACTCAAATCATAATTACAGCACTAAACACTCACCAAGCAATTAGCTGTAACAAATCCACTATTAGGGAGGCATCAGCCTGTGTTACCTTTGTTTTACAGGAGAGAAACTTCAGGTGAAGTAACTTAACCTAAGCCATGGAGGAAGTCTCATGGGAGAGTAAGAATGCAATCAACCTTTTCCTGGGCTCAGCAAACACATACATAACACAACGTGACCTTGCACTGAAGGTATTTCAATTTATTCTACCTTRCTGAATTAACAGAAACCTGTTTCCAACACCACAACAGTCTTGGCTGACTGCCTCCTTCTGCTTTAACATCACGGTTCCTCTTCACTCTCTACGTGGAGAATAAACCAACTGTCACAAGGCACAGAAGTTTAAGTTATAAATACACATTTCCTTTTTCCTTAACACGGTATGGTCACAGCCTGAAAGGATTCCTAKGAATTGCAAGCCCAGCATTTAACGTACAAAGATGTCACAATTGTGTCACACTCAGAGAGCGAGATGTTCCAGGAGTGATCCCAGGGGCTGCCCAGAGGAACTCTGGCAACAGGATTATCTCCATCTCTTTCTGACAGAGACACAGGATGAGAGGAGATTTCCCTAAGCACGTCTTTAATGTCCAGATTTGCAAAATATCAGAGTTGTGTAGAATTGCCTTGAATAATCCAGAGGTTGCCCGGCACCTTTTAAATGCTTTGCCCTTGCTGTGACTGTCTGCCAAGAGGCAGCAGTGTCTGCCAGCTGTCCTGTGGAGTGCCAGGGCACGCAGGAATCCAGAGAGCTGAAATGCTGCCGAGGGATAGCACCTCCAGTGGGAAGTGGTTTCCTTGGCAAATTGCTACGGATGTGCCTATGTTGGGGATCTCATCATTCAGCTTGATTTTACTGCAGATRGAAATAAAGTCACCTGGGCTTATACAGGGATCATAAACCTGGAATAAGGGGTTTATAAATGTAGCTGAATCTAAAAATGCAGTTGGAGAGACCCAGCAGGGCTAGGCAAAAAAAAAATTTACAAGCTAAAAAGGAGCTACATCCCCCAGGAAATCCTTTCTAATGAATGTGTCATAGAAACCAGGGCTTGGGTGCTGAGAGCTTGTCTGGTTTTCATCCCCCTCTATCAGTTAGTCTAATAAAAGACATCATCTCTCTTCACAAACCCAGCAGTGCCCACAAGATACTGGAAAGGGCACTTCTTTGAGTGGAAGGCTGATATCCACAATGCTGGCAGCTGYGGGTCTGCATTTCAAATCAAACTGCAGAGAGGATTTCTCACTCCCTGTTTCCAAGTCCTAAATGCAAAATCTTCTGCACTACCCTCGAGACTCARTAGTCCAGCACTTCCTGACAGCCTGCTGCAAGCTATTGATTCTCCCTGAAGGCAGCCACACATCCCAGAAAGCCAAAGCAATGGGTTTGGAAAACCGAAGTGAGGGAGGGCACTGCTGGGGCTGGGGGTATCCCAGGTACCATCATCCTGGCATTATAAAACAGAAGGACTGTGACTGTAGCTGGTCACACCGTTTAGCAGCTGTCTCCTCTGTGCAGGAAGATCTAAACCTCTGCTGTCAGAGCCCTTGGGTTTGTTTGGTTTTGCCTCTTCACCTAATAAAGTGCTTCCAGAAACCAAACACAAATTTCCAGTCTCAGACTCATTCCTAGGGAGCTGGGCAGCGGGAGGGAGCACATGCATGCTGGGATGATAAAAATTCTTGTTCCCTGCAAAATCAGAAACATCTGCTGCAGCCAGGACTGACTCACTGGTCAGGTTCAGAGCAGGTTAGCCAGAGCAGCTCTCATCAATGGAATTGCTGCAGTGGCTTTTCAAGGAACTGGAGGGGTAAACTGGTCAGGCAACCAAAGAGAAAAGGAAACAAATCCTGGTCAAGCATAATCCCTTAKCTTCACAAAGTTACATGAACAGTTTTGCTCTCTTCAAACAATTTCATTCTGCTGGCATCCTTCTTTGGCTGCCCCTTCTTGGTTCAGGTTGGTTATGACCACTGCTGACTGCCAAGGTGATCCTTCTTCCACAATCAATCCAATGAGGAGGGATTGTATTAACCAGATTTCCACCAGAACTGGTAGGAGGATGCTAAAGTCCAACAATGCAGTGGACTCAGCAAATCTCTTGCTTATACACTAGAAGACACTCAAAGGAAACAGGCAATTTGTTTATGAGCCAAGATTTCTGCTCACGARCTGTATCAACACTTCCATGAATTCAGATTTCGAGCAACTCTTTGTTACTCAGCCTGAGATTATCAAAATATCAACACCCTGACAACCTGCTGGTGTCAAAAGTGAATGTCTTAAAGTCCTTGGACTCAACATGAAGACAGGCTTACAGTTCCGATCTTTGATCTCCAGTGTAAAATAGGACCAGTAAAATATTACAGGGATTTATGGCTGAACTCTCACTYGAGCTGCTTCACACCTAAAATAACACTGTAAGATGTGCCAAAAAAGAGGAAACTGTTTAGGTTTTCTTGCTTCTTAAAACCTGATACATTCTTATTTCAAAAACTTTTGACTTTTATTAAATAGACCACTAGCAATTACACAATAACTCCCCTTCTGGTTCAGGAAAATTAAATATGTGGCTTTATTTAACTTCTTTGGGAGGATTAGCATGGTGTTAACCTCTCGCAGAATCACAGCTGTCTTAGGAAACTGTTTCATCAAAGGGAAGCATATTTTCKACAAGAGTCATGCTACCATCTTGCTTCAGACAGCCTGGCTGCTTTCCTTTGCCCATCCCCTCGCTTCTTTTCATCTCTTGCAACTAAAATATTGAAAATTTCAGCATCCAACCTAGTTTGTTGTTTTAAAATGTGTTTTCTTCAGGGCAGAAGTGTGGGTAAAACACTAATCCTGACTGCTGGGCCAAGGTAGCTGAAGAAGAATTGAAGATTAGGGGCAGTAGGTACCTTACATTGACATTGCATAGGACTGACTGGCAGCGCTGGGGGGAAAAGGCACTTTGAAACAAAATCCAATTAACTTTTGCATTCAACTAGATTTTCATGAAAAATGCCTCCTTTCTTTATAAAAATMTTCCTTCTCCCTTGAATAAAACAATCACATGCCCTCAAACCACAGTATTTTGACTTGAAAATACTGCCACAACATCYCCCTGGAGCACAGCTTTGCTGCCCCCAGTGACATCCCTCCTTGGCCAGCCCACGTCTCCCATCACTGATTATCCATCAGAGGGGGAARCAGAGCACTGCACAAGGCAAGGGCTTATCACTGGAGAGACTTCAGGATTGGGAAGTGCCAGAACTGCTGTTTCCATGAGATACCCATTCCAATCCAGAACAGCAAGGCAGGGGTGACTGGAGTCTGCCAGCACACATCAGCTGTGTGCTGTTGGTGTCACCACCATGACCTGGTGGGGACACTTTGGCATTGCTGTCATGGCTGTTCCACAGGGAGCTGAAACCCACCAGACTCCCTGAGACCCCCTAAAGCCGTGCCTTGCAGATTCTACCCTAAAAAAAGCTACAGGACAGCTACAAAAGGTTAACAGCTTGATATCAAACCATTAATTTGATTTCACTGTTGTAATATACATMATTTTATCATCCAGAAGGTGTGGAGAGTGCACAGGAAGCTATTGGAACAAGCATCATGACAAAAACCTCCCCGGATAACGACCCTGAAAACACCCAAAAAGGAAACGGATGGGAAGAATCACTCCTAAAGTGCATGCAGGATATGTTTATTTATTACAGAAAATATGTCCTCTCCCAAAGGCAAACCCCTCCATATCTGCCAATTTGAAGCCCCCAAGAGCAAAGCAGAGAAGCCGGTTCGGGTGTGTCAGGCTTTTCTAAGGTTAGCACTGGTGATCCCTGGCACATGTGGGGCATTCCCTGACCACAGACAAAGAGTCCCRAGCTCCTGCTCCACCCCGTGCCCTCTCTATAATCCCCAAGGCAGTGTCAGCTTCTGTGTTTGCAGCAATTTACTCATTTTCACAGGTGAGCTGCAATAATAGCCAGATTTTGAATGTGAGCATCTGAAAATGAACCTTGAAAATKAGTTTATGGTAAATGGAAGACACAGCCATCAGACCAAGGAAAAGCTGTCCTTACCTTCTGCACCAGATAGACACTGGTGGCCCTTTCGCTCGCTACTTTGTCCAGTGCAGTTTCTTCCAGCACGAAGTAGCTCACGTCTGCGATGTGAACGCCCACTTCCAAGTTCCCTGCAATTGCACAAGGGGGTCAGGAGGCTGTGAGGAGAAATGAACTGCTGACATATTTAATTCTGGCTCCTCTCCTTCCCTGCCAGTGCTACCCCAACCTTTTTGCCTTATGCCAAAATCTCACAAAACTGATACTTCCTTCCACTTCTTCCACCTGGGATGAAAACTGTGGTCTCTCAAGACACTCACAAATTCACAGCCACTGTGGCTACAACATACAAGTGAAYATACATAGAAGTGAATCCTCAAGCAGAACGGTGGAAATGTGAAAACCCTTCAAAGTCAYGTGGAKAAGTYTTTCCAGTTAGAAGCTTGTAATAGYGAACCCAGTCCTGATCCCTTTGCTGTCAGACAACAGCATGAAAGAAAGATGGGACCCCACCTTACAAGCACACAGGATCCCATTTCCCTGGTATGGAGCAGTAAGTCACACATGCTTTGGGTTCTCTGAGATGCATTTGTKTCCCCTTCACCCTGGTTGAGCCCAAATTGGGGACATGGGAAGACTTCAATGACTTTACATCAGGCTATGCAGAAATGCAGCTTTCCACTGYAAGAATATTTCCACTGTTATCCTCCTTTCCCTCACATCTGCCTTTTTATCCAGTTTAAAGCATCCTRAGTCAAAAGTTAGGCTAGAGAGGAGTCCTACTGAGGTTTATCATGAGGTTTTGGCAGTAATTAGGATTTGGAAGCAGTGATCATCCTCATCTTTGGAAGTAATTAGTACCTTGGTCCAAGAAATTCTGGTTTGCTAATCCTCAAAGCAGCCTATTGACCTTTGTTTTCTCTGGAAGGACTAGGCTGGATTTGAGGTGCTTATTTGTAGAATAGTTCTAAGTGMAGCAAGTTCCTAATTATAACACTTGGTTCTTTAGAGGAATTCACTAACCTCKGGGTATCTATAAATATTTTTTCTTTTCTTAATTTTTTTAAAGAGACAAAGTAATAAGATCCCACGCTGGTGACAATCCTGTTTATTTATACACCTTACAAAGAACATTATCAAAGCCTTTCTCTTGAGTGTCACGTTTTTGAAGGATAAATGGTTMGTAGCTGTTGTCATTAAGCAGCACATGTGCCTGTGTGCCCTTCTGATGGATACCAGCAGAGGATTTCAGCAAAGTGGGAATGAAAACAGATGGAGAGGAAGTGTGAGAAGGTTCAAGCTCATACTAGGGGCAGCCACCCAGCGCACTGTGCCTCAGCTGGGAACTCAGGGAAATGAGCACCAGCCCACCCTGCACAACTGCCTGACTTCATAACGATTTTAACTTCATTAAGCCATGTTTGCACAGCACTGTGAATATGTAAAAGGTAACCCTGCTTCTTGAGCAGCTTTTGAGCACTCAACAGCATGGACACAAACACATGGAAGGCAGGAGAGTCGGGATTTAGATGTGCCCAACAACCTCCAGTCACTGAAAGGTCCTGCAGGGACTAAACATGATGGCAGCAGGGAGAGGGGGCAATAATCCCACAGCACACAGAGGGACAAATTCCACCGCTYGTCAGGAAGCTGGGAGCAAAGACTGCAGATTAAATGGTTCACCTCAGAAAGCTGCCTACAGCTGTGTTGTGATATTATCACATGCCTTGAAAGCTGCTCTACATGGATTAGGCATCCAAGCCTGAAACTACTTAGACAGTAAGTCTTAGACCAACAGTTCAACCAACAGGTTTAATATTACACACACTCTAAGCCAACACACTCAGAAGGTAAAAAAATATTGAACACTTTGAAGTCAATATTGTAATGTATTGAACCTGCAGGTAAATATTGACTGAAGGAAAAGGAGAGGGGCTCATTACATCATGCCTTTAATCGCACTTTAATTCAATATGTGCACTGTTACATACATGAACTTTTTGTCCTCGATAGAAAATCGACAAACCAAGAAAGATCTCATTGCATGAGATAATAAAACATGGAGCCAGCCAATGAAAACATACTGAGCAGAGTTAGATTTCATTCAGGTTTCCCACCAGAGCTTCTAAAAGCTGGGGTCAGCGTGAGCCCCTTGCTTTTGAACTTTTAATGGAAATTCTATCTAAATATTTTCTTACATACATTGAMATAATGCAAACTGGCAGCTCTTGGATTTGTCTTGCTCATGTATGAATCACCCTATCTCCCTCACCCCCAAAATATTCAGACCAAGAGAACTTGAAGATACAGCACAGTGATCAACCAAWCTGATTTCTCTCAAATCATTGCTTTTAACTGTGCTAGACAAAATACCAGACTAAGCCTGCATAGAAATACCTGCCTGCTGCTCTCTTCTGGTTTATTTGCTAATTAAAGTGAAACAGCATTGAGGATCAAGAAATATATTCACTAGAATTTTCTTCCAGGTCCACAAACTCTTTTTCTAGTCTCATTAATTTTTATGACAAAGTCACAAAAAGAACATTTCACATTGTCTCATGTTATTTCCCAAGGAAAAAAAAAAAGTGACCTGAAAGGAAAAGAGAATTTAACTAGCAGTCATGGAGTGAAAAAGTCTTGTCAAAGAGGTCAGAGAAAATGGGCAAAAGGTGGACACCACACAGACCACACACCACAGGCTACTACAAATGGTCTACTTGACCTCAATTTTAATTGGAAAAGCTACTTTTACAGAAAAGAGAGGCTTCAAACCTTGCCATGTAGCCCTCCATTGTGACAGTCTTTTCATACCCTAAATTTCTTAGAGAAACAAGTCATTTATAATCTACAGATTTGTTTCACCCCAAATTCTGTTACAGGGAAGTTAAAGTTACACTACAACCCCTTAAGCTAGGTATATACTACCAGCTTAAGGTAGTAGTTTTTTGAAAGGAATTTACATTAAAATGTACAGGAGAGTAAGCCAGACACTTCATATGCCACTATTAAAGCAAGAGCTGCAGGGAGAACCCATTGAGTGAAAACTGCTGAAGGCACTTGCCTGGCTACCTTCACTCAGGATCTCTGGGGCTCTTTCATTTAAAATCATTTCATCTGAAAGTGGGTGCAAAACTGTCAAAYGCCATTTAAACTCTACTGCTGCAAAGCTGCTCTTGGGAGGTGTTTACCAACAGGGACTGCAGTTTAGAATCGAGCAAGGCGTGTTTTATTAACCAGCTGAACCCTATTAGCTCCTCTCTGCAGCCACAGAGATGCGGCGACAGAGATGGATGGSAAACAGGAGCATTGTCTGAAATTGCACCACAGAATTGCAAAACCCACTGAAGAGGCCCTTTGCAATGAGGAGCTTGCCTGAGGTCTGCAAGCAGAAATAGGGAAAGGGCTGGGCACTCAGCCACCCAARCTCCCCTTGGGCCAATGCTCTGTGCCAGCGGGACAGGATTTGTTGCCACCTTACTGCAAACAACACAGTTGTGATGCCACATGCAGCGAGGACAATTTCCCTTTTTATTTCCCATCATGTGGTGGTGAGAATGGCAGAACAAAGCAGACCTGAGTCTCACCAGCTTTCTGGAAGGCTGGATCCCCTCTCRGAGCTCACCAAATAACAGAGCCATGACAGGCAGCACGATGGGCACACRGTTATTTTGGAGAAGGTCTGGCTYKGTAARCTGAGKATCTGGCTTGTTTGAAAAYCAAAACCTTGYGTGCATCAATATGATGCTAAAATCAAAGGAGAGTACTGGCACTTTGCAGAAGAACAAAGAATGAGCTGTTCCTTTTTTATCTTTTTTTCTTTTTTTTTTTGCTGATGATCTCATTCTATATGACAAAATAGTTCAGAGATGTTCTTTCCTGCTTTATTGAAAAAATTATAAACAAAAAAGGATTAGTAAGAAAGAGCTGGAAGAGAAGGAAAAGGCATTTTCAGCCTGTAAATGCGACRTAAGGACTGCCACTCCAGGTCATACCAAGCATCTGCCCCCTGAATTAGAAAGCTGAGTTGAATGCATCTGAACACTATGTGAAGGAACACACCGGAAACAAATCCCTCTTCCCTGTCTTCACCAACTCTACTCAGTCATAGCTCGAATCCAGAGAGGCAGACCAAGAAATTTCACTTCATACCCCAGCATATGTGAGTTTTAGGACAATATAACTTAAAAATGCAGCCCTTCAAGGATGAAACATCAGAAGGTAATTCTCTATCACGCAGACACACTCCCCTRTATTTCCATCCCATCTTCAAGCATCATCATTCTCAGGAGGGAAGTCAAACATGAGCTAATGTTTTAATAGGGTTTTTGTATTAACCCCTGCTTCCAACACCATTTTCACCCTTCAGTGAGATATAGAAGAGCTCAAATCAGATTGCAAAGTGTTTGCTCTGTCCAGAGAACAGCCAACTACTCACATGCTGCCAGAAGGTCAAGGCAGTCCCAGGCTGTTCCCTGGTTAGACCAAACTCTTGCAGCAAATAATTACAACTTTCCCATTCCACTACCCTGGGGGTATTCATGATTCTGCTCTTAACCTGCTAAGCAATATTTAACACCTTGCAAAAGTATCAGAAACTTGCATATAGAGAGAGAAATGAGGCTTTTAACCTACATGCACATTTTGTTGCTATTGGCAGTGCTACAGAAGATCATGGGTCTTCATCAAAGGAGAGGACGGTGTC
This sequence comes from Malurus melanocephalus, assembly GCF_030028575.1. Taxonomy (NCBI): domain Eukaryota; kingdom Metazoa; phylum Chordata; class Aves; order Passeriformes; family Maluridae; genus Malurus; species Malurus melanocephalus. The sequence continues at coordinate 1,952,981 of NW_026623307.1, forward strand.
TGCAAAGAGAGGGAGTGGCACATGCAGTGTGTCAGCATCAGACTACAAAAGTGCTGGCTGAGTCTGGGCTTTTGCTTTCCTTCTTAAATCACAATTGAAACCTTCAGCCTTCATCCTTCTCTGGGCTGGTGTAAAGATAACAAAGCTGTGACTTTTCTCATTTAACTGCTCATCTCAGGAGCTGGACCAAACCCTTAACATTACCAGAACCRAGATTGGCCCCAGTTACTCCAAACTGAGAAACAGCATGAGATCACAGAAGGGAGAAAAATAAAAATAAAAACATCTTTTACTGCTAACTCTTGCCATACTGAAAGTCTTGGCACTTCCTCAACTTCCAGAAGTATCTGAGAAATGACTGACAGGCACAGCGACATTGCAAAGTGATGCTTTTAGCAGTTCTAGGAGAATTAGGAAATATTCAGAGTTTTTCACAAAAAATAAAGCATAATAGGGTTTTTCTTACTTTCTTCTTTTCTTCTTTAAGTTAAAAGGTCAGTCTTGGACATCAATGAGTCTAAAATCCAGAATAATATGACTTTTAAAGCACTGTTTTAACTCTGGTCTGCTACTCTGACCTTTGGCCATTTTGTCTCTTTCATCAATTGAATGTTACAGAGTTAACTAYGATTTTACAAACCAGTTTGGGATTGGGTCTAGGTGAGGTCCAAAACAAAACTCAGCTACTCATTACGTGCAGCAGAGGACAAGTGAAGAAGAAAAGCAGAAATATTTTCTGGAGTTTTCCATGAGCCATGAGCAATTCTTAAAATAGTTTCAGAATTATGAGGAGACTATATCTATTACTAAATTAAATGCTGGAAGCAGGTCTTCCATGTAAATTGCATAAAATTTTTGTCTGCAGCAGCTAATAAATTCAGCAATATCCTAAAACCACTTAACAGAATTTAAAATCCAYTTTTATACCTCAAAACAAAGCCAGGACACCTTCATAAGATAGCAATTCATGAGCTGTGCATCACAGAGCCCTGAGTTTTACACACAAATCAGYACAAAGCCCTGCAGGAAAGGTGATCCCCCAAGCCTGAAGGGGATGCTCAGAGATGGCTCTTGCTCAGCACGAGACATTCTCAGGCTCTCAGGAGAGCAGGAGGGTCAGTCCTCCTGTGAGATCTTTGTGCTGGTGGTGCTCTCACAACTTCCAAACTCCCATGAGCAACTTAAGAGGAGCTACAAACCTCAACACATCAGATTTACCCATGAATGCCATYACTTATTTAATGCTCACATCTGGGAGAACCTCGAGATGAGTACTGAGACCCAACAWGAATCTTTGCCATGTAGACTCAAATCCAACACTTGGTGGATGGATCTTCCAYCCTCCCACCCATCAAGACAAGATGTCAAGAGGACACAGAGCCCATGGCTGTGCTGCTGTGACTTGGATTCCTGGCTCAGAAAGGCCTCTCTGCAGGTGGGGAAGAGTTACCAAGGTTGACTGCCCTGAGCAGCCTCTTAGCAGCCAACATGATGAAGGTAAAAGGCCAGTTTCTGGTATTTATGCCATCAACTGTTTGTATTACAAGACTGATTCAAGAAGCTCTATCAGGAAATCAGCAGTTCTTTGAAATTAGATGGGAAGTGACACCCAGCAGTTTTCATGATGAATTACAGTATTTTTGGGTGTAGGATGTCATCCTGTTCCTGAAATGAAGGTTTAGAGTGGGGAGGGACCAGGCTCTCTCCATGCTAGCTCAGTCCCTTTTGTGATATCTCTACTGTACACAGTAATCCAAGGCTGAGTGAGCATTCACCAGCATTTAAAGAGACCTTGGGATGTAGGGCTAGGCCAAACACACACAATGCACTTCCACAGAGTGGCCTTGACATTTCAACTTCTTTGGGAACAGAAGGAAGCTGCTGAGATTTCACTTCTGGCCATACAACTCTTTTGTTTACTTTTGGAAAGATTTCCAAAACATTTCTATCTGCACCTGGTTTTACTCTTTCTGTGTAACTAGCATTAATAGTCAACTATCAAGAAATGCTTTAGTGAATTTAGTGCAAGATGTTTTCCCTGTTCATCTGTGTTCTGAAACCCTGCACTACAATAAATAGTAATAAAACAATAACCCAGTGACACTGGGGGATCCTGCCATTTTATRAAGTTGATAATAAATACTATATACAACAGTAACTTTGGCTGCTTACATGTAACAGAACATATGACCAAAGATAACCATGTGGGAATGTATTTCCAGCTATCTGTACTCTWAAAGTTGATCTTCCTCACATGTGGTCTGACTCTTATTTACTACAGTCACTGAAAAGCGCTGTTATCTCTAGGTCTGTCTGGTCATTTCCTGTCATTTGTGGTTCTTCTCCAAAGACTCTTCTGGTCCCTCAGGTCCTTTTTTATGAGCAGAAATCCTATGCAAAATGCTTTTAGATCTGGATTTCTGGATCCTCTTTACATTATCCAGCTACTTAAAGTTTTTTTTTTTTCTTCAATACACAATCAGATGCACTCTTTTTTTAAGTTTGCTTCCACAAATATCAGTGAGATCTGCCAGGACACAAAATCCTGCGCCTCTAAATCTTTGGGGAATTGTCCCAGGTCCTGAATTTATGAACTGAAATGATCTGGAAGGCGACTTTGCCCAGAGCATCTCTCCTCCCTGCAGAAAAGTAAACTCACTTTTATGAGTAATTCTAGTGGTATTTGCACATCTGTTTGCATGTTCTGCAGCCACAGTCTTCGTTACCTTAGTCCTTCATGCACAATATCTCTTTTATTTTGTTTTAATCCYGTGTCTCTATGCCACACGGCTTTCTTTGCATACTGTAAAAAAAAMCCCCAACTTTTGGGATAAGGATGAAATATTTATAAAATATTTATACCTGATRTAAAAATCCAGCACAATAAATGTGGATTACCGATCACAAATCCTGCCCAATTTTGCTTAACTAAGCTTTTAATCTTAACCTTCTCACAAGCAGCTTTCAAATACATGCAAAAATATTTTAACAAATTACGTTCTAGCAATCAACGCTCTAACTAAATCCAAACTTCCTTAATCACCCCAGTACCTTATCACCCATTTTAATGCTCTTGTCTGGGGATTTGGCTCAGTCTATTTCCCTTGCAGACACAGCAGTTTGGAGCAAACTGCCCTATTCCCACTGGAACTGAGGGGAGCCCCACATCATCAAGTTGCCCCACCAGTTTCAAGAGAGATGTTTGGTGGAGAAAAAYTGACTCAATTCAGCCCTCTGATTCCATTCAACCCTGCACTTGGAAATTGGAAGTGATGTGTGTTTCCGCACACAACCCCGTGTTACCTTAAAAGAAGAGGCAAAATATGCTGTACACGCTGCAGTTCCCAGTAGCAMACAGGAGCCTACTGTGGGGCACAGCAGGGATCTGGATTTGGCAGAGATCTGAGTGCATTTTGCATATTTCAAAGAATCTGCAACCACAAGCCCTCAATAGGAAGAAAGAATATGTACCTCTTTTTAATCACTGCAATATGTCTTTTTCACTCTCATAGTGACACAACAAAATATCCCCAGATTAACCAGCAGGTAAYAGGAGAGAAGAGATAATTATGTCTGATACAACAGTAAAAATTGACCAAATGTTACACACAATCCCACTCCTTGGAGGTCTTTATATTTTCCCATATTTGACTCGTGCAATAAATCTAAGCAAATTGCAGTTTATGATCATTTAACATTTGATTCATATGTCAATGTGTTTCTATCATTTTCTCTCCAGGTCTGGCGTCTGTTCATCTTAAAGAGCTTACAAAGAAGGAAGCACAGTAATTTCATAAATGTTTTGATGAAACTTTTGATTTAACTCTAGTTTGTTCTTCTGTGTTTATCTTAGTCTGCACAGCAAGACTCCAGTTACAAACTCTCCTGGTACTCTGTCCTGCAGGGACCAAAGGGATTACCTGAAGGGTCCTGTAACCACATTTTACTAGAGCAGATTTACCCCCAGTGGCATGGGGACAAAGCTGAATAAAAGATAGAATTTTTACATCTTTAAAAGAAAAATAAATGTGAACAGAATTTTGCAAAATTAAAACATCCCAAGCATTTGCACCTTACATCAGGAAAGAATGCAGGAAAAAGCAGAGGAAGACCAGGTGCTCTCCTGAGATGACAGAGAACATTTTGGGGCTACCAGAGCTCTACAAGTGTTTTTCAAGCACAGGATTATGAAGCTCACACACCAGGGGATGTCTACTAAACTGTCCAGGTTTAAGGAAAGCAGCCCCAGAGCCTGGAGGTCTGCAGTGGACAAGGGAGAATTTTATCAACAGTTGGCAAAACATTAGTTGGATTTAGCAAAATGTGTGAAATRGGCTCCTTGAAAAGGGATCTAACTCTGCAGATCTGCTTCCAAAAACTGCAGCCCGCAAGGAACTTTGTGCAAAGCACAAAGGTCAAGCATGCTGCACTCCTCTCAGAAACAGGTCAGTAAGAAAAGCTCTCTTCTTTGCTTACACCCCATTTTCATGACATTTATAGAAACACAATGTGTATGATGTTTTTATTCCATTTCCCTTATGTACCCTTGATAAAAATTCACCAACAGGTTGAATGGATTTAAGGCAAATGGAAAAAACAGGGGGCTGCACCCTGCAGAAGCCTCATTTGTTTAGGTCATCAGACAAACAYTGGGAAGAGTCAATGATTGTATCTATTTATGGCCTCACTCCAGAATGCAGACAACCAGTGTCACTRAGGACATGGAAACCAGGTCAAATAGTCTGTAGAATATATTTCTATTCTGCAGCACGGCAATTCCTCCTAGAAAAAGATGTAAATTACTTGATCTTTTATTAGATCGTAAAAGAGTGTAGRAATACAGAAATGAAAGAAAAACACAGGTGAGAACTATGTTTGTTATCAATGTACACACAAAAAGACGTACAGAAACTCTATCAGTATGGCCCAAGCACTGCTTTGAGATCAGCATCAACAGACAACCCCTCAGAAACACATCCCCATAATTTCTGCTGCATCYTTTCCCATCATGGCCCGACCTTTCACGAGAAGGAATTGTCTGCCTTGAAATGTGSCAAATTCCGTATCTGCTCCTAACAGTAAGCAGCCTTCAAACATGACTGCATCAGCAGGGTACATGATCAGAAATACAAGCACCACTGGCAGGTAATTCCCAGAAGAGGTTTGGCAAGTGTGAGAAACTTGGCTGTATCACTGGGACACGCCAGTCAYTTGCCATGCTGAGATCAGAACAAATCTTTAAATCTCTGCACTCTGAGTGGAAACATTCAGGTTTGAAAATGGTACAGCTGTTTTCTGCAACATCCATATGATCTGAGAGCGATTCTGCTGTGCCTTCCTGGCTGCAGCAACTTGCTAGAAAACGTGCAGAAAGGATCACAAAAGAGCATTGACTGAAATGAACTTGTTTAAAACCTCAAGCTACCTCGAAACAGCTCTACAAAGGCTGTAGAAACTAGGGGCAGGCCAGAGCCATCTTTTACTCCCAGGTTATGCTGAATCATCTAAACGGAGTACAGTTTGTTCATATTTCTGCAGCTGTTACATAAATAACCCTATTTTCCTCCTTTATTGGAGCTGATCTCTTTTAAAATATACACTCACAAATGTGAACAGCAAGCTCACCTCCGAACTGCTATCATTAAACAATAACGAGGAGCACGGCTGTTAATCAGAAACAGACTCCAACACAAAATCCTCTCAAAACCAGACTGGCCCACTTAAGACATATACCCCTGGAAAAGTTTCCAGCTGCTGTAATATTCTACTGCAAGCTCCATTAAAAATACAGCTCTTCCCACAGCCATCCCATGCTTCCTCTGCTAGTGACACTGCTACTGGGTAATTCTTCATGATACATTTGTGAACACTTCGGCAAAAAACCCTGTTCCATCTTTTACTGAGGATGTAGCATGGGTGAGTCCTCCATCCACTGAGAGATCTGATAAAGATCACACTGAGAAGGTTTAAAACTCCACAGAGGTGTAAAGACAGTTCTTTATTTCTCTGTTTGTTGCCTAACATCCTTCAATGCAAGGGAACTGTCACAGTCTTGAATAAATTAGCAATGAATGCTTGAAGACAAAGACAATTTCATCTCCAAAATCTTCTAAAAAGTCCTGATTTAGCTGTCTGACAGAAGTGTGAGCAATGACTGTGTTTTTTTGTAGAAATTCAGCGTGCTATACACCAATAGAGAAATCTGAATTGGGTTCTGCATTCTCTGTTGATTTTTGGAGATCTCCTGACATCATGAGGATGCCAAGATATGTGGTTTGCTCATGTTGGGATTTGTTGGTGGGTTTTTTTAAGTGTTTTACATATTGGGAAAAAGAGATGGAAAAAGTAATAATTTCTTGTAACCACGTTTACATTTGGAATAAAAGCTGTGTTAACTCTTAATACAACTTTGCCCTCATGAGAGATTCAGCCTTGCCAGACCTGGACACGCTCTTAACTTCTAAAACAACTCTTTGTCATAATAATTGCAGCTATCATAGCAACTTTTAGAGCCAAAAGTTCACAGGGTACCTCCAAAACATGTCAAAAGGCTCTATTAAGCACAAGATTGAGGTTCCCATAGGGGCTCTCTTAAACACCAAAGAGCTGGGAACAGTCATAGCTATGCAAGTGAGCACAAAGAAGTGACCCCAAAGGACTCCCAGCACTGGTTTTGGACCTGTCTAATTTTGCAAATTCCTGAAAGAACTTCAAGTYCAAGTACAGATATCTTAGAAAATTTTACATATGCTGATGGATTTACAMCCCTGCTTTCACCAGCCACATTTCATGGGCTCATAATAGTACCCTACACAGTGCCACAGTCAGCGGACTACAAACTGAAAACCACAAAGCAGGGTGGGCAGCTCATACTGGGCCAAAAAAGTAACAAGTCCACAGAGATTCAACCTGCATGCAAGAAAAAGCCCCAGGAATTTGTGATACAAGGTGGATCTGGGCATCTTCTGCCAGCTGCAGGTTTGAGGGCTGAAGTCCCCTGTGCCAGGAGCTGAAGAGAATCACGTCCCCAGGTAGACAGAGCCCAGGGCCATCAGGAACAGGTTGATGGATCTATCTCTAAATTCTCCACCAGGATTGCACTAAAGAGCATGTGTCAAGTGATATGAACACACACATTGCTGCTACTTTCTTCTGATAGGAACAGAGATTATGGGATGCTCACACCCTGGCCGAGGATCCAACACCCGGTCATTTGGACAAAAAGCTCTGCTGTATCTTTACAGTGACACCTTAGAAATGAGCTCAAAATACAGCTTATATTGCCAACTGCATGTGTAAAAGATAACCSTTATAGGAGGCTTGCAAAACAATGGTACAACTGAGTTCTTCAGATCAGGAAGTATTTGAAAAATTTAACGGCTGGATTTTAGAGGTTTGATAACAAACCACAGCAGGCTGAGGAAAAGGCTAAAACCCACGTGGATGTGAGCAGTAAATGCTCAGAAGCCAGAGTTTCAACACTTTAGATCTGAGGACCTGTGGGATCACAACACTGTCATAGACCTACAGTAATTCAGATGACCAAGTGGGAAGAGGGAGAAGAGAGTCCACCTTTGTCTCTCAGGAAGACTGTCTCAATATTCTGTGAAGCAGAATGGCAATTTTTCCTTAATCTTGCCTCAAAGCTGCTATTGTACAGCACAATTGATTTTATTTGCCTCAAATTTTCTTTCACCTCCTCTTTTTTTATCCATTTTTAGCACTGTTATAGCAGTCTGTACTCACATCTAAATGACATTACAATTCATTGGCCACATTGCACAGGATGAAATCAACTCCAAAAAATGGAAATTATGTCTTGGATGTCATCATATTGTGATGATAAGCAAGAGCAAGAAAAACTAAACCCACACCAAAAAAAAAAAAATTTGCTTTATCTTCATTATTAGGAGTGGATAGCCTAATCTAATCAYGCAATATTTCTAACCAAGCTTGTTACTGGATCTTATCAAATTAAATGAGCAGAGCTCGGATGGCAAAGTAAGCTTACAAGAGAGAAGTTCCTTTRGTCATAATCATCAAGATTTGGCTTCTGGAGCTTTACTTTCTGTTCCGTTGGCTTACGGCATAGCAAAAGTACAAATAAGGCAGAAGAGAAAGCTCAAAAGGCAATGAGAAGAAAAACACAACTTATAAGGCACACTGTGCTCATCTGACAATTCCCAGCATCCCATAAACACCAAAAAACAATTCAGCCMGTGACCTTCAAAAAACTGGATTCCTTTACCCATGGACTGCGTACACAAGGTCAAAGTTCCACTCGACTTTAGCCTGCAGGAGCRGTGTATTTGCTATTCAGCTGCAGCTCCCATAATGACAGGAGACAGCCGAGATCTGCTCAAATCAAATTACAGCTCTGATTATGCAAAACACTGTGSCTCTGCATTTTCTGACACCAAGACTGAGTGCAGCTTGAAGATGTCTGCTCTAAGATTTCTAAAAACAAGCAATTAAAACAACAGGAGAAGAACTAGTTTATTACCCTACTTATATTTGGCAAAGAATACTTCAGGACAAATTATAGATACAAGTGTGTCAACAGCTGAATACAAACACTRGAAGTATTTTGTAGAATATATCTCATACCGTCAGGGAGTTGTTTACAGGACAAAGCATCATCAAGATCTCTGGCAGTTGATGGGTCGATGGTGAAAATGCATTCTTTCCTATCCAAAGAAAAAAGAAGAAAAGGAAAATTTATCTCCCAGTCATGAAGAAGGTATCAAAACACAGAGCCCATCACAGACATCCAGACAACAACAACCATGTTTTCAGAAGACTCTGCTGAAACATCTTCCAATCTAATCTGAATTCTAAATCTAATCTATTTTTAWAAAAATGGTTTAGACAAGTGAATCTCTCTGGGTATTTTTTTCATTTTTCTTTTTGGTTTAACTGCTTGCTCTTAGTAGCTTTCATTTCATTACAGATATTCCTCCACAAAAGCTAAACAATGTAGCCCATCAAGTTCACTCCAAAGAAACAAGCAGGAAAAAGTCCCAATGCCTTGAAGCTAGAGTAAAAATAGATTGTTTCTAATTGCAAAGCTAAATGGAACACAAATAACCCTCCTGCCCATGCCAAAGAGTAGATGTCACACCATCTGACACTCCACGAGCACAGCTAGCACTGAGCAGAGGCACTGAAACACATACAAACCAAACTAAATGTGACAAAACAGAGTGAGAATTTTGGTCCCAGTAAAGACACCCAGGAGCTGCAGGACTTTATAAAACCTACACTGCCAATTATGCACCAAAGGGAAAAGCAGATTCAGTAAGAAAAACCATGGAAGTTATAAAAAAGGGTGAGGTCCAAATCAGCTCATTAGATCTTACAAATTAACTTGGAGCTCAGGAAAAGCTGAACATCCTTTTGCATGTACCAGGTGGCACCTGGAACATGCAGCCCTGCCCTGAAAGGCTCACATATGTATGTCCTGTAGCAGTGGGTAGCAGGAACGCTGGGAACACACCAAGTTGGACCACAGACATGGTCTAGAGCCACACAGATGGGACAAATAAAGCATCTGACTCAGGAGCCATCATGTTTAATAGAGCAGAGACTGGCACCAGTGAGACAACAAAACCTGAAGCACTCAACAGATAAAACTCTCTAAACTCTGTGTCAGGCCCTCCCTTCATCCCAGGCACCAATGAGACACAAAACTTGAAACACTCAACAAATATAACTCTCTAAACTCCTGCTTCAGAGCCTCCCTTCATCCCAGGCACCAATGAGACACAAAACCTGAAACACTCAACAAATAAAACTCGCTAAACTCTTGCTTCAGAGCTGCCCTTCATCCCAGGCTGTCCTACTGCAACTTCTTCCCCAGGCCTCTGGACTGCAGCAAAGCTCACCCAAGCACTGTGAGGAATGTGTGACTGAAGCTGAAGAACAGTGAAGTCAACGGGTTTGCTGGTTTATTTTGCTTTTATCTTAATTTTTAAAATAAGTTCAGCCCCTCCCTAGTTARAAGATCCCCAAGTACAATGGTATAGGCTGAGGCACATCACTGCTTTTCCTCTTTTCTCTTTGCCACAGAAAGCCTCATATCATGATGGCAACTCCCTTCTAGATATGTGTAATGCAAACACACACTATTTTTCTTACAGCATAACCRCTGGTATTACTCCTGGGGCAGGAGAGGTGGGAGGGAAAAATTACAGCAAATTTTTAAAGGAGCAARTGTCCTTTTGCATGGGGGCCTCTCACAGTGAGAGCAATGTCCCCAACTTTGCAAACCACCCCCTTCCACACTGAACTGCTCTGGGTGGTCTCTGATGGTGTCACACAGCTGGCAGTGTGTATTTATGCAATTCCACCAGGCACACTAAACCAAGATTTTCAAAAACAYAAAAATCAGTAAAGCACCTCACTGCCTTCTGAGACTTTGAAAATCTTTTGGAATATGCTGGCTTTCMGACCGGATAGCAAAGCTGCCTTAATCCCCAGATGCACATTAGTTCCTGATCCTTTGCATGCATCTAAACAAATTAAGAGACTGTGACACTGAAAGATATAAAATCTTTCAACTACACCGGGACTTTGATCTGTTGGTGCCAGCACTAGAAAGCAACCGATTTTTAAAGGTTTGCAAACAACCTTAATTCCACAAATATATATCCCTCAAAATTCAACCTAAGGATGGAATTTCAGGATAACACCATTCCAAGGTACCTCTTTCTCTTTAGGGAGCTGTGCATATGCAGACAGACACTTCTATACAATCAACAGTACGAAGACATGCACGTGTGCCAGGCTGCATGTGTTTATACCAGATCCCACTAATGCACAGGGTAAAAAGTGCCCCTCCCAGCCACATCCAGGAAATCTTTAAGTTACTACTTAAAAGAGTCAACTGARTGGACACGAACAGCTTATTTTATCTAGCAAGTGAGCAAGAAAAAACGGTTAAGAGCTTCTTCAAAGAGAATGAGGCTTCTGGTGTCAGGGAAATACAGAGCTTATCCCAGATCTTCAGAGCCTGCTACCAGAAGCATCTGCCACCCATTGAGAATTCTAGCTCCAGGGAGTTAAAAAATTAGCAGATTGGTTTCAACAAAGTGCATATTTGCAGCCTGTCATAAATACAAGTGAGCAGAAATACAGCAGTGCCAAATATTTTGTCACACTTTTACAATGGTAGCAACTAACGGGCCGCTTTGCTGAGATGTATTTGGCCAGTCAAGTCTACTGCAGAGGCCAATGGTGGTCCCAGCTCAGAGAGTTCAAACCTGTGAGGCTGGTGGGGCAGCCCCAGCATCYCTTTGTGCTCAGCCTGCTGCCCTTGAGGACAGGCTGGGTGGCTCTGAGCAGTCTCTCAGCACAGGAATAACCAGGACAGACACAGCTCCCAGCCATCTGAGATCCATAAACTCACAGARGCAAAGCTGAAGTGAGGTCCAAATTCTGATTTAGCATTTCTCACCAGCTCAAATATGTTTAACCAGCAGGCTCAGATCTGTTTCTCCTGTAGAAYTATTCAAGGGACTTGGACTTGCAGCTTGTCACAGGCAGTTTATTCTGGGCACAGACTGCAAGGTGAGGTAAGAAAGTCACTAAGCAAGGAAAACAAAGCATGATACTCCTTGGCAAAAGGATGCTGCAAAAGTGTTGCAGAGCCAATGGCCAGGTAGTCAATGGAACAAGAGAAGCCAACCTGAAAGCAGAGCTCCAAATTCACAGCAGTGAGATAATCCTGGCACACAGGACTACACCTAGGGGAAATTTTTTGAGTGAATTCAGCTCACCAGTAATAATATTATTGTGATTAATTTTATTTCTGGTTTTCAGTTTTTATTAGTGAAGAAGTTTCTGGTAGCCATAAGAACCAGGTCTGGCACGTGGGATCCATGGAATGATGGGACTGCAGCTCTGAGCCCGAGGGCAGCACCCTGCACACGTGCTCCTCCAGGGCACGGTCTCATGTTCTCAGTTATCTCCTCCTGCTCTTCCTCCAGGCATGGTGGTATCACTTTTATCTCCAGGAGGTCACAGAGAGCCATCTCTCACCCTGGAGAATCAGGCAATGCAGTGGAAACAAGGGAAGGAAAGGCTGGGTGTTGGCAGCACAGCCTGCCCACTGCTCTGCAGAACATCCCCTCCCTTGGCACCCACACAGCCACCCCTGCACACACCTCAGGGRGCAGCCTGGAGGGGGTGACAGAAACCATCAGGGTGAAGAAACAACATTGCCCTCARCTATGTGGCAAGTCTGCCCTGTGAAGAGGAAGGAGCCATTCGAATTCCTGCCCTGACCACACTGGCTGTGCAATGCCCCAAAGGCTGTGGCACGAGGGATCTCAGAGAGATCAGACCACATTTCTGACTGTAACCACTAACAAGACCAGCAAGTTGTTTGATTAAACCACAARGGACAGAATGTTTCAGGCACCTGCTGACAAACATGTTACTTAAATCCACAGCTACATGCACACACATTTGCATTGACTACAGGTATATACAAATCGGCAGTGTCTCCAGCTTCAGGAGGGCCACCAAGGTGACCTTGTTGGTTAAGGAGCTTGAWAATTCCCCCTCTCTCCCTTCTTCCAAGGCCTCAAAGGAAGCATTTCTCATTGTCATCACACCTAATAAAAATCAGGTTTATTCATTTCAAAGTGTCMAAATATAATCTGTAAAAGTAATGAGATGATCTAAGCTCACTTGTTCCAACATACACACAACTGGGTTAAAAGGAAATGGTTTAAGAGATAGAGACACATGGAGTTAAGAGATTTTCTGATCTTCATGGTGGAAGAGACTGGAGATAAATATGAGCATTTAAGAAGCACCCAGCACCGGTCAAAAAAACCCCATTTCAGTGTGGAAACTTCCACTTTTTACAGGACCCTCTTCATGCAAAACAGACGTTTAACGCAGGTTTGCAGAGGTGAACGTGCCCTGGCATAGAGTTTCTGACAATGGAAGAATAAAATCTTTCCTCCTTTCTCCTTATTTCAGAGATTTCAAGCTCCAAAGCAAGGCAATGCCTATCAGACTTTGGGAGGATCAGGGGAGTGGCTCACACTGACCATGGACCTGCAAGCAAGAGCCAGGAAAGCAGGAGCCACCCCAAGTGCCCAGACCCTGCCAGCCCCCATCAGCACTGGCCAAGCCACCTCTAGCCCCAGGCAGTGACAAGGGCACTGCTAGAGCTGCCTCTGTCTGGCATCTTGCAAATCAACCACCTGGGGGAAAAWAAAAATTACAGAATAGAGCACTTAGTTTATTAGACAGTAACGACAGTGTCAACCTATACAGGCTGGTAWATCAATCCTAATTTAAGGAAAGCTAATTAAGTGCAGTTGCTCTTTGCACAGCTTCAGGAAGACTAATTAAAGCAGACAAGCATGTCTGCAGAGCAGTTAGTCTTTTTACCTTTAACAGGATCTAAAATAAATGGCTAGTGCAGCAGTAGAGGTAAGATACGTAGTTTGTTGGTGAGCTGGAATTACCGTCATGGCAATTAAAATGTTCACAGATCACAGGACTGCAACAGCAGTTTGTTTTACTTTGTGCAAATACATACATTTATGTATAGATCTATGCTCAGGCATTTACAAGAATCAGCAGAGAAAACATTGTACAGTTGGTGCTTCAAARATTGGTACAATAAATTCATTTTTCCCAGTTAAACTGTTCAAAATTAAACATCAGTTTCACCATAAAATATGAACACCTACAACACTAAGAGATCACAAATCCCAGTGTCAGGGCTCACTCTGCTCCATGGGGAGGCTACCTGGATCACGATGAAGCACTGCAATGGTAAACCATGGGCTCAAGCTGTATTAGAGGTAAAGTTTCTGGCATGACCAGTTGCTGGGCAAAGCTTGGGTGTTACCAGTGCAATTTTTTGGCAGCTTGGACAAAGTGTCAGTTTGTACACAGCAAAGAGCACCCTACAGATCCTCCTGTACAACTTGATGACCTTCCCAAGCAGCAGCACACAGATGAGTCAACTCACCAACGGAGACATGGAGCCCAGATTTGCACCACTAAGAAATGCCAACAACCATGAAATACCAGTCCAGAGAATGGCATGTACCCACTAGAGCATCAGAAAACCMTTAATGAAGCAGGACTTGTTTGATGCAACTTCCATGGGAAGCAGAGTCCTAAAGAAGCAAGTAGGATCCAGCTATTCAGGAACCAGAGGATGGAGGAATTTCACCCCAGGCACCACGAGCACATGTCAGCYGGCAGCCAAACCATGCCCATGCTCCTGTGTGATGCAGATCACCACTSCTCCTGGTCCTGGCAGCAGCCACCACCATCTCAAGTCACTCGGGCTGAAGCCCCGATTTTGGCTTTGTTTGAACTTGGGACTGCTCAGGAACGAGGTTGAGGGCAGAATTCAGATTTCTTTAAACTTGAGTCTATCAGTGCTAAGACATTTACAGTACAGTGACTGCATGTCTAGACACTTGCAGTGCATTTACATTCTTCTGSAGACTCCTCAGATTGTCCTGTTCTCTCCACTCTGTGAATGCATACAATAGCCTGGTGGGAGTGAAAGCTCAATCTCCTGGTTTACCCTTATTAACTCCAGCTCACAGCTGGCATTTTAAAATTAAGCATAGCAAAGGCACTTTTAGAATCTTTAAGCTCTTCAGGTCATTTCYAAGACCCTGCTGAGCTCCATCCTGCAAAAGCTAAACCGACACCATTTCTCAGAGCTTGAAACAGTTGTTTTAATTTGGGAACAGGCRTCCCAGAGCTGTCAACTCACTCCAATGAATGCCACTAACATTTTTTCACACAACAATCCAATTGTTATGGCAACCACAAAAATCAATCTCATTCTTCAATCACAAGCAGGCCCAGCTCGACCACGGTGTCGGTGCAGGTTTGTTACAAAATGCCAATAAGCACAGGACCAATATTCATYACTCAAATGGGGATGGAAATACTCTTTCTCCAAGAGAAATTTCAGAGAGCAATCAGTGCCTGAGCATTTTAGAGACGTCAGCATCCCACTCCTCAAGACATTTATTACTTGTAGTGTCTACCACATTTGTCACACTTGATGCTGGCAGATTTTAGTTAAAACCCAAGAGTGGCTGCTTCCAAGACTGCCTCTTAAAAGGAATACATTTTAAAAATATGCCTGCAAGAGAAGTACCCTGACAAATCTCTGATGGCACTCTGAATGCCCTGTAACACACTGACAAASATACTTGAGACATCACAAAACTCTTCTGGCACGGTGCATAAATTTCAAAATGAACCAAAATTATAAAATAATTKGAAGCAAAAACAAATCCCTCCAAACACTGAGGGTTATAAGCCCCACAAAAATCCAGCAGAGCACAAAATGCATTGAAAGCTCAACTTCACTAGTCTTTTTAATTTCTCTGTGTTTATGTTCYAGCYAATGTCCTGTTCTGGTTCAGAAAAYAGACCTCGGTCCAAGCRAGCAGCTGACAATGACTCCTGGTGTATTACACATCTACAACAATAAACTTACATTTTCACTGAGGACTGCTCACTGGATTGCCAAACTAGAATCAATTATTCCTTCTATTTATCCTTCTATTTATCCTCCTATTTATCCTTCTATTATTTCCTCCGTATTTATGGCCTCCAGTAAGGGGGAAGAAAAAAAGAGCAYTGCAGTCTTATACCTATATGGCTTGAAAAGCTAACATATATTTATAAACAAGATCAGAGTCTCTGGGGAAGCCAAATATTAGCAATATTTCCTACAAGTCATGCTGTAATTGTGTCACAAATATAATGAGTTCTCTRCACCACCACTATCCCACGCAAGAAGGCAGAGTGTAATTGAAAATGCACTTGCTTTATATAAAGTACTTTAATCATAGATGCACAGGGCTAGAAATGGAAGAGACATTAGGTCATCCAGCCCCCATGGGTCAGAGCTGGGCTACTCATGACAATGCTTTTGCAAGGATTTTCTGCATCAAGCATCTTTAGTGATGGAGTTTCCAGCCCTTTCTTTAGCAGTCTACGTTGCATTCTATTTTGGGTTGCACAGGAAAGGTTTCCTCTTTGTTTTACCATACTTGTCCTCATAACACCCCTTTCTATCATCCCACCATCGTAAATGACTCTMATTTTTTCATTTTGGTCCACATATTTCTAACTATCAACTACTATATCTTTCACAAACTTCTAGTTTCAGCGTTGGCAGATACACATTGAACAGTTAATCCTTCCTTGTAAATCAATCCCTTATCTCTCAGAATATTTTTGCTGGTCTTTTCCAGACTGTCCCCTTCTAATCCATGCTGTGATATCTCCAGGACAGCTCTGCCTCATACACTTGCATTTGGGCCATCTGTATCACGATTTATGGGTTGTTGGTTTTTTTCTTATGGAGTAATCTGAGAATAACCTGGTTACAAAGATCCAATCACCCAAAAAGTGGGACAGATGGACAGGCYAAAGCATGCTTCAGATCAATCCATCAGTGTGGAACCACAAGGAAAATATTGTTCCTTGTAATGACCTGTCTGTGGTAGTGATCAGCTCTGAAACACCCCAGCAGGGATACACCACCTCACCTACTGGAGCAGTTCAGGGTTTCTTCACCTACAGCACCAGAGATGGATACCTGGGCTGACACCAGGACTTGGACACTTCACCTCTTGTCCACGCTGTGCTGTCTGACCCATAGTGAGGGCAGGGCAGCAGCAAAGCACTGTGGTATCAAGGAAAGAGCAGTAYTTGAATGGCATCTCTAAACAGATATAAATGTGAGAGGATACGGCACTTTCCTCTGCTAATCAAAACCCCACCTTGCAATCCCGTGACAGGCACTGCCACACTTCTTTAAGATTTCATCCTCATCTCCCTCTGTTATTCTCTMCATTTTTCTCCATAAAATAGATATCCAGGCAGGAAGAAGACTCTGTATAACAACATAGGTGCAAAAGTTGCTACTGTTTCTCACAACTAAACAGATTTCTAYCAAAGCAAGGTTAGGTGTGATGGCAAGATCAGAAATATAATCCTATCCAACCAATTCTGCTTGAAGCRGCACTTCCAGTGATGACATGCACCTTCCTATAAGGAAAAACACARGTGAACTTGCCCTGTGTCTGTGTAYACCAGGCACTGGTAACAGCATCTGAGAGCACAGACCACGCATCATTTTGTACAAAACAGRGTCACCCCAATTGCTGTAGTTATACTGCAGGAGAAAATGTTATGAAAACAGAGGAGGACCAAAAGAAGCCAACCAGAAGCAAGGAGCTGAATCACATCACTGGCAACAGCACCTTGAGCATATTTACTCAAGAGTTTTACTTACTCAGCTAATGGCAGAGAATGGAGCTAACGTGAGTTTTCCTCATCAGTCCAAGAAGGGTACAGYTGCCCAGATAGCCTGGACAGCAGAAGTACCCAGAGCACGTACAGTCACCATCACCAAGTTCTGGAATCAATCCTGTTATAGAGGGATTGGATCTGATATGCTTAGACACCACAGAGTAATCCTTTGTATGCCACCTACATACCCAATCCCACGTATCTGTCTATGGAGAACAGTTAAACAGTCACAAAGCAGCTCAGTGAGAGAGCAGAGATCATAATCTGGCCCTCTTCGAGTCTCCACTCCAAGATAACAGTCAGTTCTGTAGCAATGTTGCTTATACATTCACTAAACAAGTCATTTCTCAGTTTCCATCAGAAACCAGAGCATTTTTACATATCCTATTATAGCTGAGTAAGACTTGCTCTACTTAACATTAGCTTTTTGTAGTGGAAAATCTCCAGGAAACAAGCTGTTTAACAATGTTTTATCTGCCCTGCACTCATTTCTAACTAAAGTTGTCCACCTGCCTTGGAAAGACATCTGTTTCAGAGGCTGACTGCTTTCCTCCAACACCCCTTGTGCAGCTCAAGGCTGCCATTTTTACCAGCACTTCTAATTTTATCAGCCAATAATCTCCTCGGGCATCTACAGCAAAGATGCTGGCAAACCCTTACTATACACACTGCTAATCCCTGTTACCAGCTGTAACAMTCCCTGAGAAAGAAATAAATGGAAAGTAGATGCAGTGCAGGTACCAGCAGTGGCAGAGGGACTCAGCAGAGCACCTGTGCTCTTGTTCCTTTATCACCCAAAAGAAGGACACCACATTTCTCAAGGGGCAGCCAAAATTACAAATTTAGCCTTCAACAACTTGGATCAGTTTCAATTGAGGTCACATGCTAAAATATCAAGATGCAAATTTTAACTGAAATCTTCATTGCATTCATTTGCCTGCAAGAGCAAAGTTCAGTAACTCTGCCCTGCAAGGGAAGCACGTCAGCATTAACTGTCTCCTGCCAAGGCAGTGGATCCTGGCTGTCCCCTGGTCTGCAGCCCTTTTAGCCTTGTGGGTGGAATAGCCAGCCATGCTGCCATTCAGAGAGACCCTGGCAGAGAAACAGTCTGATAGGAATGAAGCTCAAAGGGAAAAACAGAGTCCTGCACATGGGGAAAATAACCCGTGCCCCAGTACAGACTGGGGAAGAACCAGCTGGAAAGCAGCTTGGCAGGAAAGGATGTCCTGATGGACAAGTTAAACATGAACCAACAATATGTCACCATAGCAAAGGTGGCCAGGAGCCTCCTGGGCTGCATTAGGAAGAGTGCTGCCAGAAGGCCAAAGGATGCATTCCTTTATCCCTCCTCTCTGCTTGGCACTGGTGAGACCCCAGCTGCAGTGCTGTGCCCAGTTCTGCACTCCCCAGCACCAGGAAGATACCAGCACACTGGGGCAAGTTTGCTGAAGGACCTTGATGCTGAGGAAGGAATTGGAGCATCCAACTGACAAGGAGGGGCTGGAAGAGCTGTGACTGTTCAGCTCTGGGAAGAGAAAGCTCAGGCAGGGACATCTTTCCAATGTGAAAATACACCTGATGTAGGGAGTAAAGAAGACAGTCTGACAGTTTCCAGTAGTATCCAACAGGACAAGAGACAATGAGTAAAAAACACAGGAGAATCTATTTGCAAGTAGAAACCACACATTTTCCTGAACCCCAGAACATGTTCCTCAGAGGGATTGTGGAATCTTCATCTGTGGAACTATCCAAACCCCAAATGGGCACAGCCCTGAGCAGCCTGTTCTAGCTAACCCTACTCTGAACAATAGGGTTGGAGTAGATGATCTTTAGAGGTGCTTCCCAAGCTGAACCATTTGATGATTTTCAGGAGTTTAGCCCTGCTCAGCTTAAGTCAGTCAGTTTCTGCTCCTCAGAACACATCCATCTTGTACATATTTCAGAGTTCCCTGCCACAGCACCCTTTCTCTGCTCAGTATTTTTAGCTCATTGTTTTGTATTTTGCCAGCTRAGAAACTGCAGTTTGTAATTTTACCTTCAGCTTCATATTTCTTCTTAAAAGTGAATACAATGTCCTGTTTATAATAATAAAATCACTAGTTGGCAGGATGACATCAAATGGAAAAAGAGAAAGCAACTGGAAAATTTAGAGCAAGCAATTTTGAGTGCCAAGTTTCACATTTGTAATAGTCCAGCGGAGGTCAACAGGCTCACTTATTATTAGGCAAATGGTAAAGAAATAGATATCCTCCAGTTCTTCCATGTTAGACTATATAAACCATCTCTRCTTGAACAGGTTCTAACACTTTCCAAAAAAGTGATGTTATAYATTTTCCACAGTAACACCAACAATGGGAGACAAGCAAAAGGCAGAACTGCTTTGCAAAGAASGGCCTTTTTTCTCTCTCCAATATTTAGGTTTTTGTTTCCCACTATGATTGGACTTTCCTGGCTTTAGTTTCTTGTCCCAGTTAAGCAGTAAAGGAAACAAAAAGATATGAATGAAATTAGAAACATTTGGAATGAGTCTTAGAAATAGCTTTTGGGTTTCTTAGATTCCTGGCTACACCTCTTCAAACGGCCTCCTCCTCCCCCTGCCCCCAGCTCYTGCACCCACCYCTGAAATTTGTATTTCCTTCTTTGCCCTCACCCCTCTTTTCTTCAGAGGCTATGTTTTGTCCCAAAGCAAACAAGGAAATGAAAATTACATGTTGTAACACTGGAAAAGACCGGAAAATGGTTGAAACTTTGCACCCATCAACATTTGTCTCTATGACATTAATCCTCCAATGTTTCCCTAAAAGCAGAAACCAAACACTTCTCAAACTTCTAATGAAACAAATACCAGTTCCAGTCAACCTGAATAATAAAATGAGAGCTCCAGTCCTATCTGTATTATCATATTTAAAGTCTCTGGAAGAGAAGTCTCCTCAACCACACATTTTTCATGAACCTTCATGCTCTCAGTAAAATGCAACTGCAGGATGCAATGCCAACACCTAATACTTGCCCAGTGCTTTTCATTAGAAGTTTTGGGTGCTCTTTAGAAACAAGTAAGCTGGGAATGCCTGYGAAATACTTGTCTAATTTTACAAATAAACACATGAAGGTGAAAAGCAGATGTCCATGGCAAAACCGTGCAAAAGTGRCAGAGCAGAGTGTTAAGCCAGCTAAATAATTTCAAAGCCATCCACGAGGTTTGGATCTTTTCTGCCATAAGTAATACTGAAATATTATGTAAACCTTTCTTTGTGAGCTATTACTGGAGAAATGAGGGGAAAAAAAAGATCTCTTGGAAGCTATTCTACACAGCCTGTGTAGGTGAGATCACAGTTGCTATCCAACCAGAATATGCACGGCAAGAACAGGCTTCCTGTAAAACTGAAAGACTTGCAGGAAGATCAAGGAACTTATTTACAAGATGGCATGGATAAAATTCCTTCCCTCTTGCCCAGCCTCAGCAGCTTGGTGAAACACACTGTCTCACTTTTAYCTACAACCACATTCACAGATGCCACAGTGCAGAGCCCCTCTCTSCACGCTCCATACTCTGACTCCAAGGGCACACTCAGGACACTGGCCAGCAGAACACACAAACTGCCTTTTGAGGAGGAAAGGGTCCTTTCCCCAAGATAAAAAGAAACAAGGAAAAGCTATCTCATGAAGASGAAACACATGAAAATACAAGACTTTTCTCGGGTCTCAGTTCCAAATCACACAGCTTTTATCCATGACACTTGAAAATTTACAGCCCTGTGTTACAGAACTGCAGAGGATTTACTAGAGGTGAAAGTAMTTTATGCTAAACTCTAACTTTTGTTTACGCTAGTCAAGAGAGCCATGTGTAAACTGAATTAGGATGAGCTATTTAGAAGTGTTAACATGGCTGTTTTAGGAGAAAAGATGAGTCTTTGTTTTGCTGTAATTTATTTTATATCATACTCTCAGACTACTGTACAGTTATCTGGGAAGCCTGACAGATCATCATGCACAGATTACAGCAAAGATGGGCACTCACAGAGGCAGATGTGTGAGAACCACTGGAAAACACAGCACAGTTCCTCTGTGCACCAGAGCAGACATCCAGGTTCAGGTGTGTTCCTCTGGATGCCATCCTGGGCTGTGTGGACTGGCTCTTTGTAGGACTCTGCAGACCACAGCACACTGCTTGATGATAATACAAAAGCTGATATCTAATACCAATTTAAGGCCAAGCTACCTTGGGACTTGYCAAAAACAATCTCTCAAGGACGTCTGGTCTCACCCATGAGAGGTAGCAGCCACTCTCCAGCTGCCTGACTCCACCTACCTACAATTCACATTGCATTTACTAATAAAACTCATCTTTTTTCTTGGTAGACAAACCTCTTTCTGTGAGGAAACAAGATTCACCTGTATTTTATTTTCCATAACTAGAAGTCTCATGTTATCTCCATATGTGTTTAGACCACAGACTAGTTAGTCAGCAGTGTGGCAGTTGACATTAAAAGGATTAGTAAACTAAGCTCAAATAATTGTCTTAAAAAATTTGACTGCTAAATGTTTATATTTGAGCGGATCAAAAGGAAATCTACTTTGTAGTGTGCACTGTGGTCAGGAAGGGGCAGAGAGGGATTTAAATGGCTTAACTGCAAAACCGTTATCACCTTGATAAGTCCCAGTGTAATAATTCAGCAATAAAAGCAAGAAATGCACTTCGAATTTGTTTCCAAAACTGACTGTCTGACTGGAGACAAGTCAAGCCCTTTATTTGTTTAAAAGAACTCGGTCAGAAGAAACAGAGAATGCTACTGAACTGTAGTCAAGAATATAAAAATAAGCACTTTTCAGTGACTTCTGAACGGCAGCATTCAGTATCTACTTTTTTTTTTTTTATGCTACCTGAAGCCTGCAGTCTGGATCTGCTATCTGAGTGTTAGCAGCAGTCAATCAGCAGTGTGACTCTCTGCTGAATTGCTCCACTGTATGGCAGTGGAAATGCAGAAARCTCAAACAGTAAGGTGGCTGCAGGCTCCAGAGCAGGATTAGGTCYAATGTAATACCTGAAGTGCAGGTACAGATACAAATGGCTGCAGTTTATCAGTTTATCTGCTTGAGTTRCTAATATCCATGCCAGTAACACAGATAAATGAAGAGGAAGAGGAGCTTGCTGCAGTATACAGGTGCTCGTACCAGTGCAGTGTCTAGAGGAATGAGCCCCAAAGGGCTGCTTCACCTGACAATTACACCAGACAGCAAYGAATCTGCCAACTGAGACAGGATGCTCCAGCATAAGCAAGGGTTGGAGTGAAACACACAGTATCTTCTTAATAATGTACTTATTGTTTTGTTTTCCTGCAKCATTCCTTATTGCAAAGTAAAGTTCTAAACACATCCATTTCCTTTGGTCTTTAAATCTTTTCTAGTAAGGATGTCTCTGAAATCTGACAGACGTACATMCAATCCTAGTTTTGGGTAGTCCAGCTATGTCAATGTCTACCACCCAACAGSTGGAGCTCCCAAAAGCTGTTGGAAGCATCACCACGTTGCAGGGATGGCTAATGTGAGATAGGTGGACAACTTCAAAGTCTCAGAGTAACAATGTCCCAGATCATTCATCTGCCAGGCATTCAGAAAAGCTTTGCTATAAAACTACTGCTAAAACGCATAATACATCCCAGACAAAAACATAAAGATTTCAGATTAGGTGCCAAACGTCAGATTTTCAACTTTCAATAGTTCTTTTGAGAAAAAGCCTCTTTGCCTCACAAAATACTTCTCCAAGAAACTGATCTTCTAGGTTTGTCAGTACTCTCTAAAGTAGTTTCTTTCCATGTTTTCTAGCACAGGTAAGGTATAACATGGCACATGAAATAAAGCCTTTACAAAATGGGATGAAAGCAAAACAAAACAGCACAACCTTGCAACAAGCCAAGGATTGTCAGACCAGTTTTTTTTGTCATTACCTTAAATCTCTTCTTTTGGCCAGCTCTTCTGGTGAGATAACCCAGGGCAGGTTCTGGGGAAGACATTCCAGGACTTCAGGGGAGAAGTCAGAGAAATCCACACCGTACTCTGTCAGGATCCCTTCTGATTCCGGTTCAATCTCCCCGGCCTGCCCAAGACTTTTGCACAACTGCCTGCAGAAAGAAAGGGATGCTTTTTTAGAGTGTGTAATTACCACCGTCATGTTGTTACTGTCCCCACAGAGAAGCTGCCAAGACCTCAAATGCACTCTTTCACCTGTTCRCTTCTCCCTGAGTTTTGGCAGAGAACTCACCAGGAGTTCAGAGCATACCATGACTTGTGTCTGCTGGAAATGCAAAACGCTTCCCGGGCAGCACCCTGGGGCTGTTTCATGTATCTCATTTGAAGGACGTGTTTTAAACTATTAGGTTTTTGCAAAGATAAGGACGTTTCCAATTTTGGAGAAAAATGCATCCAACAGGGATAAGAAAAGCATAGCCCTCCACACGGGCAGCTCTAGGGTTACACGTGGCTGCCTTGAGACCCTYCCTCCTCTCCTCACCACTGAAAAGGGTGACTCACCCCTGCTATCAAAAATGAAGAACAGATTCACATCAAATACCAGAGAGTTCCCTAGGGAGCTCTCCATCCCAAAGGATACACATTTCTGCCTGGGCAAATYGATGCCCTGTGAAGACAGAGGTGTGGCGAACCCTCACTGCCTCCCTTACAGGAGTCACACACTGAGASATGCCCACAGATCATCTTTCCAACCATTTTCCAAGCTCTTTTCCAGGACCTCAGCATTCCCAGTCATTTGTTCCCCCTCTCCTGGATAAGGAGAAGCCTCTGCACCAGGAGCTAACTGGAGAGGGTCCAGCAATCTAGAAAAAAGTCACAGACAAGGGAAATTGTCCCCCTACCCCATGYTAACAGTGCTTGATGAATATTCTGCACATGTGTGGTGGAGGTTGCCGCTCTGTTATGCTTGGAGAAAGTTTCCATCTGCTCCAGTGCAAACCCCAGCATGGATCTGTCCAACAGCTCYGGTGTCAAACAAGGCTCAGCTCTGTGCAAACCAGGATTCCAAAGGAATAAGACACTTTTTGCCCCTCCAGCTGGTTACAAATATCCTGTGAGAACCYATGTCACATGGTTGCTCCCCTTGTCCCCTTTCTCACCTCTGGATTGCTCTACGGTACACAGAGTTAAATTATTTTCTATTTTTTAATATACTGCCATTAGGCCAATGCACATTATGGTCAATAGAGATAATGTTCCTGACCCAAGAAAATTACAACTGAAATTAAGGCAAATCCATCAAAATATGACACARAAGAGAGGGGTAATAACACAGCACAAAAACAGCCACTCTAATAAGTGTTTTTCCACTGCATAAAATACACAATCATTATATTGATCCTTCTGCTTTAATTCCAATGAGTGAGAACAGACACTAATTACTTTCCTAAATTGGGGCCAAAACAGTGCACTTGTTATTTGGACAAGCAAGATGGTCTCAAGGCTTCAAATGTGCCATAAACCCACAGAACAAACCCCAAACTTGCAGTGCAAGCRAGCCCATCTTCTTTATGGGAGCAAAGCTCTTTCTTCACAACGGGAAGGGCTGTATAATAAACCTGTCACATTGTGTAATATGCTGGAAAGGATTGTTCGCTTCATGGTGTGGTAAATCGTAGAGTTCACATCGTCTAGCTTTRAAATAAAAATGAAAACAAGGATAAAAGATATTTCCCTCCATTGTTTCAATTTTATGTACAAACTGTATGGCAGAAATACGTGCGCATTTGGCACCGTGGCTGAGTTCRCTGTTCCTGCAGCTGGGTCCCAGTCTAATTCTTATTTTAATGTAAATAAATGAGGCATCAGTTTTATCTCCCTCTCTCTCTCGGCAGTAACAATAAACCAGAGAAATCACCACTTCATTTCCAACGTCTGCTGCGGAGCTGGGACTGAGCAAGGACGAGCTTGTGAATCCGCAGGCCCACCAGCACCATCAAGGATGGAAAAAACAAAACAGGAAAAGAGGAAAAGAGAGGACACATTGCCCCATCCAGCAGAAATATCAAGAACCTGAGTCTTAGGTGCCCCTTCTCTTGGCAGGGAAGATCTGGGAAGTGCACCAGGAGGGCGGCTGAACGTCTGCAGGACAAGCCATGGAAAGCACCTCTGAATGCCAGAGCGCTTTCCAACTCTGTCTTGAAACCCCTGTTCCTCTTGATCCGTTTACTGAAATTAGATTACGAACCATAAGGGGTTTACCCTGAGGTTTGATATAGGACTAATATTTTTTTAATAGTAATTAACATTTGATTTACAGCGTTCCAGGGAACATTTCCCAAGTACCTTGAAATAAAAAGTGTATAACTGACTTTAATTGGGGCCATGTTACAGTCACGCAGGCATGATGACTTGCATCAGAGCAAAATCTGACAGGACAGCATGTGATCAAAGGTAATGCATATAGGATCACCGACGGCCCCGGAGTAACAGCCAGGCTGCAAGATCACTCCTGGGGCTCTGCGGCCACCAAGGGTAGCAAGAATAGTTCAAGAGGCTTATAAACAACCAGAGGCACCGGGCCCAGCAGCACTCAGACGTTCACTGCCAGAGAGTTACAGTGTCTGTGACACCCTGGGCTTGCGTGTATCTCTTTTTTTTTTAAATGTCAAAAGGCAAAAAAAAGTTACAATGGTTACAGACGTAAACATTTCTTTTGTGTGACGCTGATGGGGGAGTATTACCTTGAATTCCTTGAATACCCCTGGACTGATGCCAGACTCAGTGGTAGCATGCACTGATTGGAACATGTCATGGCTGGGGCAGAACAGAGTATTTCTCCAAATCAGCCACAGATGCAAGATCACTGAACTGCTACAAGGTGCCCACTCACCAGAGCCTGACCTGCCACAGACGGGTGTGCACCTGGGGCAGAGCCACCCTGGTGCTGCCATCTTCCCTCTCACGCTGACACTGATCACCATTCAGCCACTTTTTAGGAACAGCTGAGCTCTCTCCTCTCCATTTCAACTCCACTGAGCTGAAAGTGYGTTCAAAGGTTATATGATAAAAACTCTCCAAAAAGACAAAGCAGGATTACATAAGGTTTCCCTTGAAAAGCCACGCTGGTCCCAAATGAGAGTGAATAACTTCCACTGGGAACGTAAAACCCTTGCTCAGATTCTCCTGGAGCAGATTTGTCCACAGTCATCCTGGACAGTTTCTTTCAGCAGCAGAACATCCCACACATAACCCACTATTCCTTAAGAAAGCTTCTACAGGAGAGAAGACAGCAAAGAAGTCCCTTCTGGGTGCTCCCACTGCCCAGAGCTCACAGGCAGAGCTGCCCAGGTTTGATGAAGGCCAAAAGTGCCAGTGGAGATGGTGAGAGGGCTGCAGGGCTGAGCATCACAGGACAGAGAACTGTGTCACAGAGCCCCAGTGCCCGAGAGCACAGTCCTGCCCTGCTCCACATCACRGAGTTGCCCACTCCCATCAGAAGGTGTTTTTTCCAGCAGAGCTACGCTGCTCTTTCGAGGAGAACTGACCTTCCCTTGAGCTTTACAATGAACTATCCAAGGTATCTGGTTATTTCCAATCACACAAAATATGTTTCCAAATTTAAAAAAAAAAAAAGGGAAGAAAATGCCAGACATGAAAAGAACTCAAGCCGCTCAGATGGCTTTGGAAACAGCAAGTGAAATAACACCCTACAATATTTCATTTTATTGCAAAAGCTGGAACAAATCTTGTCACCTTGACAGACCAATATCCAAGACCCTGAGTTAGAATGGCCACAAGCCCCATGTGACACAGAGGGAGTCAGTGATTCTGTCTTTTTCTAGTAGTTGATTTTTTTTTTCAATATTCTCATCTATCATCACATGTGGGGACAAAAAAATTCCACCTTAACCATCTCCAACAGTGCAGAGACATCTGGACTAATATTCCAAACAACTCTGGACTCCAACACTGAAAAAGGTCCCCAGAAAATAATGGCTCATGGCAGCAATACTTACCTGTAATACTTACCTGGAAAAGGAGAATGTTTTGGAGCTAATCTGCTTTACCTGCTGCCTGAAGCATTTCCATGCCAAGGTAAAATCACTACACATGCATGAGGGAGCACAGCAGCTCAACTCAGGGCACAGCCAGCACAACACGGAGCCATGAATTCCTCCTCACTCCTCCCCAGCACAATCGAGGGTGGCCTTTGGAGGGGACAGTGTCACGCTGGTGACCACCAGGTGGCAATCACGACACAGAAACGCACCCCCCAACCCAAGGGGGCCTCCGGGGACTCTCAGGTTGCCCCTGAGCAGGTGACAACCCTGGGTGGCCAATGCCACCACCAAGCTCTAGGCGGGAGCATCCCATTGCTCCAGCCACACACGGTCACCRTGAAGACCAGTCGGTGCCATTAACTGTGCTTTGAAAGCTGGCAGTGAACTTCCCMAGGGAAAAGGAAAGCTGAGGAAGGTCCATGACCAGCCTGAGAGAGTTCAGCTGTGGGATGGAGAGTACCTAGAAACACCCAAGGCATCCAGGGGACATGGCTGCCAACTGTGGAGGGAGTTTCCCTTGTCACACTTCCAGCAGACAGTGCAGGGTGATGACCAACAGCTCTTTGTCCAGAMACCTTCAAAACCATGGAGGTGCTGCCAAAGGCGTATCAGGAGTTTTGTGAACAGAACTAAGGGGTGCACAAAAAAGTTCAGAAAACCAAGCATGTAAAGAGCTGCAGATCAGCTGCTCTYCTCTCCTTCAGGGGGGCCATGACCAGCAACACAGCTCATTACAAGAAAGGCAACATGGCTAATAAACAATATAAATGAGCCCAAAAGCAAGCAGAAATTTTTGTGACTTTCGAGAAGTTTCCTTGTCTTTCAATATTTAAACAAGCATTGTTTATGGCTAAAAACAAAAGGGGTCACCAAGGTTTTATGCTCCCATCTCCACATGGCACTTACTGAAGTGCAACCAACTCCCAGGGGAAACGACTATGAAGACAATCATAGACATTTTCTTTCCTGACAACACCCTTTACAATTTGGAAACGATCAAACCAGACAGATGAGAATATCCAATATTGTCAGAAGTACAAATTAAAAACATACACTAGCCAATAAAAAAGATATTAGCCCATCCTCCTAATTTCCCATTTCTGCTGAAAACGGGGGTTGTTCATGACAAGAAGCCAAGCAGTACAATCACCCTCCAGTCTCTTCTCAGCTGGAGTCAAACAAGACAAAGAAAATCTCTGCCAGTAAGAAATTTATTCACAGTGAAGTTCACAGCACAGCCAGACCCTAGTTAAGTGGGGCTCAAAGGGAGGCCACTGCAGTTCATGCACTGCAGTTTATCTAGGAAGCACTGAGTGACTTCACAGCTCACGTGGCTCTCAAGGAATATACATGAAACTTGCTATTACTGGGCACACAAATCAGCTACAACTGATAAAACTGTGAAATGGGGACATCAGCTTAGTTTACTTTTAGTTCTGGAGTTGATAGATCTGTGCCAATACACCCTTAAAAAAAGTTTTCTCTAAGTTTTAAGCTTTACCAGGAGTTTGATCTGAGGACTCCCAAACCTGCAGTGTTGATAGTGTACATCAGCTGTGCTACCCCATCAGAATGCTTTGCAAGGGGAAGAGAAAAGCTGRGCTTTATGAACAACTCCCACTACTGCACATGCTCCAGATTAGATCCAGATCCCCATCACTTGTAAAATCTGACCACAGTAGTGCCACAGGTCAGAGTTAGCTTCTCTGGATTACTGACTAAGCCAGGACTACTAAGTATTCCCAAGACAACTGAATAGATTTATCAACGTCCACCATTTCTTACTGAGACCCATTCAATAGAAACAGTGTGGTCACTCCAGGTGGGAGTTTGGCACACTGCAGCTGTTCCAAAGAAAAGAGTGAAAATGCTGAAAACTGCTGTCTTTCACACGCAGAGGCAAAATGAACTTGCAACCTGGATCCAGCCCAGAACAGGCCACTTGTGTAGCACTGGCTTAAAATCTCCTTCACAGCAGTGCCAGCAATTTGAACTCTGGACAGTGATGACTTTACAGTGCCTGATGAAACACACGGAGTGCAACACCCTTCTCACATGCTTCAGGAAGGAATGAATCTTGATTTCTAGTAGCCTTCCTTGAAACAAGGCAACTTTAAAACCACAACAATCTGTGTCTGCTTTCTACTTCTTACCAGTAAAGGCGTGAAAACTAAAGATGAGCCTCACAGCCACCAATGTGAGGTGGAAGAAGTGAAATGTCTGTACACTGTGTACTATTCTTCCACACAGGGAAAAAGACAGGAAGGCTGCCAGCACCCCATGGTGCTTGTGCTGGTCAGGCTGAGCACGTGTGCTCCCCACAGATCATGCACTCATCAATGCTGAGATGCACCAGCACACTGAAACAAGCATTCGAGAAAACTGATGTTTATGAGATTAATTACCAATGAGCTGTCCTTCACCTCAAWGTAATTCATCCACCAGAGGGACACGAGACAAGCAGCCTGTTAACAGACTTCTGTCTCTACTGTTTGTAACAAATTAAGTGAAAACAAGAATTCTAGCAATAAATCTCAGGCATTTCTACTTCCGCTGGCAGCCACATACCCTGAWGCAAAGTTGCTGTCTTCTTTCCAGTCCACGATGCGACAGATGAAGAGCATCTGTGAATAGGTCTCAGGCTTGGTCACAAARTCTGGAGGGCAATCAGCCAAGGGCACATAGACCCTGGGCACTCTGTGGTCCATAGGTGAGAACATGGCACACCTCTTGAAGAGTTCACTGTTCCTGTCTGCCAGAAGTTTGATGAAACCTGTAGCTGCCCGAGAATGCTTCTTTTCCAAAATATAGACCACCTGGGAGAGGCAAAAGTTTCTACAGTTAATACCTTCAGAGAAACTTACTGTCTTTAGCAGAATAAGGATACACAAAGGCTTAGCAGAGTATCTGGGAAAGTCACAAGGTCTGTGTCTTGTTTTCCSTGTGTGTATATGTGTGTGTGCATTTTTTAACTGAGTACCTACTTACAATGTATTTTCTTTGCCATCTTGCTCATGGCTATAGAAGAGCTAAGTGCTTTCCAAGTGCTAGCTCTCTACAGCAATTTTCTTGATTACAGAACAAAACCAGACAAGAAGCAGATGCTTCCAAATGCAGGGAATTAGCCACAAAATACAAGCAACTCCTGTAAAATCTTTCATTTGTATTCTCGGCCTGTGATTTCAACAGTCAGCACGGAATAGGCCAGTCCAAAAACGGTGCCGCTGGCAGATCCAATCCTAACCACAGGAAAGGATGTGCTGTTGGGAATTTGGCAGTTCTCTCCTTCCCTCTGTGCTTTCTGAAGTTAGGGGTTATTTTACCTTTGTACAAGATGGCTTTGAAAAGAATAATAAATTAC
Source organism: Malurus melanocephalus (assembly GCF_030028575.1). NCBI lineage: Eukaryota > Metazoa > Chordata > Aves > Passeriformes > Maluridae > Malurus > Malurus melanocephalus. The sequence continues at coordinate 1,983,698 of NW_026623307.1, forward strand.
AATATCACTAAATAATTGTTCCAGAGAGGTGTTCATCCAGRCTATATTTTTGTGGACCATAATAAATCACTGGATAGCAGAAACATTATAGCTGATTTCCTAAGCTTATACAGRAGAGTCCTTCCAGAAGGTTTCAGGAGCTGCTGCACCTCTGCACGATTCTGAGAGCTGGAGCTGCCACATTGGATGAGACCAGAGCAGCCCAGCCAACAACAGGGACCAGAACCAGAGRCTGCAAGGGAAAGCACAAGACGTGGAAGAGACTTGACCCAGTCTGACCCAGCAGCCCTTTTCTGCTCCCTTAGCATGCAGAGGTTGTCTCAAATCTTGAATCAACAGTACTAGCAGCCTTTCCAAAGTCTGTAAGAATTAATTCTGACAACTTTGGATATCCTGACACTCATATTAGTATCCAATCTTTTTCCTGAATCTTGCTAAGTAATTTTGCATGACAAACAAAGGGAAGTTAACCTAGGATAATTGGTAAAAATAACAAGTCACTTGATTTTTATCAGATCGGACAATTAYTCTCTTTGAAATGGAGAATGAGACTCAAAGATCAACAGATGGAGGCTACAGGGAGGCCAGGGCCGGCCTCCTTCAGCCTTTGAGARCACACACGTGCTCACTTGTCACTCTTCATGGAGTTACCTTGGCTGTCCTTTGAAGAAATTCATCCTGGAGGAGTCTGGGATCAYTGACCTTGGGTCCATCATCTTGCTTTGTTCTGGGCACACTGGTGACCCCAGCAGCCTTCCCTGCATCAAACACACAGGACAGTTACTGTAGCACGTTTCCATGACAAATCCATCATCTCAGGGGTCTTTGCTCTGAAGTCCAATACAATGTGCACATAGCAGACTTATTGGAAAGGAGAAAGATCTCTCAGGTGTTAGAATYGCCAAGCATGAAGTAAATATTATTTCTCTGGACTAAAACAGACAGCAGATATATGTTCACYTACCATGCAGATGTACTGAAAAACAACAAAAATCAAAATAAGTCCCAACTTTGTAAGCAGGACTACACCAGCCATAATAGGCAAAGTGGTAGAAAACACCTTCTGTTTATTAAATACTAAGAGTTAAGAATTTCATGGCATTTCTTAGCTGAAGTCATTAACATTACATAAGCAGTCCCTTAAGTACATACATTCATTTAATATTTAATTTTCTTTAAAAACATTATGCAGGGCTATAAAATGTATGTTTAGCTTTGAAACTGGAACCATATCTGCTAAGCTGACCCTCTTCAGCTGTGGATCAGGCTTATGAAAAGTCTTACAGAAGTAATCACCACATACGATCAAGGGCTCTCTTCCCTTGAGATCTCTGGACCAGATACTGGTAATATTGAGTGTCAACTAATTTCTAGTTTGAAATTTTCAAATATTCAAGTATGTGAGTTTGGGAGTATCTGCTACAGATGGCTGGCATTTAATGTTTACAAACATCCAAAGTGATCTTTGCCATGGAGAAGGCTGGGGCTGGGCTGTTCTTGAGATGCATCCCTGCTGAGAGGCTGTGGYTACTGCTCTGCCAGAATTTTTGGGGTGGAAGCATCCAAGTGCACTTGTCTGGAGGGCTCGTGGGAGACAGCTGACTTTTTCCATTTATATGGCAATCACATCCATCTCGAGAACACGTGCTAAAATCAGGCCTAGAGTGTTCAAAAGAAATCCTGCTTTCCTAAGGAGAGACCATGACACTGACTGCAAGCTTCAAGGGATGCAGCTGTCACTGTTTCCCTTAGAAGACACGAGATAAAGCAAYGTTTTGCTGAGCTCTGTGCTCCAGGAGGCCAACAGTGTTCACCCACGTGATAAAGCCTCCAGGAGCAGTGTGGTGACACGCAGCCCCTGGCCCCCAGATGACACCCRTGTGTCCCACAGAGCCATGGTGACATGATGGATGGAGGGGAGCAGTGCCGGGTGTCAGGACCGGCGCTCGGGACGCTGCTGGGGCAGTGGGGCAGCAGCTTCCCCGAGGSTTTGGCTGTGCCCCACCATCACCAGGACACGTTCACAGATGGCTGTGCCCCCACAGAGGGCCTGCACTGCCTTCAGGCAATGCTACCCCCAGCAGCAGCTTGACAATGATGGCKTTGCTCTAATGACAAACTCTGGTTCTCATATGCTGATAATTATCCTCAGCTCTGCCTTCTTATTCGCTCTTCCTCTCCCCAGAGAACTTTTGCTAAGTGATTTTGCTTTTATTTTATCTTCATTGATTTGCTATCAATGCTGAGAGGAGAATGAACAGGTATTCAGGGGTTTAAATTAAATTCTATTTTCCTAAAAAAAGCACCAGTAATAGAAGCAGCAAAACCATTTCTGATTTACTTCTACTGAAATGAACTCAGACTTGCCAAAACCAGCATTATTAAAGGATAAAACCACACAGAGTTTCATGGTGACAAACAAATTGGGGAAAAAAAGTTGCTTGGATCACTGTAAGCACTTTAAAAAGTGGGGATACCAAGGTTTCCTCATTTGCTTACCTCCTCTAAGGTTTCTGCCAGCTAGAGGTCATACCAGGCAATCATTCAGCAAAGAATAAAAGCAAGGAGCCATTTTGTTTTCTTTAAAATTTTCAAGTGATCACTTAACAGTTTATGGTGTGTCAATCATAAAGACAGCCTGGGCAAAGAACAGGATGATCTGGAACAAAGAAAYGCTGGATGGGGCAGAGGACAAGGGRAAGTTGGGAGCCTTCCAAAGGCCRTGCCTCCAGGCACACCTGCCACAAGCCCAGGGCTTTGTGGWGYGTGGAGAGAACTCTCCCCAAGGAACAGCACATGCTGGTGGRAAGAGAAACCAGATCTAAGCATGTTTGGGGAAAAGCCAGCGCTGCATTTGCTGCTCTCCCAGTGCAGCAGAACAGCAGCAGTGACTCAAGGTCCAGAGGCAAGAATGAAAAAAGCACCCAGAGTCACGTGAGGAACATGTCCTTGTTAGCACTGCCTTCTTTCCACTTATCCTTCCAAYTCCCATCGCTCCAGAAAGTCACTTGGAAATTTTTACTGAAGCTGTTTTCCCTGTGAAAGAGAAGCCAGCAGTGGCATTCTGGGGAAGTAACAGATATATACACATTCGAAAGCACAGAATACTGGGATGTGGCTGTCACAGGAAGCACAGCAAATGGGTGGCCAGGCCTTCCTTTTTTTTGGGATGAAGGACCTTCTGGGTTTAGTTTGCCCCCATCCTGCTGAAGGTGAGCCCCATGTGAACCCTGTATAGATTTTGGAAAGCACCTAAATTCCCACKGTAGCACATGGTAGAACTTGCCTTTTCTTTCACAGCCAAGGGGGCCTGTGGCTGGCTGGAGAACATGTTCTTCAGTGGTCTCTCCAATTGCAGCACCCCTCCCAAAAAATCCTGGGATTCTGAGACTCCAGCAGGCAGAATCTGGGATTTACAACTATTCCATCAACAGAAAGAAAAAAGGAAGCTAATCCCAGCCATCTACTACTYCTTACCCATCTTTTTTAACCAACTTCAGTATCTTAAATGCCACCACACACATTTTCTAAGGGGGAATGCTCCCGAAACAAAGGACCAGGGAGACATGAGGACCTCTATACTCCTGGAGCTAAGTGATGTGGACTTCCCTGTAGCCYGTAGCTGCTCCTTTTGAAGTCAATTCTGCTGGTACCAGGGCTACATCTAATGCTCAGGGGTCTACAGCAGCAAAGCACCAGCCATGAGGAATCTTTGTGACAAAATCTCTGGCTCAGAAGGCACAACTACCCAGATCCAATGTCCACCTGGTTCAGCTGTCAAATTACTGCACAGAAACCTCAGTCACAGCAGCAATAATCTGCCAYGAGGGTCTGATACCCGAGTTCCCTGAACACATCTCTGACAGTTCCTCTCCTTCATTGCACATCCTCCTCCCCTCCAGTGAAGCTCAGCAGAGGGGAGAGGTAACAGGGCCCCACTAGAGACTGCTGGTCTAGAAGATCTGAGCTGGGAGATACAAACACCTCCCACAACAGGGCAGAGCAKGGAGGCAATCCTAAAGGAGAGTTAATTTGTGAGAAGAGCAGGATTTTGTGCAGGGAAGGGGGGAAGAAACTCCTTGCAATTTGCCAGACTAAAAATGAATTATTCTGACCCCTTTACTGCAGTGGTTATCCAATGACCATTCAATATTTCCACCCTAGGCAAAGACATGTTTTCTGAGAAAGATTTACTATGTTAGCTTGGGCAGTACTTCATAAGCTTATCTTACAGTGAAAACACACTTCAGCAACCAGGATCCAGTGAAACTGCATTATAATCTCAGTGTTTTCCTTTCAGCGATTATCTGACAAACCAAAACTGTAATAGTCTTACTTTAAAAAAAAATTAGGCACTAGACACAAAAAGCAACTCAAATTAGTTATGTTATTACCAATGAAGTAGATCCAGGACACTTGGAATTTGCCTCCCTCAGTAWTAGACCAGTTTAGGCAGCTCCAATACAGAGATTTGCCTAACAGGCATTCCTAGGTCAAACATTACCTTTTTTTAAGCCCCCCAAATTTCCTTTTACAATTCAATTACCATCACATTAAAAAGTTGCCAAAGTGGACCAAAAATCATCAGACTAGAATTCTGATTATTTATGACAGATCCAAAATTATTTTCACTAGGTTTGCATTGGTCACCGTGGAAATTTGCAATTCTGTCCAAAAAGAATACAATTAAAGATGCAATATCCACTTGCAAATGAAAATATATCACAGTTTCAGATCKCAAACACAACTTACTGAAAATAAAAAAAAAAATCTCCCTCCCTGGATGGAAAAAGACAAGTTTTTTTTAGAAAATAGTTCAATATTTGCTACTTCAGCTAGGAAAAAAACATACTGTGTTACTCTACATAGGAGTATTTAAGAATCCCATCACAAAATACTGTTCTTCAGCTCAGTGTTCAGATACCAGCACAGACTTAAACCTTCCAGTGGCAAAGCCAAGCACTTGCTGATGAAACAGCACCACTTAGGTTCTCTGATGTCTGCTTCAAGAAGCAGTTTTCAGCACATTATGTTTTAGTACCAAATACATAAGTGGTGTAAAACAGACTGATCCATTATAAATACATCCAGGATGTGTCACACTCACAAAGGAGGTGACTTTGGAATTCTGTCTGTGTCAGCATACAACAGACATCAGGAAATGAAAACTCCCTTCAACCCAAAAGTGATACATGCATGCCCAGATTTGCTCTGGGTTACACTATACTGTTACAATCTTAATTTTTGGGGATAACAAGAAGGAAATGTTGCTRTTTAGAAGGAAGTACAAAGACTCTTCATATTCTGCAACTGATGGTTTTTTGGCACAGAACACTTTTCTTCTCCAGAACACAAATCTACCCAAAGGTAGGGAGGAAGGAAAGTGCTGTTTCCCTTAGTACCAGGTACTCTCCAAAACTGAAATCTATTTTAGACAGCATATAAGTAGGGTGGCCTAGGAGAATATCATGGAAAAAACAATACTTTGCGTTTATATCTCCACACACAGAGCCTTCCACCTCTGATGGAGGAAAGAGAGATATTTCACTGTGACGAGACTGTTAAGCCAACAGCCTTGGAATTGAACACATGCAGCCAGTCCAAAATGAGCCCAACAGCTCCCGTGTGCARTGGAGGGAGGCTCTGCAGGTAAGAAACAAAGCAGCTCCAAAGCAGGCAGCGCTCCTGAGTTGTCTCATTGCAGAGCTGTGTGTCTAATGAACAGGACTAACCTCCTTAGAGATGTTTATTTTTGAATACTCATTTAAACAAATTCACCCTGCCACAGCTGTTCACGTCTTAATACCTGAGCAGACACACCTGCCTGCCCAAGGGTATGCTGAAGAGAGGACTGGGAGACTCAGATGATTAGCATCAAGATTTTTGAAGACACCCAGGCAGCAGGAGACCCTCAGAGAGGAGAGGGAAGGCTTAATAACAGATGTGTAGAGCACAGCCAAGCATCTGCAGTAGCAAAGGCAATGTGAAGAGGTGAGTACAGCTGGCTCCCTCAGACACGCAAGGCAGCCAAGCATGTAATTATTTACTTATATTTAGCCTCCTCCACAAGGAGGGATGGAGGAGATGGCAGAATGAGACAAGAGTGTCACTTTTTCTTAAAACCCTCCAAGTCCGATCCACAGCAAAAATCAACATAGCTTTGGGAAGCTGCCATCTATCCCAACAGATCAGACCGTAGCTGTCTCTGTAGCCACATAACWTTACTACAACCATAGCATGGCTACTCAGACCTCCTGGCCCTCTCATGTCCTTGAGAAGCTGTCAGTCAGCAGAGGAGTTGGAAGCCTTATTGCAACAGAATTAAAACTGCAAAACATCAGGTAGTGCAGCAGTCTACAGAAATAGAGTTTTATTAAATTAATGGCAAGCAAAATTAAAATGTTACAAAAACAATTCCATTGAGTATTTTGCCTGTTTACTCAATGTTCTTCCTTCCTGCATGTACATTTGTTCCTAAAGTCTGTGTGTCCAGTACTACCATTCCATGGAAAATATGTTAGTTGAAGAATCCTAATCTGCTTCATCCTGGAAATCTTGCTGTTAACAATGAACACACTCTGTTTATCTCCACACCCATCATTCACTCTCAGTCTCATGCCCTCTCATTTACTTGACCTAAACTTGTAACTCAAAGAAGAAACACAGGTGAACTCAGGAACATATGGTAATATGCTGAACTTAATCTAATTCCTGTTACCTAATTGCCTAAGTAATTTTTTTTTCCAGTACTTAAGAAGTCATTTGGGGGTCAAGATAACTTACTAGGGAAGAACAGTGTAAGGAACTTTCCCAACATTAACTTCCATTGCAGGCTTCAGCTGTGCAACAAAAGAATAACTGGAGTTTTTTCAGCCTGTAGCATTTAATCAATGGAACCATAAAGCCCAATTTGTTCAATACCAGCAGAGCACTTTTCTTCAGTTGCTATACTGTTTATTCTGCTAGAAATGTATGCTCTCATTTAAGAAAAGTTATAGCAACAACCAGAAGAGCTAGATCTAGAGACCCACAAACATGAACTTCGGATAAACTAATACCGGGCTGTCTCAAGCAGCTGAAACAGCTCCAGCTTCTCTGCTGGCTTTCCAGGCTTCAGCAGAGTGAAACCGATCTGATTTTTGACAGTTCCACCTCAAGGATTTCTATTAAAAGCCGTGTAACTGAGAAGATTTCCTGGTGAGTTTTTGCTCTGCTGTGGCCTAGAAATGCTAAGAGCTATGCAGTGGAGACRATCCATCTCCAGAAAGCTGCAGGCTAGGAAAGAACAGTGAAGCTCCTTGAAAGCACTCAGAGTGAACGGGAGTCTCTGAAGAGGAGGGAGAAGAACACTTGTTCCTTCCAGCAGCCAGTGACGCTGGTGGACTCCAAGTTTGCCAGACTTTATGGCAGCTAAACTGAAAGAAGGGTGAGCCTCAGCAGAAGATCAGCATGTAATCCAGATTTTTGTCACCATCACCCCTTCCCTACCAGACCTGACCAAGGAGAGGAATAGCAGGAACTCTCTGAACACCACCCGGGCCAGTATAAGACACTGATAACTGCAGGATCCCAGCTGCTCCAGGAAGGCACAAAAGGCAAATAGGCACCCAGTCAGGTTAAAAGGAGAGGACACAAAAGCACAAGAAGGGGCATGGAAGTGGCATGAGAAGGTGCAGAAGTGCAAAACACAGACCAAACACTGCATTATAAATACACTTTTCTATTTTGCTAGAAAGATCCAAAAACCCTTCTAAGCACTGACTCTAGAGCATCATCTTGAGAAAAGAAAGGTTTGATGCCATTATTAYACAACCATACAGTGAACTTACCAAACACCACCATTTCAGTTAAGCCAAGCAATCCTGAAATACTCAAAATACAGCCTGTAGTCAGSAGCAATGTGGACACCAAGCAACTTTAGGTTATCATTTCTGACCTTATCAGGACTTCTATAGACTGACAGTCACATTTGGCTTGAAAGAGATCGACCACTGTCCACCTGGTGAATGCTGAACAGACAGGGAGACAGGAGCAAGCTCTGCAGCAGCTTCCAAAATCTGCTGACCCTACCCACTGTCCATTGGTTACTCAGTTCACACAAGTCTACTCTACCTGAAAATGAGCTATTTCTGTTCAAACTTCATTACATGAAGGCACTGAGCAAGCTTTGGATATTCACATATCCAAGCTCTGATTTGCAGCAGTGTAGGTGTAAATGGAAAATCTGAACAAACACAACTGATTGCTGCCAGGGCAGCCAGTCCACCAGCTTGATGACTTCCACTCCCGTGGGAAGCAGGATATTCTGTGTATCTGGTGTAGTAACATCTCCCATGAGAAGAGTTGAAAAGAGCCGAGCAAACGAGTTTGACAAGGATAGCTTCTGGCATAGTGACACACTTTTACAAACTTTTATTTGAATATCATTTTGCTAAGAAGGGCTGAGGCACTTTTATGAGAACAGCTGCCATTCTCATGAGTGCGAGTGGCTGCTACTGTTCAACTGCTGATGTTTCTTTATCAGAGTAATTTGATTCCAATATTTAACAAGAGACAGCTCACATTTGTAGGAGACTGATGCGACACAAAAGTCTGTGTAGGGATACAGCATCATAAACCATTCTGTACAGGACATTTTGCACTTTTCCCTGGTTGAGAGATACAGAGAGTTTCCATTTTTTATTACAAATCGAAATGGAGTATAAAGAAAATCCTCCTACTGCAGTGAAAAGTCACAGAAATAATGTATTCTAGGTCACTGCTAAGTGATAAGATAAAAGTTACATGACCTCTGTTGCAGYAGTCAATGTGAATGAGGATTAAGGGAAAGAATTACAGACCTGGCAAAGGTCATGTTGACTGGTGAATGAGTTCTGTGGACAGCAGTGACACAGAGTAAGTTGAGRTCTCATGATACAACACAGAGAACTGGAATGTCAGTACCAAGCACTACAGGGAATTAATTTTTTCTGTGTACACATTGGTGGTTCAGACCACTGTCAGGATGCTATTGCCTTGTTCTCTGCCTGCATTTCAACAGGGCACAGAAATCCCAGAGAGGGTTTGAAGGACACCACTAAGAGAGCTGAGAAACTTTCTTTAGGGTGTTCATTTTTACTGTCTTTTTAAGGAAAAAAAAAAAACAGAAAGTCTGTTCAGCATGTAGCTATTTATTTTGGAAATACAGCTGAAAATGCAAGAGGAAAAGATATTTTCAGCTTTGCAAGACCAATTACCAAAGCTTAACATTCAAACAATTTAACTTCAGAAAAGGACAATATTGCCCTTTGTGTAGAACCAGGTGCTGTAGAGGAATATGGCTGCCACTTCCTAAACTGAAAACTTTTCAAAGATAATCTTTAACCCCACTTCTYTGCAAGAAGAGTCCAGAAAAGCAGAGCAAACTCGTTTGACCAGGACAACTTCAGGCAGAATGACACCAGTTATGAACTTCTAYTTAAATATCCTTGAGCAAAGCAAGACTGACACAATTTTATGAGCACAAGAAAGTACATGGGCTGAGAATAGGCTGAATGCAATCATCTCTTTACTTCCATGGACTTCCCTCTTGCTTATMCCATCCCTTGTGGGGAATCAGGAAGGGAAAGGCAGGAAGGACAGCTCTCATAACAGCAGGACTTAGTGAAGACAGATCCAACATCTGAGTCTAAGGCTGCAGACTCGTGCATTGTAACAATTTCTACCAGTTTGCCCTAAGCCCCACAGAGGCACAGGAAATCCCATGTAAAATGATTTCAGGGAAATTCAGTCCCTCAAATCTGGGCCATGATCAGCATACACAATGTTTCATGCTTCAGAGCTTCTGACAACAAGGGCCAACCCCAAAATTCTCTGCCCCAGCATGTAACTGGAGATGGAGAGGGCAACTGTGCTCTGAAGAGGAAYAGAGCCACGAGAAGGAATGGGACACAGGCCAAGGTAGAAAAGACATCAAAATAGTCTGCACTCCCAGAGTGCTCTTATTTGAATGACAAGTCTACTTTTATTCTTCATGGTTCATTTTGACCATCAGCAGCAGAACAAATGAGCCAGCAGAGATATTGCACAATACTACATTGGAAAGGACAAAAGGTATCTTGCAGTTGAGAGCAGCAAACTGCAGGGCTTGTGTTTGTGCACAAAGATTTGAACACCATCTCAACCTGGCTCTTTTTTTTTTCCCCAGAATAAAGAAAATTTGCTTTTGATTCCGTTGCAGTAGTTATGGGTATTTATCATCTCCAGAAATCTCATGGGTTTTTTGTTTAGTTTGARTTTTGGGTAGGTCTTATATAAATATGGATCTTTTTATAAATACACACAGACACGTATGTACACAAATACATACATACGTAAAGTCCACAGGGGAATGTGATAGACTGTTTCTTGATTTTTTTTTCATTATAATATCATTGATAGCATCTTTGGCCAGCTTGAAACCTTCAAAAACGCCTTCCAAAAAGGAAGAAAGCCCATCACAAGTGTTCATTTAAGATTTGTGCAGGCCACAGAAAATTTCTCCTGCTCYCTCCTATGCATAAGGCCATGCAGCGGGGCTGTGTGACAAAACCTGCAAAGCAATGCTCTCAGGGAAAGCAAGAAAAGCACAAAGTTTGGTGGGTCAGGAAGAAATCCCCCTGTGAGTCCCAGCTTCCATTCACCTCTGTGTTTTGCTGCAGTAGCTGTTTCCAGCAGAAGGGATGTGACATAAAAGAAAAGGCTCATAAGAAAGTTCAGCTGGTAGCACCAGCCAAGCAGCTCTCCCAGGAGGGGCCCACGTTACCCAGGGAAGGCATCTCCACTCACCAACCCTCCAAAGCTCTCTGCCTCCAATGCCACACCACGTTCCAGTGGATGGCCTTAGGAAGTCCAGACGTTAAGTTCTCTAAGGTTAAGTTCTGCCTTGGAAAAGTGTATATTTGGTGCTTTTTTAAAAGCATTCTGAGCCACACCTGTAAAGGCTGAAATTGGCAGAATTTTTTCTTTTTTTTCATCACAGTTATCAGGGATGTTAGAATAACTGTAGCAGTTTTCCAGGCAAAACTTAAAATCTGGATAAGTGATGATATGAGAAATTGTATGAAGGACAGGAAACAAGCCAAAGCAATCATCAACTACTCAAAAACACCTTCAGAAAAAGCAGCATTGTAAACTTTATATGTATAAAAAAGGGAGTGCATTRAAAAGCAGAGAAAGAACAAAGTAGGGGAAACTCCATATGGGTTATATGGCCAAAGARGCTGAAGCAAGTATTAAAAGAGGTGATAGCAAAATACAAACTCAGCAGAAATCTAACTGGCACATCCACACCAGCCACAAGGCTTGTTAAGGATGAACATGGAAAGGCCTTGAAAACAAGAGAAAACAGTTGGCTTAGGCAGCTGCAGTGGAAAAGCTGGATTTCARCTGTGCAGACAATAAGCTGATCTCACATTTGTCCTACAAATATTCTCCAAAGGCAGAATCAAATGGCAAAACCCACTCAAATGGCACAGATTTTGAAACATTACTTGATAACCTCCAACACAGGTTACTCCAGAGCATCTTGAGGAACTATGATGCACCAAAAGAAAAAACCTCTCATCAACTCTTTAAACTAAAGCACAGTCACACAACTAAAGTAAAATACTGGCTCAAGCCTGTATTTATTTTAGATGCTGGTATCAAGCTAGAATGCATTTCTCCAGCAYTTAATTTGGCATTGCTACCAGAAGCAACAAAGATGCAACAGACACAGCACATGACTCAGGGGAGTTGTTGAGTCAAAGTGACCCAACGGTGCGCATCTGCAAGAAGTTGGGGTTAAAAACCACCTGTGTAAAACCTCCACAGACAAGATGAGTAACTCTCAAATCAAACTGTACCCTGGAAAGGAATGGACCAAGATATGAGCTGGTTCACATGCCTTAGCAGGAAGTTAWCAGTGGAGATACCCAGAAGGAAATGGCATCACAAACTGGTAAGGTGGCAGSTCCATTCATGAGGAGAAACCAATGTTTTGTCATAAAAACTACAACGCTTCCCTTCTAATATAATTTCCTGTTTTATTAACAGATGGGTGTGAAAAATGGAAATTTACYAACAGTACAGGCAGGGGTCTGTGCATCTTCAAAAGTAATACCTCAGGAAAGCATGAGGTGTTTAATAGGACAGCTTTACAGCCACCACCAAGATTTTTAAGAGTCCAACAACTACTTAGGTCCTGAGTTACTGGCATCTTTTCTGGACAACTGGGGCAAGCAACAGGAACACACCAGAATATCTATCCTGGCAAACCTTTCATGAGCAGCTGAAGGCACATGTTAAATGTGCCATTTGTCAGAATCCTTTCAACACACAGTTCTTTAGGAAGGGATTTAGTACTAGAAAGGRCATGCAAAGAGCTGCATAAGCATTAGTTTTGGGACAGGGGAACCTATTTTATTTTGCCCTAAGCAACACTTGATGGCTTGGATGGAATTCAGACTCAGAATAAAATAGGTTTGCCTTCAAAACAGATCGCATAATTGGCTTTAGGTTTTAGTGGAATTTTCTTTTTTAAATGGACCAAATCTTTAAGTTGCTCATAACTCAACTGTTTGAAAACAGCCACAAACCTAACTGCCCCCAAGGAAATATATTCTTATCCCCATACTGAGACGCATAGATTGGCCAGCCAAGCTGCAAGGAAGGAAACCGCTATGGCAGCATCTTGAATTAAACAGCAACCAGCAGTCCCCAGACAGCCYCGAGAATTGCAAATCTAAAGGTGTGACTTCTGTTTCACAGATTTACTTTGCACCAATCARAACTATATAAACCCCAGCCATTAATATCCATTCAAAGCCATTAAGACAGTTTAGCAGAGAGGGATAGAAGTGATAAAGCATTAAGCTTTTATGCCTGTATTTTATATCTCGCAGCAAAGCGAGGCAACCAAGTAACATTTGAATAGTTTGCTCAAATAAAGGCCTAAATCAGCAATCCGATCTACTCACCCTTTTTGCCAGCATCCAGGGAAAGTTTCTTAATGTCATCAGTCAACGTATCCTGCAAGTGGTCTTGTCCATGCTCTGCATCATTATCATCAAATTGAGCTTCTATAATGACATCCGGACTYTGAGCATCGCCTTTCGCTGTCTCTTGTGGAATGCAAGTCCCCAACATATCCTCAGGGACATCTGATTCATGTGTGACTTCTGTTTCTTTGTCACTACCATCTGGCTTTATTACCTGAAAGAGCAGGGGATTAAAAAAACAGAGGCAAGCTAAATCACTGGACTGAAGAAAGAAAACATTATCTTTCCTTTTTCATTTGCATCCCCAAGGAGCTGACAATGAATTGTGGGTGGCTGGTGGCACACTGCAATTGCCATGTAATTAGCCACAGATATTGCACAATCAAAAGAAGTACCTCAGTAGGATAAAGACTGGAACGGCATCGCTTTTGCAATACCTCAACTGTGACAATAATGTATCCAAAGTGTATCTAGAGCATAACCATACAGTTCCTGCCAAGCCTCTAATCAGCTCTGCAGAAGTTAGGAGTAAACACAGGCAGGGAGGAGGATACACTACAATTGAATGAGTTGCTTAGACCATTGTTCACCAAGAYACACTAATCATCGTGGGACGTCCCAAAACTTTAGCAGTTCCAGTGAATCCTGGGATCATGTCAAAGCTCCTCCACACAATTAGGAACAAACTGAAAAAGCACAGATTAGAGAACATTATGCYCTGTAACCTGTGGAAGAACTGGACTGTGGCAGCTTCGTAAGGGACCAAGCTTTACTTTTTATTTATTATAGGCCGTGTTTTTATTGTTCAGGGCACTCAATTATTGCCATTACTTACACAAATCCCCAAAATTAAATTACTGAAGAAGAGCCCAAGTCCCAGCAAAGCAGACACCAGGCCTGGGTGGCATTCCTCACTGCATGTGATGGGGCAGAAACTGCTCCAGCTCAGGATATAATGACCAAAGTGGTTGATACCTTCGACACACAAGCCTTTACCAGCAACCAATAGTGAGCTGCAAACACCTACACAGCTGGAGAATCTAGGTACAGCTTCCACTTTTCCAAAATGTTAACATTTCGCTCAAGCTGTGGTACTTCAGASTGAGATGAAAATCAGTACAGAATAAGAAATAACCTACTAAACATTAAAATCATAAAGATACTGGGTGACCCTAATGCCCACTTGGTGACTGAGCTCCYCTCTAGCTGGTGCTGTTGTTTGCCAGGCAGGTAAATCCCCAGAGATGCTCCTCCAAGGTCCCCAGTCCTCAGCATCATAACCCAGTACAAGACAGCAGCAACTCATGCCACCAGCAAAGCAACTGAAGGGCCCTTTAAAAAATGAAATAAAACAAGAAAAACAACCTTTTGGTAACATACTTTATATGATCTATATAGTTGCTAGAAATAAGCATAAATAACYCCAACAGGTGCTACCTGAAGGCAACTGTTTCAAGTAAGAAAATGTAAGTAAAAAAGCTCCACAAATTATTCTTTAGTAACTAAAAAGCAAATAGATCAAATCAGACCTGTACAGAGAATACTTTCACAGCTTCACATGCACAGAGCTACAGTCATGCTTTCAAGCAGTACCCATTTCTCTGTAAGCTTTTCACAATACATAACAGAAATAAAATCAGTTTTAAAATTCAAGTCTTTAAAAATAAAAAACTCAAATGACATTGCTTTGAACTCTTGTTACCTTTTGTGACTCTTCTTTCCATCTTTATTTTCATTTTTTAACACGTATATAACTTGTTACCATAGCAGATTTTGACTCAAACATTAAATTGTGACAAAAAAAGGGAAAAAGTTTGGCAGTAGGTGGGAAAATGGCTGATTATTAAACCTGGCTACATTTGGTACATAAAATACTGACACACAACAGTCTGGGCAAGAACAGTCTATTAGATTAGAGAGCTGACAAGGCTCCACACGCTAGTGACTYTGCCAGTGTACCTATCCAAAAAGAAAACCAGTGTCAACAACAATGTTTGGACCCTACCATGGTCAGATGTGGATGTACTCAGCTCTTAAATTTCAGTTGCACCAGATGCGTGCAAAGTGTGCAACTGCAGCAGGAGTTCATTTTCTTCAACCCCTTCAAGTTTTGCCTGCATTTTTTTTCTCTCCCAGTCATTCTTTGGAGAGTGTGAGATGTATTTKAGGTCCTAAATTAGTATGTTTCCTATGTTTAAAGCAGCAAATATCAAATGTATCTTATGACAGAGAACACTTCTCTAAAGATGCAGCAGTGGAAAGGTTATGCTTGAAGAGTTTATGTGGTATTAAAGAAGGCAGCAGATACAGATTTCATTTTAAATGCTCTATGCTAAAATTGCTGTGCTTCCCCCAAGCTAGAGGACACACGCTGCTGCCACCAGCAGCACAATATTCCAGCTATGACTACCCAAATCCCCAGTCACACATTTCCTTATGGATTTGCAAAAGGATTTTTAAGTTTTCCAGAGTCCACAAAATCGTGGCCTCCACACAGAGTAGATCAGCAAAATGTCCAGACACTGGCAAGCCTGAGTGATAGGATTTGTTCTCTTTCTAAGGCCAAGACAGATCATTTAGGCTGATCTCATACATAACAGAGAAGGGAATTTCACCCAAAATTTCTCATAACACACCAAAAATTTAGGGAAGCTGTACATCACAAGACTAGAAAGCTGCATAAGACTTTACAAAATCAGGAGCTCAGTGGATACAATTACTCCATTTAAGATGATCAGAGGTGCKGGCCAACATGAGCTCATCACACAGATTCCAAAGAGCAGGATCCTTCTGTCTGTGAGCAGCAGAAAATCCAACCATGACATATTAAGCATTTCTTACATCTAAACTCGGCTATCTCAGACTCAAGAATCTGATGATATTGCACTCTCCTGTTTCTTCTTATATTATTGCAGCTTCTCCATGGCATAATGCACACAGCTAGAACGGGTCAGTTCTGATCACAGACACAGAGCAAAGCAAACACACAATTYGCTCAGTCTTACTCGTGTCTGATCCTTACAAGCAATCCATGAATCCTCATAGATCCARAGAATAAATATGAATAACTGCTGGACTAGACACAGCTGGATGAATGCACCTTGCATGGYTAAAAACTGCTAAAAACTTCCACATAGGGTCAACTGCATTCAATGAAACCCTGTGCAAAAGATCTCCCTCACTGAAAGCATCTGGCAGATAAGAAGGCAGAATCATTTTCACTACAGYTGTTTTGGAGACAGATTCAATAAAAATTAAATTCTTCATCTCACTCAAAATGCTGGTAATAAAAAGAGTATTTCTGTAAGGATACTGAGGAAGAATGAAAATTATAAGGTCAACATCTTTTCTACATAAGTGAGTCACAACCCAGTAAATGTCCTAATGAACGCATATCCTGCCCAAAAGGTTTTTAGAAGTGAAAAGCCATTAATGGTAACTCTTCACTGGGGCAGACAGATGATGCACAAAGAGGCTCCTCGTGCTTGTCCAGAAAGGTGCAGTTGTTTCCCAGCGAGTGGGAGCTGAAGGTTCACAGCACACAAAGAACCCACATTGAACAGGGAAGACTGAATATGGGAACAGCTAGAAGGGAAACAAGGTGTTAGCTCAAGCCTGCCTTCTGAGATTTGCAAACCAAGGTAGGGTGCCTTTCTTCTGAAAAATAATTTGATCAAACACAGGTTCTGCTTTAGCCAAACACAAGTCATTATGCTCAATACTGGGTAGGAACACGAAGTTTAGATCAGAGCTGTTGGTCCTCTCTGCAGCTGAGCCTTAGTTAAGCAACAAGTCACAGAAACACTTTGAAAGCGGTTATTTCAAAAGGAGGACAGCTGAAAACAGGGGCTTTGGACCAAATTACCACCCCCTCGTTAAAAGGAGCGTTGCTACCACAACACTGATACAAACACCTCATTTCATACCAGTGCTGTGAACACCTGCATCTATTCGCCCCCCAGCTTTTGCCATATTAAGCACTTTAAGGCTGGCTCCCTAATGCTCCCTCCCGAGGGAGTAGGAACAGAGCCTGGCTAACAGAGGATGCTGTCTCAGCTCATACAGACACACTAGAGCCAAGCTACCAAAAATATTGTGAGGAASAGCTTTGCTTTTCTGAAAAGAGTAACCAAACAAAGGCTGGGTCGCTCTAGCTGCTTCTTGGATGAAGAAAGGATGGCACTTACAAGAAAAGAAACACCTGTCCCAAGCACCCTTCTTTTTTTTTCATAATCCCACACACACCAAACAGCTCTGAAAAGACAACAACTCAGTAAAGGTGACTCGTCTCAGTAGGAACAGTTATAGCAGTACTTTAAAAATAACCATAATGTTAGAGGGGTTTTGTTGTGGTTTGTGGTTGGATTTTTTTTCTTTTACAATCTTTTAATTCTAAATCACTGGAAACACTTGCTAACAGCCCCCAGGATAGCTCTTATATTAACAGCACATTATAGTTCACATTTCAGACATCATACTGAATGCAATAATCATACCAACATCCATATTAAAACCTCTCTCTCTTGATTAGGAAAAGACTACTTKCTCCTTCCCAATGGACTCTGTTGTTCCCAGATGTCACACAGAGTTTTGTTGCAGCACTCACTACAATACCATCATGCTTGAGGATTCAAAGGGTAAATGCTCTGAGTACACAAAGGCTTCTTGGAAACAGTGACTGTTCAGCGTCTGCTCTGACTTGCACCCACTGCAGTAGGTGAGAAATGGGAGAGAAACAAATTAAATCTAAGGCCTGTGTTTTGAAAATAAAATCTAGAGACAGATCTGCAGTATGGCCATCAAACTTGTCCAATCTCCAAAGCCATCCTGCCTGCCCTCCCTGGAATTCTGCAACTCCTCAGACTAACCTGCCAAATGACTTTTTACTGCAGAGTTAATTCAAATAATCAGATTGAGCATCCACATTAAGTCCAGCCGGAGCAGACAGCCCTACATCCAGGCTTGTCAAGCAGCTGCACAAAAAAACAGAACTAACTGCAGAAAAAAAAAAAAAAAAAAAAAAAAAAAAAGCAAAAACAAAACTTATTTCCAAACAGCAAGCTCAACTCACTATTTAATTTTGCTTCTACCAATAAACTTCATTCCTGAGCTGTTCACTCATCCCCCTGTGCTTCAGGCTGTACCTGAGCAATCCAGGTTACAGTGTGCTCCCTCCAAGTCCATCTGAAGYTCTTCTCCTACTATCTTGCACAAATAACCAGCAAAACAAGTGGAAAAGCATCAACAGGGAAAATTCTCAAGACTGACCTTTCTGAAWCCTAAAGCCAAAACAAGAATGGTCTCCTCACCACATATTTCCACTCCCTATCTGGTTTCTGACCTGTCATTTGCCTCTGAAAGCTCCCCATTCCCGTTGCCCTGGCCCTCATCCCACACCTACAGTCTGTTTCCAAACATGTTTATCTACACCTCATTATTGCTGACCAGGAGACAGTTGCCTCTGCCCCTGTCTCTCCTCAAGTCTACTTCAACCCCTTCCTGCCATTTCTCTGYGGTCTCCCTGGACCCATCTCTCCCAAGCCTGGCTCTTGCACTGTAGGATACGCTGCTGTCCCAGGATCAGGACCATGTTTCCTCAGGTCCATTTCATCTGGTTCTTCCAATAGGATAAACAGCTCCATCTGTACTCTCCTGCCTTTTGCACTCTCTAACAACTGCTGAGAAGCAGGAAAAAGTTGTCAGAAGCAGCTGTCCCTGCTCAGCACAGGTTCCCCATGTGTCGTGGACCACTGCAGAGGGTAAGGGTTTTGGAGATGCAGGGAAGGACAGCATCCTTGATCCCCTTGCAGGGAACACTGTACCATCTCCTCTGTAAGCAAGCCACCCCAGAGTGCTGTTGGGAGTCCCTACCAAAGAGCTGTCTATTACCAGAGGCAGATCAACAAACTTGTTCCACACTTTCCACCTCCTGCTGCCACCCCCGGGATTTGATTTGGTGCTAAAAAAACAGCCTCTATTTTCAGAATACTTACTGTTACTGCACTGACCTTCCCACACACATTCCCCAAGGCACAAAAGTCCCTGGAGCAGAAGTGATACAGCAAACACCTCATCTCCCAACTTCCCAGCCCACATGCTGTTCTACAGAGCTAGATGTTGTCGGTCTTAAAGCACTGATGAATCCTCAGCCATAGCCCATCATCTCTACAGCAAATCAGTGAGAAAAGTCTGATCCCAGGGAAATGCTAAAGATTCAGTTCAGCACCCAGCCTTTAACAACACCCAGAAATCAACCTTCCCCTGCACATTCACAAAATTCGAAGAGGCACACACTGGTTCTCCATCTCCTACCAGCAAATTCTTTTCATAAAAGAGGCCTTTAAAACTGGCAGCCTCCCTGCTGGACCCCAGCAAAATRTTCCTTGTACCTTGGGTCTTTGTAATGCCTGCTCCTTGCAAGACCTCCCACTTTGGTGCATCTCATGAGCTGTGTGTTGCACTCCAGGCCACAGCGAACTGGAAACAAGAGTGTAATGCACAGGGCCCAGCTCTGAGGTTGCCAGAACATATTGGTTTGAAACATCACAGAAAATATTCGGCTCCATATTTTCAACAGTAGCCAGGAAGAAAATGCATGGAACAATTTTGAGAACTGTTTTTCAAAAGTCATTTAAATCAAATTATGCCCCATCCACACCAGCAGCAAAACCCTCTCTACTAACTGGAACTGGTTTTCTTTTCTTGTGTGTGTGCTCTTTTCTTTTTGGTTTAACTTTTTTTTTTTTTTAATTKTCTCCCAGCCATCTTTTTCTGGTAATGTGCACAGGCACTGCAACACTACAGGAATGGGTGCCAGGACAAAACCTATGATGCACAGTCCCTAGAATAAATCACWCAAGAGGGGTAAATCAGAAGAGCAGAGYAACATAAGGTTACATATTCAAAGGYATGATTCTCTGAAATCSCTKCATTTTCAGCAAACTACTGCAAAAAGATACCCAGTTTCCATCTGATATAAAGAAGCAGACAGGCTTTTGGATCATTTGCAACTTCAAGACAATACCATGAATCAATACATATTTTAAAACATGTAATAATTACACAGTGCTTGCAAGTAATCTGAAAAGAATCTACTTGTGCTGAGTGTGTATCATTTGAAAGYTGCAATGCCAAGCAAATCCACACTGTTGGCTTGCACAAACTAAAGTATTATCCATTACAGTCTTTTTTTTTTTTTTAACAATACAAGCATGTATGAAAAACATCTTTCCTGGAAACAATGATACTCTTTGAAGATTTATTCAACATTTCACAAACCAAACAAGCCTGTACCCGCACGTGCCCGTAAGAAGAAAGTGGGCTGACAATGCAAACTAATCAAAAAGTACTGGAAGGGCTATCCAAGATATTTGCATACCTATACCTCCCAAGGGTTTGAAGTTTTCTTCAGAACTGGATAAAAATTACTTCCCACGTGTCTAAAAAAAAATCTCTTACTGGTGATCAACACTTTAAACTCATCAAGGCAGGARACAAACAAATCAATTAACATGTTGGGGCTCATACCTTAAGCCCCTCACTTGCAGTTTTTGTTCTTTTTGATTGGGCTCCAAGTGCCAGCTCCCAGGGGTCTCAGCCCCATGCAYGTTGTAATACACTTTCAAAAACCAGAATGGGACACCTGGGACAAAACATACACTGTTCAGGAAGTGCACAGGGGCCAAAAAAAGCAATAGAAATTTCCACAGTTGACTGCATTACTGGTTGCCAGTAAGCTCCTTATTATGAAAACCCRTAATTGGAAACTGTCATATTACAGAACAATTTATGGAAGTTTTCGGACTATGTATGCTCCAGTGGGAACTTCCTTTGACTGGTGTCTTCCACCAGCCCAGGTCTGCTTATTTATTCACACAGTGGGATAAGATCATCAGGAACCTAAATAAGTCATCACTGGAGCGTCACTGAGACTCCCACTCTAGGAGCACTTCAAATAGTTCTTCATTCCTTGGCCTTCCCAGTCATCYATCTTCATGACTGCATTCAGTCAACTGCTGGACTATCCTGTCTTTATTTCTTTTTGYTTTCTGCAGGAACATTTTTACATTTATTTTGTGTTTCCCCGGCTCCTTTGAGGACATGGAAAGCAAAATGCAGCTGCTCTGGGCTGAGTGCATCCCCCTATGCCTGTCAACCCCACAAAAACAGCTCAGSAAAATTGGTTCCTAATCCTATGGTCTTTACTGTGTCACACCAGGGAAACTGGCATCTACGTTAATTTCTAAATCAGATTTCAGTTGCATTAAAATATGACTCCAGCCAAGAACAAAAGCCTCCCCCAATGCCAGCACAATACTGTTGAAGTCACCTGCACAAAACCACCCAGTGCTTCCTTTGCARATAGTGATGGTTTGGCGTGAAAGTAAGGGGATTTGACAACAGGTGATGGAGACACATTGGAGGAAACTTTTAGCAACAGAAGACTGGAACTCCACTTTAACACTACATTTTCCATGCAGGAGCCACCAGGTACCCTCTGACAGAGTGGTTCTAACAATGAGCAGCTCCATCCTCTAGSAAATGGATTGAGACATAACTACTGTTATGTTACCTGTGCTTTGCCACGCCGCACTGCTGCCACTTTCAGTTGTGCACACCAAGACCACCAAGAATTCAGCACCTTCCCCATCACCCCAGGAMGGGCAGGAAAGGATTTGTGCTCAGGGGAAGCTGTGACAGAACAGGGGTATCCAGGCTGAAGAGGACCACCCACAGAGGAAAGGAACTGGAGGAGATAATCCCTGCAAGCACGGTAAGTGGAGGAAAAGAAAAACAGATGATTCACTGAGGAATAAAAGAGAATAGCTTCCTCAACTGTTGAGACCTCTCTGTGTCCCTTAAAGTAATTTCTGAAGAGAAGACAAGCTGTGAAGCAAATGTACTCCTTCACTTGACTTGAAACCAGCAAATTCTGACCCTTGGTCACAATCTCACAACACACACAGCACCAAGTGACTGCGGAAGACAASAGGCAGATGACAGCAGCACAATTTTGCTCAAAGATTCCGGCAAATACACAGACTGGATTACCAAACTGGGAAGGCTCACCTGTGACCTAAAACTGCTACAAATCTATTTACTTAGGCAAGGAGTCCTTGAACGCCTAGTTAGAAAGTGCAAGTGGGACTGACTTCGCATTAAATCACTATTACAGCCAGGAAATCCCAGGCTTCCATATCTATCTTAGACTTTCAACAAGTTCCTTACAAAGTGCATAAGGAAAGAAATCCTGCTCAAAGAAAACAATCCTGCTCTCAGTTGCCCATGACTTTTGGAAAGTCACGCAAGCCAAGCTGCCCAGTTTGCAGCACTTGGCACTGYGCTAGGCAGACCTGCACACTCTCTCCTGAAGATGTTACACCTGAATTTCACACAGCTGGCAAAGCAAAGTCCAAGTGTGAAAAGAAGGCTGAAAATAGCAAGGCACGCACACGTGGTAAGACAACAAACACAAATACCTGAACAATTTTCATATATTAAGTATTCATTAAATATTTTAGGTCGCTCTGCTCCATAGGTATTAAAGAAGAGCATGCCAAAGAAAAACACATTAAGGCAGTTGTGGGAGGGAGGCGTCCCGGGAGAAAGCAAGGGAGGTGTTTCTCCACTCAGAAAATTGGGAAGATACTTGGTTTACATGCACATGCGAGGATTAATGTTTTCAAATACTTCAAAGCATTACTTAACTCTCGAGGTCTTATCAGAGACAATAACACATCAGTTAGCTTTCTGTGAACAGAGARAGGCTTTGTCTCTTCTTCCCACCCAGGGACCAAAGGCTTAACCACAGACCATGTTCAGGRTTTCAGAACTGTAGATTTCACAGCAGGAACAACACTTATTTTTTCTGTTGTTGGGATTTAAAAAAAAAAAAAAATCTTATTTCTGAACACAAAACTAACAGGCTCATCACTAAACAGAGCAATTAYTGAATTTCTATTTAAAGATGACCTGAGACATCATTCAGTTGYATCACACCTAGAAATATCATTAGAGCAGCAAAACAGAAGCAAACTTGTAAATAACTCCACAGTTACAACCATAGTATAGCTATCTCTTCCTAAGTTTCAGGCACTTACTAATAAGAATTTTTGACCATTTGGTTATCTGTGCCTTTCCAAAATTAGTTCATACATTGGAAAAAACATTTAAAACCGAAATTTCGACTAGTTTAGAACTAAATTACCTGATTCTAAAATGTTACACTAATTGTCTATTATAATAACAAAAACACTTAAAGTTCTCATAAAACCTTCACCGAACTCACTTTCAGCAGCAAAACTAGTTCAAGGTGTTCTCCAGAACCTTTCTATTGTGACTTTTTATTATACAGTTTCATGATACACACGTAACAGCAACGGTACCAAAGAACTGATCTCTTTTTCAAAAACAGCACAAAGCCTGCCACAACAGAGGACATTCCAGAAGGAAAAGCACAAAAGCACAGTCATTGGTCTGTCTCCAGGGGATTGGTATATCTATGTCTGCTGGAAAGCACAAAAATGTCCACTGAAGGCACAGGTTCCACACACCCCTATCTCTGACAAAATGTTCCCTTCCCAGGGTTATTTGTTTTTCAGTTGTGCTGTGTTGCCCCAGYCAGAACCAGGGACACACCATGCTGAGTGCTGCACCAAACCATGCACAACACTGTGGATGCTCAACAGAACTTTTAGGAAGCTTCTGTTAAAAACAAAGCACATTAACAGGGGGAATAGATGAGAACAAGGTTACACAGAGATTGCATTTGAAGGGAGCCCTTCTCAACAGAAGTTAAAGCAAACTACGATCCCAAGGCATAGTAAAGGTGAGTGATGCTCAACATTTTGCTAAAAACTTATATTGCTGCAGTGTTTTTCCTCCTTCTAGTGAAAACAATCAGCATCACCAGGTTTTCTCCTGAAATGGGGCAGGGAATGACTGCTGGCATTTGCGTCACCACGATCTGCTCACATTACTTGGTGACGAATCTCATTAAGCAGCAGCACCTCAAGCAAAGAGTCTGTAGCTCAGTTTGTTTGCATTTACCTTTAGCAACATGGCATGCTTCATTAAATTTTGAAGCAGTGTTTATTAGAAGAGTAAAACGGATCAGCATCCACCACCAGGCTTCTCAGCTTATTTTCATGACGTCAATATTCAGGTTTATTTGATCCACTGAAAATACACATTGATTAAACATGGTCTCAGAGCATCTCCTGCAGCACTGAAAAATTGAGAGTAAATAGGAATGGCATATTTTTACTGCTTTGCTTCAGAAATAGATTTATCATTACCATAAAAGAGCCTTTCCCTGTGGTGGTAGGGCTGGCCACTACAGAGTTCCCTGCTTCTTGATGCCAGGTACCCTCTGGTCTGTTTCTCCTCTCTGGCAATAAATGTTGTTCCATCAAAAGCTTTTCCACAGAATGAATCAAAAGTTACACTCRATTGTTATAACTCAATTTAAAATGTAATGCAGGACAAGGGACTAACAATGGGGTTTTCTGTTGTGGTACTTCCTTACAAGCTCAGTTCCATTAACAGGAGATTTCAGTGTATACTTCACCTATGTAACCTCARCTTACAAAGCAGTTCAGGTTTTCCTTCTCTCTCTCAAAATTCATCAAAAAGTCTTACTTGAGCTGAGATGTTGTACACAAGTTCCCTGCCAAGAACAAATTTTTACAACTTAGTTTTAAGCTCCTTTACAAAAAAATCCAGAAATTTATAATGGAAATACTGACAGTGCCCATAATCACAAGTGCAGAAACTTTATTGCAATAGGTAGTTTGCATTCCATCCAAAAAGAAAAGTTGGTCTCTCAACCAAATTCCACATGCACTCTGTAACAATGGCCAATTATGAGATCAGCAAAAACAGGTGCAAATAAAAAAATATTGGGGATTTAAACACTGATGATGGCAGGATAAAGCCATCACCTTGGTCATTAAACTCTGATTGTGCAAGAGTGGGCTTTTTTTTAGAAAGTCTTGAATTACTTTAAAACTCAYTCCTCCTAGGCAAACTCTTCTCCTAGTGATCATCACAGGCTAACTTGGCAAATCTTTGAATCATACTTCCAAGTCCTAACAGCTTGGCCATTCCCAAATATTAGCAACACAGGATTTATATTCAGTTTTGTCAATTATAACTCTTGSTTTAGTCTGATGAAGTCCACCACTAAACATGTGCAGCTCAGTCACACAACAGCCACATATTCCCACTGACAAACTCCCCTACAACTTGTCCTGAGTTCTCCYCTCTGCTCAGGATACCTTCTGTGTGCCAGCAGGAAATGGATGGCTGCACACTGCAGCAAACTGCATCTCACAGGCTATGGAAAAGCAGCGATGAAATTCCTGTGTCACTGCCCACAAGAGTTATACCTCAAACAGAAAGMATCAGCATTCACCTTTAGCAGTACATTCCTCTCAATATTCTGAGCACACTCCCAGTTCTCTTAAAACATGCAGCAAAGACTGAAAYRCARAATGCAAAAATACAAGAAAAAATATGCACTTGGTTACATTAAAGAGGTACAAWGCCAAGGTGCTAATGGGCCATGTGGGGAAGCAGAACAGCATCAAGTGTTAACCCCATTCAACACTTACAAAATAAATCTGAGAATCGCAAAATTCAGAAGCACGGCTCAAAAACATGTGACTGTGAACTAGCCTTGACACCTGCTTATGTCATTAATAAAATATTTAATATATGAAAAACACTGGGTTTTCAAAGAGCCCTTAAGCAGTGCCGAAATGTGTTAGTCATCCAACAAGAACTCTCACTTGAGCACTGGAAATTACAGAACAAGGAAATCAAACCAAATCTTTACAAGGAAGCCAGCTCAAATGCTAAATCTGGACTGTGCTACCTGCAAACATTCATTACCAACAATGACAGATTGCTAGTCCTTCTAACCAGAAAGGGAAAGACTATCTCTCCCTTGCAGTACATCGTATATAATTACTGGATCTGAGACAGGCAGCTACACTGGGCTTTCAATATGTTCATTAAACAAGCCCMGGAAATTCAAAGCTGTTTCACACAGATCAACTCAAAGCAGTCTTCACTTCACAAAGTTCAGTCTTTTCCTCTGGGTTAAAGTAAGTAGGGATGACATTTACAATTTTCCTTACCTAGAAGAAGTTATTTCAATAATATTTACAAAGTTAAATTGTAATACAGTAAATGTGTTAATGATAAATTGTTTAAGCAACTTGACAAAAGAAAAAAGCACCCAGCAAAAAGGCAGGCTGTTCCAAAAAAATGAAGAAAGAAAATTTATGTCCACTATAACTATTTAGATATAAATTAAATAAGCTGAATCCATAACAACTTCTCCCATGTAACTTCAATGGTCTTGAGAAGTATATTCTWGAAACTCCACAAGTGACAGCACTAAATCTCAGTTTCACTTCATCTGAGRGAAGTTTGGAAAGCAGCCTCTGGAAACAGTACTGCTGCTCAGCAACTCACCAATGAGTTTATGTTTATCTTGTTAGGAAAGAAAAAATTAGCCCTTTCATATACACATACTTTTAAGATAACAGGATTTTCTTCACAGCTTCAAGTTRGGCACTGAAGTACTTTGTTATGATTAGTTTTATCACATTGAATCCAAATGCTCTGGATTATTAACCAACTCTTCTGACAGGTCTCCAATAATGAAACACACCATTACAGCGTACACTGACTCACCATTCATCTTAGCTGATAAAACAGGAAAGGAAGATGGGCAAAATCTCAGATCCTACCCAGGGCGGCCCACAGCTTTAGGAAACCCCTTTCATTTGCTTTCTCACCAGCAAAAGCAGTTTATTTGTTGGCTTTAGCACGGCAAACTTCACGATTGCCTGCTTCCATTCTACCCATGGATAACAAGCACCACGTGTAAGACTATCAGTACCCAGAGTACCTACATTGTCTCAAGAGCTAAGGACAGGTGGAAAGCAAGTTAATGCCCTCTCCAGAAAAACACTGTCCTCCACTTCTTTGCTGCTTAAAATCTCCTTAAATTCCCTGCCTTGTTTTGAAATACCYGGTAACCCTCGAAGTTTATTTGCTGGTTTACCACATACCCTGATACAACTGTGCCATAACACCGTTATCAGGAAAAGAAACCACGTCACAGAGCAGTTTGTCCTCAGGCTGCTGAGGATGCAAACTGAAATCCCGCTGCTCCATTTGGAACCCAAGTTACCACTTCCACCTCCACAGTTTGGCTACACTGGGCCCTGGCAATGAGAGATGGAGGATGTGCAGAGACCAAGTAAAGGCAGAAAGTCACAGAGGGGTGGAGATCAGTGATGCAAAGGGTTGAAACATGCACTCGCTCTCCCACCTCAGCCTACCCATCCTCACCACAGACTGTGGAATAAARTACTTTATAACCCCTACTGCAATTACACAGCACTGGGTGAAGTCAAATGACACCCGGAGGTTGCACGTAAGCATTGGGAGCAACTGCATTTCTTGTGCTTAAACAACTCTAACAAGGTGGGGGATGCTTGCTTCATCCCTGCAACACCCCMTTCCACACACCAGCTTTTACAGTCCCAGATCCAAAACAAATTCAAAGGGACACSAGGTACACAAAATCATCCGGTGATAAGCGTTTGCTCACAGCGAAACAATTGAACGGAAGGATTTGTCTCGTTAAACATACAAAAGGTTATCGATAACCCAGCAGTTCACACCAAGCCTTCCAGCTCCAGGGAGTGACCCCACAATAATTCACCTGTGCTGCCAGCCGTGAGCAGACACTGCCAGGCACCTCCACCAAACGCATCCTTCCCCTAAAGATTTGAACCTTCAAACCCTCCCAGAGAGGCTTCTGCAGAACAAAGTCTATTGGCATCACAAACTTCACACCAAGTGCATGATCAAACCTGCTTCCTTGTAAAATATTAATAGCRCTCCACCAAAATAAAACTAACTTCTCTGTTCTTAGCTAATAATTTTCCTTCTAATTTGACCACACTRTAAAGTTGCCTTAAAACYKCCCAGAAGTTATTTTACTGCACTTYGCAGTCCTAGGAGTAYAATTAAAATCTTCTACCTAAGTTCTACAACATGAAKGKTTTTCATAATTTCTTAACAGAATATTACTTTATTTGCCTAATTCAGTCCATACCCCCCTAATTTATCAAACCTTTAGTCTAGGCTTGTTAAAAATAAAGCCAATACTTCAAAAACTGGATGAAAACCAGTTTCACTTCTCACATCATTCAATTGTAGGCCTCTTATTTTATCCTCTCATCATGACTTTATGAGCTGCTCCCACCAAATTACACTTCAAATGACACTGAAGAAAGCTATGAATTTGTAACTGAAAAATGCAACTCAGACATTTAACAGCTTCAAAACTGCCAAGAGTATTCAACAATRAGCCCTAGAAGCACTGAGACCTGACCTCACAGAAAAACAGAAAGCTGCTATGGTGCTTTGAATTTAGCAGTCAAGGTAAATTAATACAAATTAGACAAATTAGTCTCATTATAGACACTGTTCTCACCTGTATGTTCACAGCATGCCATATAAAACATATGGATATTGCAACTGAGGTATTGTGAAACAAGCATGCCACAGCCCTCCCAATACAAAAAATGGTCATAGTTTAATGATAAAACACTGAACTTTGAGTAGAGTAAGTTAGTACAGTATATTAGCACAAGACCTTGCAAAGCAACTACGGTTCATGTAATTATACATTGTTTAGGAATTCTGTTTCATTGGAACAGTCAAAAATTGCCACACAAATACCAGTGTACTCTTGACCTCCACAGGGAGTGGCTCATTCCCATCTGGTAAGCCAACAAACCGCTTAGGATGAAGTTTCCTCATCACTGGCCCAACACACTCATCTATCATATCAACACTGYCATGTACATTTGTATGATTTACTAGATCCTAAAGGTATCCACTTCCAATTATGCTGGAAAAATCTGACAATTTTGGGACAGAATTTTTTTCACAACCATGGATCAAAAATAATTAATGCTTGGGAGGRCATATTTGTATTGTGAAGGAAAGGTTTTCTATTCCTGGTAAAGAAATAAAGCAACTTTCACTGGCATATCTTGGGGGAGAGCAGTGGTTTTGCTAAGCCYGCTTTGCTTTTCATTTCAGAGCTGAGGGGATGCAACACAGGCAGGAAGATCTTTATTCCAATGCTCCTCTGACTAACCCTGAAAAACAGATCTGAAAAATTTTAAAAAGTGGCAGTAACTAATAACACCAGTGGCAAATTTAAAATATAATGCTGATGGTTTTCATTATTTTTTTTTAGTAACATAATCCTATAATGTACAGTACATCCAGCTATGGATTCAGCTGGAAAAACACTTTTCACTAGAAATGGTGAACAGACTTTAAACAAAGAGCATTTCCTGGGGTGTCTTGCTAGCCAGAACATAGGAACCACACTATACCCTCCTCACATCTGCAAAGGGGAAGAGTAATAGACTCAAGGGCACAGAGCTGCTCATTAGAGAGAAATATTTTATATCATCCTGGTCCCTCACCTCATCCAACCAACATGGATCAACCTGTGCAACCAGCTATTTTATGCAACAATTTAAGGCYGAGACACAGTGCAGGGCATGGCATTGGGGCCAGGAGGAGGGGTAGGAGGGAGCACACCCAGCCTGCTGAGCAGCAGAGGTGTTGAGGCAAGTTGATGAAGACAAAAGGATCCGGATGTCAAGTATCCGAAGGAAGAGTATTTGACAAATACTTAATGCTTTCTAAAGTAATCAATCCTGAGCTGGTGAAACCACAGTGTTTAATCAGGGAGTGATGTGCCAGTGTTGGGAGCTCTATTTCCTAATACCTCAAAACCCTGAACAAAGAGTCATGTATATTTTGCTGTCTGTCATTTTGCACAACGCCCTTCCCTCAAGCACAGGTCCTCAGAACGCATTAGACATTGTTAGAGGAGATTAGTTTAACTGCAGATTATTTTTTGATTATTTTTTCCTTTCTTYCACAAAGCACTTAACAGAAACAGTGCTTGGGAACTGGAGCTCTGAAGCACAGTCTATCCGTTTATTTGTGWTCATAGCAACTAATTGCTCAAAGACAAGCCTCAGGCCCCAGGACCATTCCCATGTCACTGAAGTTGGCTGCTGTGGTGATGTGCCACTCATCCCCCCAAAAAAAACAGTGCTGCTCACTTGCTTGAGTGGCTTTGCTGGTACAGAGGGCAGAGAGGTGGATGACTGACCACTGGATAATGCTGACTCCTTCAGTGGCAAAAAGACAATGGCGGGAAAAATAAAAAAATCAATCCTGACATGCGGTAGTGGTTTTGTTAGCAAAAAGTCTGCCCAAGGTCTCAATCAGCTCATAGGAAATTACTGTGTAGCTGGAGACACTGCCCTGACAAGGCCAGCCTTCCCCTCCCAGCTTTTCCTTTACTTGACAGCCACGGCTGCCACCACACCTAGTCTTTGGGCTCYGTTATATCTCAGCACTGATAGGAGTCACCCCATGGGAAAGTAGGATGGTGGGACTGATGTCAGGTACCATGAAGAGCATTTTCCTTTTCTGYTTTAAAACTTTTGAACCTTACAGAAGGGGAGCCATCCGCTTTTATGCCTTTTTTTTGTTCCTACAAATGAATTTTAACAATGCATATCCTGCCAGGAAATGTTACCATGCATTAGTGATAAAGCATTAGATAAAAAGGTAAATTCAGTTTCCAAGACACAAATCTCAGCTGATAAACATATTACATCCACAGTTCAACAACTGTGCAGAGACAAAAAGGAATAAACCATTTCAGAGAAAGCTCCAGGAATATGGGGTGGGGGAAGGCAGGAAGAATAGATAAAGCAATGCCATGCTGTCAAAACACCGCTCAGACTATGCATGAAGCACAGCTATGAAATTAAACCAGATTAAACTAATGGCCTTCCATTAGCCTTGGGTATGTCTATGTGGTACAACACAGACCTGAAGAGGAGCTTAGGCACCAGATATCTTGCCAACACAGCACTCACTCATGGCACTAGCACCCTGCTCAGCTGGATAAATAAACTAGAGCCAGACGAGCCATTTATTCTCCCCCACTGGTGATGCTGCACAGCTCTGCAGTCCAGCAGGCAGCAACTCTGCTCCCAGACGGTGACACAGCCAGGCACAGTCACCAGAAAGGATTGTCGGGACATTCCCTCTGGATGCTGCTCTAATATGGAGATACTGCAAAAAAGCTGCCTAACACCAGAAGCCAGTTGTACATTTAAGGGACAGCTGCAAGACGAAGGCTGAAAGGGAAGGCATTGCAAAGCTCTGCAGTTGCCAAACTGCTCTGCCAAGGGCACCCACCTAAAGGTCAGGACAGAAAGAGACTGCTCAAATGGGCAGTGAGCTGTTCCCAAGGCAGTCRGGCTGTGTAGAGCATTGGTCCCACAGCATTAGCAGGCACAGCTGAGCTATACTCAGATTTGTTGTTCACAGACACTTTAGAGAGGAAAGTTTGTCAAGGGATGRGCTCCCATCCTTGCACCAAAGGGAAAAGAGCTACAAGTCCAAACTGAGGCAGACCATCACAGCAGCTGGAGTTACTGCAGGAGGCTGCAGCTGCAAACATGATCTGCACAGAAGCAAAAAATAACCTAGCCAATCTGACATCAAAAGGGGTGATAAAACCTGGAGGAAATTTACTTTACTAGAAAAAAATTCAATGAGGGCACAGAGGTGAGTTACACAGCTACTGTCCTTGAGACTTTTACCAGAACTCCCCACGCCCTGAACAGTCATTAGGTCAGGAAGAAAGAGAAGCAGCTGAATATTCCTTCCACTTCACACAGGTCCTTTGGACTTTCCCCAGACTGCACCAACCTGGCAAACATTACACCATGAAGGATTTAAAGAGAACACAAGAAGAGAGATGCCAGTTTCTACAGAGCTTGCCAACAAAAGTAGCCAACACTCATTCCAACAAACAAGCCAAAAGCAAGGAGACTGAGAAGAGAAGGACGTCCTGGCAGCTAATTAGCGAAAGCATCACAGGCAGGACTTCCAAGCACCAACAAGAACTAAGCAGGATATACAACTTTATGCAGGATTTTTTTTCAGACAGAACAGAGAATGTGTCTGGGGAATTCTTTGCCAG
This sequence comes from Malurus melanocephalus, assembly GCF_030028575.1. Classification (NCBI taxonomy): domain Eukaryota; kingdom Metazoa; phylum Chordata; class Aves; order Passeriformes; family Maluridae; genus Malurus; species Malurus melanocephalus. The sequence continues at coordinate 2,015,819 of NW_026623307.1, forward strand.
TCACTTTCTGCGACCAAAATACACAAGCACTAATTAGATCATGCCAAGTCTTCATTTTCACACTTCCAAAGCTGCTCAATTAAAAGTATGTGTTTTGGCACTGCTCTCTGTTTCAAAACAATTTAGACAAAGCCAAAAACAAAGAAATGCTTCAACCCCAGGAGGTGACACAGCTGAAGATGGATGAATCAATAGCATACTGGAAACCAAAAAAACTCCAAAGCAATACAGACAGACCTACTTTCATGAAGCAGATATTGCCTGGTATGACAGAACACAGAAAACAAAAATAAAYCAACAGTGAGAAAGAAATAAAAATAGTGAGAAYTTAAGGAAACTCTGTCTTTTTCAGCAGAGTTAGTACATCAGCTCTGTCCTGCAGTATTTTCTTAGATCATTACCAATGYTTTTTAAAGTGCCTGCAGGCAGTTAAGGCTGGGATAAAAACTGGAAAGTGCAGGTAGAACCTGGGACCCTCAAAAACTCACACCAGTTATCTTATCAGTGAGCACATGCCGAGGAATGATGTCCTGTCCATTACTACTAAAGCTGTGAGGAAATTGYGGGAAAAGATAATCAGGAGGAATTTTAATTTATCTTGCACTCTCTTGAGTGGCATCTCTGAAGTAAGAAACTTGATTAAAAGTATCAGTTGCAATTCCTCAAGATGCTGAAGAAATAGACATTGTCACAGCTACAGGTTCCAGAACATTGATTTGTATATTGAAGGATAATATCAAATAGCAAGCGAGAAAGACTTCCTATGTTAGCAATGTTAAGGAAACTGCTGTTGATGCACATAAGTTATGGAGCAGCTTGCACTGCATGAGAGTGCACCAAGACCAGACTCGTTCCCAGTGCTTGTGATGGGCACAGCAGGTAGGACATAACCTTCAGAAATCTGAAGAGAAGGGATTCCACTCATAGCAAGTAACATCATAAAGCGAGGATGGGAGGGAGTGGGAGGCCAGTAGATCTCCTTAACCTGGCTGCACTTCACCTCATCTGGAGGAAGACACAGGAAGGGTGTTTGGGAGAAGGCACAACCATTCCAGCTCTCTGAAGCAGCAGCATGTTGACTCAAAACTTACCTATTAGACTGCAGGCACCTTTATCTTAGATGGTTACAAATTACCAACAACAAATTTAATTCATCCCATCTCTGATGACAAATATCCTTATCTCCAAGAACTACGTGCTTATAAATGAGGTCCCTCATCCTACCCCAAAGAACCTGCTGTAGAAAAATCCCTGTCACTCCTCCAGCTGCTGCAAYTCTTCATTTACATAAATCACCTCTATTTTAGATTACTTGTCCCCCTGATTTATGGCCTTAAGAAAAATAAACATGAGTTAAGGAAACAAGGGAAAAGAGTTAATGAGCCAACCTCAGTAGTTTTGACCACATGTAAATACTAAAGCCAATTGCTGTTTCTCTGACAGCCAATAACAAGAGCAAACATGCAAATAGGTATGTAGCACTTTTCCTATTCTTCAGAACTTAGGGATACAATCCAAAACCACCTCACCTCAGGACTTAAAGGTATCAGGTTTTTAGTGTCATAGCAGCTCTTCATTTCACCAGCTATCAACCTAAATTAGGAATGTAGTCTTAAAAAAAAACAGAGCATGACATTCACTGYACCAAGTTTAGGCCAGATGGGACTTTTAGCATCAGTACACTTGATTTAAACTTATTCCTAATTATGCAGATCTGAAAGTAACCCAGACTACAGAAAATCTGGACAGTCTCTCAAGAAAGCGTTTATAAAAAGTTAAGTGAGTTTAAYGTGCGTGACATTCCAAAAACCAATCCCATCACAACAACAGGTATCCTGACTCTTACAAGGTGCARGCTCCAAATACTCATGTGATATCACCAAATAAGTCTCCAAACTGGCAAAAACCAAACAGTTCTAAGAAATACTAATTCCACAGGAACCAAGAACTAAGAAAAGTCCAAAATGATAGTGGTTATRTAAGAGATTGGATTAAGAATAATCTACTGTGATGTGTGCATATTTACAGAAGACTTGGAAGAACAGAGTTTAAAACAATCACTTGAAGAAAAGTTAGTTGTTAAAGGAAACAATTTGCTGTACCAGATTATATTTATGTGACTGAGAAAAAAGCAGTGAGCAGGAGCAGACATCAGGTATTAAAGGTTGGCTTGACTCCTTTTCTAAAGTAAGATCAGATGCCCCAAGAGCCCTTCCCTCCATGCAAGATGAAGCTCTTTGAGCAACACACACTGAAATTTAGCAGTATCTCACACAGCCTGAACTCACCCCCATTGGCTATTATTACACTGGGGATGTAACAACTGACCGCATGTAATGAATGATTATTTAATGTKCAATTGTTCACCTAAGAGTCACATTTTTATCTTATTCTGTGCCTGTGCAGCCAAACCACAGCTGCAATGTGACCCTGTCTGCGCTGGTAGGACAGGATGCAGACAGTCAATAAAAAGAAGTTTGTCTTCCTACCTAACCAAAAAATTTGCCTTTTAATATCACTCTTACCCAGCACAGAAGGAGGAAGAATAAAAAGAATATYAGACTGTTCAAAAACTCTGGACTGTACCTTTCTTGTGATTTTATTATTTGGGATCCTGGTTTTGGCCTTATGATCAGAGAGACAGGCAGGAAAGGCCCTTCTCAGGAAGGCAAGGTTGCTTGCAACATCCAAAAAGCTGGTATTTCTGCCTCCTTGTTTTYCACATGTCAGGGGGGTGGGGCGAGGGCTGAATGCAGCACTGGGTCGTGGCAATCTCACAGAATTCAGATCATTAGAGTAATTATATCATTATACACCATAAAAAGCATGCCAGTGCTCGCTATTAAAACTGACTGTGTTAAGWTGTTGGTTGATTCACTTCAAGTGATATTTGATTAACAAAATGTGGTAATGACATCTGTGAGAAAGCAAATGCAATGCCACATATGTCTCAGTGAGCAGCACTTCCTATTCTCTCAGCGTTTTTGCTATCYACTGCATTGCTACTCCATACCCAGTGAGTTTGGAGCTAAGCAAAGCCTGGGAAGAATCATGCCAGCTCACAGTGAAGGCYCATCAGGGCCAGCAGTGTGGAACAACATGTGGCCATCCAAAGAATGGCACAATTAGAAAGTTAGGATGTAATGAAGCTTTTCCAGATTCCACCAATTTGTGGCTTGGGGCTTTGCCAAGATGGGGAGGGCTATGCACRCACTTGTGTGTGACCATCAACTTACAGCCCTCACTGTAAAGCCTGCAGCAAAACAAATTAAAAAAMCAAAACAACTGCCCTTCCTCCTTACAGCATCCATCAACCTTTCAGATTTGCTAGAGCTCTGCTTTTCTGGACATCTTCCTAGCTGGCTTCTTAGGCTTCCCACTTTACTCCTGAATATCATGAATTACACTTGAATGCTTTTAGTGTGCCAGAACACTTACTATTTCAATAATGACTTCTCCAGAACTTTTTTTCTTATTATTATGAATGTAATGTTTCCAAACAACATTCTTGATTGTTAGACTCAAACAGYATTGCTGTGATAACCCTCTAAGAACCCCATCTCCTCCTGAGTTACTGTTATCCTTACATTAGCTGAGAGATTTTGAGAAGAAACTGACTCTCAGAAGAATTTGGTTGAAATGAATTATTATTCAGCAGGGCAAATCCAAAGCTAGCATCCCCTCTGGACAACTAATGCTTCATAGGTTTTCACCAACAGTTGGAGGCAGTGACTTGCCAGGATACGTARCTCTGTTCAAACTATACGTGGTGATATTTGTGATGACTGCTTAAATCAAATTGTTCCTTCTTCACATTTGTTTGTAATTATGCCAACAACAGTCACAGCTGAGAAAAGTGAATTGTACTTTATGTCTTCTGTACAGAAAGTGTTTAAATATTTATCTGTGATGTATGGCTCAGACGAGGCAGCTCGAAGATCTCCTGCTGAACTGTATTGAATCTGACAGCTCAGTGTTGAACAGAACAAGTGCTTTCATGAGCTATGAATAATTACTATTTCTATCACTATTGGACACTCTGTGAGTAAAATGTTGGACCCATTATTCTATTATCCAGCATATACACAGTACATAATGAACTGCTCTGTATCCTCAGCCTTAGAGACCTTCTGTCAAGATCAAAAGAACTGGGAACTGTGCAAAGAAGCACTTTAAGCTGATAAGGAAATTATTCATAAAACAACAACAACAACAGAGGCATTGATTTGCACTAATTTCTGAGAAACTGGCAGGTTAATCTGGCATTATTTGATCTACATATACAGTMTATCTATGCAAAACTGGAGACCTCACTGGCATATTGTAGCAAGCAATAGGGAGTTAGACCCCAAAATTCTTTTTTGTAACTTTTGGGCAGCACCAAGTCCTTGTCTGGGTACTATTTTCAGACTGAGACTAAAATTTCAGCTGTAGCGTGCAATACATGAGACGGTTGTCATGAAAAACATTCCACGTTATAAACTACTACTCTAAAAGCACCAGGGATTGGGCCAGGAATCCAAGCCCCAAGTGATATCAAATGACTTATTATGCTATTTCCTTCCACCAAAGAAATTACATCTTGCAAGAAAAACCAAAACAGATACCTGAAATTAAACAAATTCTGTCTGGCAATTAAGCAGGCGGTAAAAGAGCAAAGAAAGGCTGTGAGGAAAGATAGGTTAAGTTTATCCTCTATACTGACGCACTGCTTCCCTCCTTGATGAGCCTATGAAATATTGCTGTAATCATAATATCAACATTTTCTTTGACTTCCAGTAATTATGCCGCTGTATAATTGAAGATTCTGAAATTGATGTAAGCACAACTCCATAAAATATAGTAAGAACCCAGGGGTGGAAAATAAAGCAGTAAAAATCAGTCAAGAAATAAAGCCAAATTTTTCTTCTTTATCAGAGTAATTGACAAGCACTGAGGTAAATCCTGTCACTGGCTATCTTTTATCGTGATGCTCTTCCAAAGGATAAAGGCACAGAAGGGAAGCCCTACAGCTTGAAGWCAGGAGACAGTCCTGCAAACTGCAATGATACTCTGACTTCATTTGCTAAGAGTAGGTTAAGTACCTGGAAAAATAGCCTAAGTCAAATACCTTACTTTGCAAAAGCTAAATATTTGAAAGTTACCATAGCACCTCAATATTCCCAAGATGTAACACAAGARGACAGGAGAGGAACTTCTGAAACAGCCTCCAAATGCGGTCACCGCAACGCGCACCACTCAAGCCTGGCAGGAAGCCGATGGCCACCTTCCTCAGGAGAGCAAGATAACAAATTTCGGGAACAAAAGGTCTCTCCTTCAAGTCTGTGGTGCCACACTGAAATTGCTGGCTCTTTATCAGAACGAATAGTAAGCAGGAAATTACAAACTGACAAACTGATCATCACTGCACAGTGCGCAGCTCTCCCAGCGGATCCATGAACAAACAGAACTYTTAAGCACAGGGAGGACCACGGTAGCTCATCCAAGCAATTGATGCACATGCTGGGAAGGACACGATGCTGAGAAATTCAAGCCTGATAAATTTCCCACCACTGAGCCAAGAAGTAGAAGGCTGGAGAGAGAAAATATTGCTGTCTCTCTCAAGAAGGTATTACATAAAGKATAACCACACATCCAGAGTATTTCACCATTCCCTAACATTTCACTGTGGCATTTATACCTGTGTAGGGTATCACCATTACAGCTCAGTGGAACACAGTAGGTCTCTGAAGAAACTATCTCCAGCTGGTGATTTTTCCCTCACAGGCACTTCACTTGCAATGACCGACTCACCAGGGACAGGGCAGTTCCTAATTTTCTCAGCAATTCAAGTAAACACACAGGTTTCTCTCTCCAAAATCCATAGTTTGTTACCAGTCACAGGTTTTCCCCTTTCCTCCCATTTACACACATARAATGAACTGAGGTGCCAGGTAATGCCAAATCCTGCCACTACTGGAACACAGAAATACACTGGGACAGCAGGAAAAARGTCCATGACAGGAACCACCTGCACTAGAAATGGGAAGATCTTCCCCTAGAGCATCCAGAGGCCATCCAGGGTGCTGGAAACACAGAAGGCACAGACTCAACACTGCTGAAACTACAGCCTTACCTCATGCAAGAAAGTGGCTCAACAGCAAAAARCCCAGCTCAGTTCTCAATGGAGCACAGAGTAATGTGTTGGGAATAGAGAACCATAAAAATAATCAGCACACACATCTCAATCCTAACAAACCAATATGTACAGAGCCTGTAAAGCCTCCTCTGAGAACACCMGTTATACCATATATCTGATTTACATTTTTCAGAGAAATAACTGAAGGCTCTTCAGCTTGTTCCAAAGGCCCAGTGGGAAGGAGAAAACCCTCAATACACTTAAGTAGCAGTTTTGCAGCAGCATGAGACTAAACAAATGGAAAAACCTAAAATAGGTTGCGACAGTTTATCATTAATCAGTATGAATTACTTGGCAGAATGCAGTATCTTTCAGTGCAACTCAGTGGCAACTTTCCCAAAGAACTAATACAAACATGAGCATGTAGCAAGAGATTTGGGGAGCAGGGGAAAAGGGATGTCATYGCTGATTGAGTTGCTGATGGCAAGAAACAAAAAATGAGACTACACAGGGCAGCACCTGTGCGGCTGAAAAACATGACTGGCATGTTACAGCTACTTCATTTGGCAAGGTTAAATTCACCACAGAAAAATCACAATCACATTACAAAACACTCAAATCTTTTGAATGGCTTCTTTGCTGGCAGATACCATTTCTCTAACAGTTCTATTTATTCCAGCATTTTCCCAGGGCAGGCATAACATTCTGAATCCTTCCTCTTGTATTCATAAAAGATCATTACTGTTGAACATACGAAGGTATGAGGGCAGAAGAGAATGAGAGAGAGAGAGAGAGAGGCATTATCTTTATTAGATGCAAATGGAAAATTGCAGACAAAGCTTCCAGATCAGGCAACCTCTRTCAAGCCTACAAAGAAGCCCTTGTGCTGGCAGGTCCTGGCAAAGGATCTRTGCATTCAAACTATTCAATTTTTCCATTTATATGGAATGGTTTAATACAAAAGATAACCCACATATATGGATTTGGTGATCAAAACACATAGTTATCAACACAGCTTTAGGGAACTCCAACTTGGAGTCTTGGACAGCTATCGAAGAAATTTTCTTTTGACCCTCAAAACTGGATCTCAGAGGTTACTAAGATAGCACCAGACCTCTTTATTTTATTTGTATATGGATATACCTATAATATCTTAGATCTCACTTATGGTTGCCTTTTGTATTAGGTAATTTTGTATTTGCTTGTATCAATAAATACTCAGGCCATTTACTCATTTCATGCACACTTAAAAGGAAGAGAAGTTCTATGTTTCAAACCCTCATTTCAATAGTTATTTGATTTTAACAGAATAGATAAAAGGTCTGGCAAATGACCAGAACGAAGACCTTGCATTTGCAAGGGTGAAAACACATAGTTTCAAACAAAGACATGTAGAGAAGGTAGCTAAAATGAGTAAAAAGCACCAGGCYAAAGAAGTTCAGATCAGTCCCCACCCTGCTGGGAAAATCCTTACTATTACTTCTGTCCAAAAGATAAACAACAGTCTTTATAAACTCTCAAGAAGAATTAAAAAACCATGTTTGGCAAACAATATGTGGTGGTTCTGTCATGTTTACATGTGAAAACCCAGGTCAGAATTGCTAACTGTGGCTTCCATCTCCCAGCAACTAGAGAAAAGGAGCAAGAGCTGCCCTTGAATAGTGGTGTTAAAAGATAAACCTGCAAACAAGATAAAATTGTCCAGATATTTGAAAGGACAAAGCCTGATCAGGGCAAGAAATTTCATGAGTGAAAGAAAAAAAAAAAACCCAGACAGCGATCTTAGCGGAATTCTCAGACATGAAAATGAAAGCAATTGTCCCACATTTRTATTGCTGCAGTCATTTCACACATGCTTCATTCATGTAAAGAAGGGTATTACCACAAAATCTGGAGCTGTGACAAGATAAGCTTTTCATGGACTGAGGACCCAAAAATTAGAGAGAGTTAATCATAACTAAAGCTTTGTGAACAACACTTGTCAAATACATGAGCAATTGCTAACACCTACACAGCGCTATCCAACACCACAGCATGAAGACAGCTAAATAACAGATACCAAAAGCCACCTCTGACAACTGTGTTTGGAACCAGTCTTGTCATCAGACCTTCCCATACAGTGATAATGAAGGCCTTTCCATACAAAGAATGAGGTTTCAACGCCTCAGGTATCACTTCTTTTAAACACTGTAATGGATAAAGTGTTTTAATCAACAGCAGCACAAACTGCAATTTAGCCAATCCTATTTGTAGGAAATTCTCTGTTCTCTGTCTCAGGCCCTAAAATTTCAGTAACAAAAATTGTAATAAGCTCTTTCTCTCAAGTCACAGCAAAAATACAATGAACTGACCTTCCATTGATCCCTGGGAAGCAGCTTCACCACCACGATGTCACCGTTCAGGGCTCTGTTGCGAGCAACCACTCCGTCAATAAAGATATCACGAGTCCCATCCTAGAAAAAGAAGAAGAAAAGTAAGTGCCAGACCAAAATATATTAAATCACGGTTGTTATGAGTTTTAAAACACTTTCATCAAAAAAGACACAGACCCTGATGAGGCAAACATCCTACAGTTGTGCACAGGAATGAAATGGATTCACCACATGCCTTTCAACATACAGTATCTTTCAGCAGATGAGCACCTCTGTATGGATGTGCCAGTACAGTAGTTACACACTATTTACTCCAGATAGAGCCAAGCCCTCAAGATGTGTTGTCTCAGTTCCTCTACAGTTACTCTTGGGAATAGGTGCAGAGTTTTCTGTTGTCACAGCTCTCGACACATTAATTTCCCACCTCAAACATTCAAAGCCAGTGTTCAGAACTGAGCAGTGTTCAGAACTGTTTACAACACAGTGGCTGCAAAGTGCTCCATGCACAGCCCCTGCTGCTCTCCTGGTGAGGTGGGAGAGCAGGGACATRCAGCTCCCAGATCAGCAGTCACGCTGTGAAGGTGGTCTGGATGGTCTGATTGGGGATGTAGTCTCTTGTTTTTCAAATGAGCTAACACCACATATTCTGCATTTGGCACAACTAATGCTAGAAGATATCCCAAATAATGGCTGCAGATGCCAGCTGCAAGCCAGGAGATCTCTTACTGTAACAGACATGTCAGGACACCTCTGAATTCTCTGGGTTAGCACCCTTGCACAAGAACTTCTACTAATTGCACACACTATGATTATCCACCCCAGACATGTTAGGTATTYGGTTACTCTAGATTTAGTTTGGGAGATTTCCGTCACGGGGTAAAGAAAGTTTCCTGAAGATGCCAACACAAAGATTTTCATTTTTAAAGGATTGCCAGTTTTGTTCTTTTTTTTTCTTTTTTTGATAATTATTAACCATGCTCTTGCTTCTTTCACTTCTGTTTTCCCACAATTTGGTATACAAAAAAATCTGTGTCTGTTTACAGTGCAACAAACATGTCAAATAATGTAAGCATTTAGTATCACGAAGAGCAGTTAAAATAGTTTTTCTAAAGAGAGTTATCTCTGCATGGTTTTGAGGTACCAAAAAGGAGGTTGAGTTTCTTCAGATTAGTACTTCATTGTCTTTCAAAGAAAAAACAGCCTCACAAAACTTGAAGTCTTAATCACAACCTCAGCTGTTTCTCAGACGCTCCTGAGTCTCATATGTGTGAGTAAATCAAATCAGAACTACCAGCATGCTCAGTGTCCAAGAAAAACTTCTTTTATAACCTGAAAACATGAAGCCCTAATATCACATAAGTATCTTAGTCTGCTTAGATACCAAAACAATAAAAGGAAGAATCCTGCCATGATGTGAAACTAAGGCCGTCCTCCAAGAGACCAAATTACTCTTAGAAAGAGAAGCAGGAGCAGCAGCAGCAGCTCAACAGCTGTGTGAAAGCTGTCTCCCATGACAAGATGCAGAAAAATTGCAAAGCCTCTTGGACCAACATAATTCAAATTGGAAACCGTTCTTTTCAAAAAGCCAGATTTTTTACACATGGTCTTATTCCTTATTTCTCCCCGCCCTTTCCCTTCAGCTCCAACTCTTTATCTAAATCCATCACATACATTTCAAAAATGAAAAGCTCAAAGTCACTTTTTAAGGCAAATTCCTTAGATTTGGGGGGAGGGGTTTGTCTGTACCTGTAGCTGCCCTGCACTACAGGACACAGCCTRTCATTCACAATAATTTGCTCTACACTTTTTTTTTTCCTTGTCTCCAGTGTTCATGGAAATACAAGGCAGACCTTTTCTTCCACTTTCTGCAAAGGTGRCTGATGTGTCACATCACCTAGTTAATGCCCCACCTCCACACTCTGCAAGAGTCATGCCTTTAACTCAGCCACACACTCTCCAATATATTCCAAACAATATACATATACACACACATATGTGTACGYACACCTATTTTACAGCAGTTGTTTCAACATTTGTTTCAACAAAGCTGTAATCAGAAAATTGMCATCAGTTTCGGTTTTCCCTCCAAAAAGAAACATCTCTATATCTTGAGCTACAGGCTCACAATTGTTGGGTGAACTTACTCACTTCCAAGAAAATTTGTGCATCCTGCTTTCTCCTCTGCACAGCTGACATTTCAGATTACTAATGCAATTAGAACGGCTCTGAATGACAGCACAACACAATCACTTGCAAAGTCTCAGCTGTCCCTGGGGTGCGTCTACTCTGCTGGCCACAACGGCTTCAAGACGTCTGCAGCCCCTTCCAGGGAGTGTAGGGCTTTCTCTGCAAATACCTCCAGCAATATTCCCCTCTGGCAAGAGATCTGCAGTACTTCCATCTGCTCTGGAAGTGTMTCCCACAAGCAAAGCACAGCTACAGTCACTCTGTCACTCTCACTCAGCAGCACCATCCTTTACACTGACACTTCAAACCACACCACCCTGTGCAGGGAACACATGAGATGTGAGGCAGAGATTTAAATTCTCGGGGTCTGTTCTCTGGGTAGCTTTCAAGAGAAAAGCCCTGCGCCTTCCCCTCAACTCTTCATGCAAGAATGAGACGAGCAGACAGAGCACATGTGCGGCAAGAAATACATGGGGACTTGTGGTGTCAGAAGGTGAACAGCTGTTGCACTGAACTCCATGAAGCCATGGCCAAGTCATAGCTGAAGAGAAAGGGGTACAGCGCCCTCGTCAACAGCAGGAGAGAAACGGTGATTTTTCACAGCTGCAGCTCTTGCAGCATCTGGCAATGATGGTAAATGTTGCAGAATACCAAAGGTGCAAACCCCTCCATTATGGCAAATAATGTTACACAAAGGATAAGCTTCCCAAACCATCTCTGWTTAAGGTTGCCAACACAAGCCAGAGTCATCTTCATGCAGGTGTTGATTCTGCTGGTCCYGATATTCAGCTCCATAAAGGGCAGAAAAAGCAGAAAGATAGCTCAGATAACCACTTCTGAAGCCCTCCCAAATGTATGCATTCCTGCACACRGAACAGGCACAAGGCAACAGCTGGACACCAGAGGGGCGATTAGGGGTAAAGCCTCACATCCAAATAACTCATGAGAGTAGCTGAATTTATCTTTTAATCTTGAATTTTGTAAATTCAAAGAACATATTTAAAAGCTTACACTTACCACACCTACAAGAACACCTGGCAAAGGAAGGSTCAAAGTTCCTTTCACTTACAAACTGCCCTACTGATGTGCCACAGAGTTGCTCTGTACTTCTAGTCAATGCTAGTGTATTTTGTGCAGCCCCAACCTTTCCCCACCCCTGTAATGCCAGCCTTCTCTAACAAAGCTCCAAAACATTGCCCCAAATCAACAACATGAACTGAAAAACACCATGAATTTCAAGGCTTTTGGTCCAAGCCCCACAACAATAGTGCTGTCAGTAGCAGGGACAACATAATCAGTGTTTCACTGTCTCAGGGCAGGCTCTGCCTTCTCATCCCCACACCAGCAAAACATTTCAATATAAAATCTCTCATTAAAAGCAACACTTCGACCAAGTCAGTTCCAGACAAAAAGCTTTGGCTGTGCCAACTGTGAGGTCACCTTCCCAACTGGAAGACCCTGAAATTGAAAGAGTCCTTCTTTTCTGTCAAAATAAGGAAAGAAGAGAGAGGAGGTGCAAGCCAGTCCCATGTGACAGAAGCACATCCCAAGCCAACCAAGATACAGTCCGCGCCAAAGCGGGCACATGAAAAGGAATCACGCGTATTATTTCTGGAATGACTTTTCAAATTAGCTCATGCAGCAGATCGAAAATGGAGAGCATATTTGTTTAGGGAAGATTAACTTAAATCAGTGGAAAATCTATAAAACCTCTGCAGCCATAAACCAAGGGTTTCTGATTACGCTATCTGGTGGTCCTCAAACCTGACTTCAGCTGGCCTCTGTGGGACCCTGCAGTATCCCCAACTTCAGCACAAGCAAAGAGTTTCTTGGAGGTATGAGAAAGCAGGATTTGTTTGGGAATATTTGATATCAACAAAAATCCAGATAGTGTTCATTTATTCCAACTCATTCACCTCTGGGTGACCTTCTGTGCACAGCATAACTCCTATCTTAATACACCTTTACTTATGAACTTTAAAGCATTATAAAATTACACTTACTGGAGATGGAATGAAGGCTTCATGGTACTTCTTAGGATTTATTCTCAAGGGTCCCTTAAAAAAAAAAAGAATAGAAGGAGAAAGATTATGCCTGAATCTTATTAATTTTATATAACACCAGTTAAATTAGAGAGCTGTGGGTAATATATCTACTGTGAAACATGAGAGATACATCTAAATTTCCATTATACATTTCAAGTCTTGACAACTTAGCATCCAAGCAATTTCAAGCCAAAAGGCAGTTTCATGATAGGCTTAAGCTGATCTACTGCAGTCTGTCATCAAAGAGATGTTGAATCATTAGTTGTTGCTGCTACTGGGTGAACTGAGGATCCAAGCCCTCCTGTTCCTTTCACACACTTTCTGCTGAGCATCCACCAACTTYGTTAACAAATGGATAACAGAAACAATTTGGCTTGCTCTGTCTTGGAAAAGGAGAATGTTGGTTTTGCTTATTTTGGAGGATGCAAGGAAAGAGGAAAAGAAAAGCTGAGCTTGCATGGCAACAGGTAGCATTCTTATGGGGCTCTGGCTGCTTAGGCTGTTCCTGCAAACAGACAGCAGCAGTAACTCTGCGATAATAAAGTACATTTCCAAAAAAAAATTAAAAGGATTTTCCAAAAATAAACATTTAAAGTCTACAGGATTAAATTCTGTTTAAACACACTTAAAGGCAAATTATCTTAAATACATTTGGAAATTCCATGGTCTATCTATTTATGCTTTGTTATCTGCCAACTCAAAGGCCAAGTCACCTGCAGCAAATTCATATCATCCCTCCAAAATAAACCAACCAGTTTTGCAGCTTGCACTCAGGTCCATCCAAGAGAAGGCAGAGCCAATCAAGGCCTTACAGGCTACAAAACAGAGCCGTTCACATCCCAAGAGAATCCTGGGAATTGGGATTCAGGTGACTGCAGTTCAAAGTGACAGCATTTGAATCTTAYGAGAATACAGCTTAGGTATCTGCCTTCCAACAAGCTTCTGCCCTGGGCTGAAACTTTAGAAATTTCTCCACTTGTGTATTTGAAGTAATGCTAGCCAATTTATTATATGAACAGATTCCATCTGTTTGCACTTCTGTGTTAAGCAATCATAGGAGCACCTCACAAGAATTGCTTCTTTAAAAATTCATTGAGGTAAATAATTTTTTATGTATTCTGAGAAACACATAGACAATAGGAAAATAGAGCTGATTACATGTGAAAGTTTTGCAGCCTTGAAGAAAACTCTACAGATTTACGAAGGCTTTCCATTGCACTTAATTGCTGAAATTATTTACAGCAAATACAGAATACCAGAATACCAGCAGCATGTATTCTATGCTCTTCAGGTACTATATGGGTACTTTTCTGCACTATTCATTTTATGTCTCACATTACTACTACGAACAAGGACACTTGCCCCCATGGCGGGCACAACCCAGGATGACAGCACAGAAAAAAAAGATAATCCACTGGGAGCAATCCTGGGGCATTCAATGCTTAAGCAAAGTGAGAGCTGTCACTGTCCTCACTCTCTGTTAGCACTGGTAGCCACCGATGGAAAACTCTCCATGGTCACCCTCCTCCACTTATTTCCCAGGATCAGTCATCAGAAACTGTTAGTAAAGGAAGCTGCTACAGATAAAAAGGAAAAAAATGGAAAGGGATTGCTGCTTTGCTTGACAATGAATCAAACAATTTCCATACGTGCATCTACCCACCAGCACAGATGAGGGGATATCCTGTGTTCCTCTGCACAATCCCCTTGAATARCTTGGGACAGCTGTCAATCAGTCAGGTGTAAATGACCATCATGCACATGAAAAATCAGGGTGTCCATGGCCCAGAAGGTGCCAGGGCAGGAACATGCCCATGGATGCCCAGCTCCAGCAAATGCACAAAGGAGCACGGTGTCACCACATCTATTGTGCAGACTGTTTATCTCCATTTTATATGCACTACCTAATTACGATCAGCATTAGAATTCTTACGTCAAGTAGCATTAAAATACTTCAGCTCTTTCCTTTAAGCAAGAAACTCACAAAATTKATCTTAGAAAGCAGATGGGCCCTATTACCTGTGCCCATGAAAATCCTATTTACAATGTTGTACATTTCACGCTGTGATATCATATCTGGAACCAGTCACTCTCCCCATCTGCAGTGAACAACTGTTCTCATATGTGTATTAGGGGGTGAGGATCTGGCTGCAGAGTCTCATGATGTCACACTAATGTTGTATTATTTTACAATGGTTTGCAAATAATAGCTGCTATATTTATCAGTGTTTTTCTGTCATTAAGGCCTTTKTTATGAAAGGGAAGAACAAGGTCTGCAGGAAGGTGTTTAAAACACTTTCTGATGATTCAAGTCAGTTTCACACGTTCTTGCCAATAAAGTTTCTAACCTTACTGAACTTTCCCAGTGAGACACAAAGGGTCACAATTTCTCAAGCTGCTCTGMTAGAACCAGGGCAGGCACTACTCAGGCATCACAAACCAAGAGGTTTATAACAGCTATTGTAACACGTATGCCTAGATTTGTTTCTATGTACAAAACACCAAAAAACAGTCAGGGTTCACAAGTATCTGATTGTACCAAGGYTTTCTTTGAAAAAACAATCCATGAAAATCAGGGAAACCCCTGCCTTCACATCCAGAGGAGAACAGCTTTCCAAGGAAAAACACCCTCTTAACAGCAAAGTAGGCTCTGCATCTCTGTTCTCTCCGCCTGACCCCAGCAGCCCTGCAGGGATGGTCTGGGAGACACTGGAGGCGTGGAGCAGACATGAATTTCTGGCTGATGCTTCAGAGGATGATTAGAGTCCTTTGGGTCAATGTTCTTTAACACACAGCCCAGTTTCATCTGTTGTGTATAACCATGGTGTGCTCATGAACAACGCAGGAATTATTCAATCTTGTTTGCCTTCAGGCCATCCGGTGTGATTCCAACCAACCCCATACACCTGGTGTTTGCTCCCTSCAGTTTTAAGAGCGGGAAGTGGGAATTCTACGCACTCGTAAGCGCCTGAGCTCAGATTGCCTTTCTTGTGGAAGGACACTTCCGCACACGTCGCATGACTAAGTGAATCCAGGGATYCTCAGGGCACACTTCTCGTGATTCTTATCAAAACCTGAGTTATGTCAGATATGGTACCAGAAGCCATTAAAACCAACATTACTGACAGACGTCAGCACCCATAAAGATAACATTTCACTCTTCCTGATCTAGGACTGCCTAATGTTCATGGCACTTGTGTGTCATCTGAGCAATCTCCAGGTCTGCCAGCAGTTTCCATGGGTTGGGCTTTCAGAACGCTTTGTTGCACAGCTGCATTGCCACAGTCCAGCAAAAATCTCAGTGTCACGGTGTCTCAGGCTCTTTTCTCTCTAACAGTGCTCTCAAAGTGTCCTCTAAATATAAGCAGATCCAGTGTTTCCAGGATGCTCTAGGACACAGCCCATGTTCAGGGAGTCACACTTCTGTCTGGCAGCATTCCAGTTTCCTCAAGACCATCAGATTCAGACCAGTAGGTTTATTCCCCATAGGCTCATGTGGAACCTTTTTGCAAGTTACTATGCCAGAATAATGCCTCGCTTTTGGGGATTAACACAACAGGTATTTGTTCATACTGTCTCTTCCCACTGTAGAGAAAACCACTGAATATTTATCCATTCACTAAAGYTGTTTTCAGGATCTCACCTATCCTGGTTGAGGCTGCAGTGATGAATGACCTCAATGAAATCGTAAGGATGAATGAACTGAAGATGAGAAACAGTGAGCTGGGATGCTCATGATCTAACACTCAGCTCTGAATGAGTAAATCCAGCTTCTACAGTCTCAATTGCATCCCTGAGATATGGAACTGGATGAAAGGGAAACAGATACAGCCTAAGAAAGCAATTATGACWCTTCCAGTTACGCAGCACATGACCTGGAGTAGACACTACACATTTACAAGAACTAGGGATTCTTTTGCCAGGGATCATGCAATCACAGGTCCRTGGGGACTCAGCATTTCAATGGGATTCTCAGGTAGTAGTCATAGCCTGCTGTGCCTCATCTGCAGCTGCACTTGACCTCATCAGCAATCTACACACACTGCACTTAACGCTATCAGGCTGTGTTACCAAAAATGGTGCCAAAAACACTCCCGAAGGTAAGGCAGGAGCTTTAGTTGATGCCATATGCCAGTGCAGCCATGAGGGAAGCCACAGCTTAAGGCTCCCATTTCCTCCCTCACCATTTGCTTCCCTTTGCAGATGTCTGTGATAATCTTTAAAAATGTAGTGACCTAAGGTCTGAGTAGCCCAGTGGACCATGATGATCATCAGCGGGGATATTATTTTTCTCAAAGCTAAGGTGCATGACATTGGTCAGCAGGATGGAATCAGGCAGTCTTTTATGTGAAATCCTCATCACACCTCCAGAAATTATGCCATTATATTGTAATACATGAATTATAACAAAAAATCACATAAAAAAATGAGGTTTGTGACTGTGATACATTGATGAAAGTATCACAAGCTCACCAGCACTACAGCTCCAATTAAATTAAAATGGACCTCTGTGTGTGTTGGTAAATGATGCCTCAGCATGGATGTCATGCCCTCACTGACTCCCACCTGCCTTTTTTCTCCAGCCAGTCTGATCTCACTGGGTTGCCAGRTGTGTCCTGAAGAACATCACACCATGCGGAGCACTATTATCTTCTCCATCTCAACCCTGCCAGCCTTCATGTAAATCTMCTCTATCCACACAAACAGCACATTCACCCCCATATTCTTTAGAAAAGAATTACTGCCTAATGATGGCTCCAGTTTTGCTGCTCCAAAAAGAAGCACAAATATTTCTATGTGTGAGAAAATTCAGCAAGAAGTATCTTCCTAAGAGCATCTGTTTTTACTTACACCAATACAGACAGAGGCTGCCAGCAACTGTTGTTGTTTTGAGCACCATTAGTRAAAGGAAGTGTCTCCCCAATAATGGCCATCATGGCCAGCAGACTATTCAACCAGAAATCTGCAATGTATCAGTAGTGTGAACCAGGAATTTTAGAGAACATGCAATCAAACAAAAAACTACTTCAGAGGAATGTAGAAGATTCCATCTCACTTGTAGAACATCCTGAGAAAGGGAAAATATCTTCCTCTGGCATCTACAAGTGCTACATCAATTCCCTGTCATCAGCTGCTGTTGATTTCCAACAACTGTGATTTCCTGCCTGTGATTTCCCACAGACCTTTCACAAGAGCATGGACACTGTATATTTCAGGTACCTGAATTAGCTCTCCCCTTTTCAGTCCTGCTGAAACATCTTCCTTTGACATGTAGGCTTCAAATATACTCTTCTTTCTCCCTCGAGTAGGTTTATTTAGATTCTTTCTGTCACCTGATGTTGGAACAGCAGCATAGGACCCTCCTGCAAACAAAAATTCATACATGTTACTTTGCCCACCAAACACATCTGTGTATCTTAACAGGATCTATGCACAGGCTTTATATTCAAAGTTGAACTTGTGAGAACAGTTTGCCTAGAAATACTGGCACCCAATTTCAGAACACTGAAAAGCCTGGAATAATCATATTTTACAAATAATCAAGAGTCTTTTACAGCTCATTTTAAAGTCAACAGCATTCATCCCAGCCCATTATTTAAAGCACAGGCTTCAAGGCAGCTTATTCCTGAAGCGTGTACACACACTGCTTTAATACCTCTGGGAGTTCCCAGTTGTCTAGGATTAATTCTGCTGTCTGAATTGTTCATTGTTTCTGTCTGCGATTCAGAGAGTTGCCTCTTCCTATCGAAGTTCTGGGGAGTTCTTGCAGATTCAGAGTTGTTTCTGGTCCTTGCAAACCCTCTTTTTTCTGCACCTGAAATCAAATACAGGTTTGAAATAACAGGGAAGGGAAGAGGAACCCCCATGCCAGCTTATGGTCCTGGWGAAGCTCATGGTCTCTAGCTCTTCAGCACCAGTTACAACCGTGAGTCACAGCCTTTATCCAAGAGAAACAATGTCTTCATTAGCTCATTTGTAATCTGTTGGCTCTTTGGGTCTCATAATACACCACTAACTTATTTTAGCATAAATAAAACCCTGGAAATTACGATGCTAAAGTTGGATACAACTCTTCCAAAATCCTGGGAAATTCATTAGCGCATATAAAATGTGAAATTGTTAAACTGTTTCCAAAGTCTCCACCCCATTAAGCCCCCAAGTAGTGAGAAAATATAACTTCCCTACAACTCAATTAACYAGTTCAGGAATCAAGAAGGCAAAAAAAAAAGGCTTAACAACCCACACTGGAGTTATTAACGTTGGAGCTACCAGAGGCAGTGCGGTACACAAGGACACCAGAAAGAAATGCCAAGGCTCCAAACGTCCAGCCTGTTCAGAAAAGGCCACAGTCATACGAAAACATTCTGCAGAAACTCACCCCTTACTTCCCTGCCATCACCTCAGCCCCTTCCCTACAGCCAGGAGAGCAAGCAGCAGCTTCCAAAGCGTATGCCAACGCTGTTCCACGGATCAGCACATTGGAATGCAACCCAGCGCCGCGCAGCTGCCCTCTTGGCCCTCCACCTGGATACTGAACATGTCATCACAGCTTTGCCTTCCAGCCCCTCCTGGCTACGCTCCCTGGGTCCAAGCTTGTACCTGCAAGTCAGAAAATGTGCAACACCAACTTATTTGCTATGGTGCTATCCAAGTTACAAGGCGAATTTTTTACCTRTGGTATCCTTCTCAAATGAAATAGCACATTGCTACACAGCAACAAGAAAAAAATGCCTTAAAAGCTACCCTTAAGCAGAGATCTTAAAAAAAATGGTGCAACAAGAGAAAACTGCTACTTTGCCCAATCACAGAGAAAAAGCAACTTTCACATATATACCAGGCAACTCAGCAGGAGGGAGGCATCCTCCTAATTCAGGAGGGAAAACACCAAGATAGGCAGGCAGAGGGACGACTCAAGGTGCTCAGACCCGTCCCAGAAGAGATTATACATCATAGCAGCGTCTCCAAACGGGAAGAGAAACAAAGAGGACGCCTCTGTTTTCAGTCACAATAACACAACATGGTTGGGCCTCTTTCTACACAATCATGCTTTTCACACTCTGAGGATGCTTCCAGGGCRGAGACTGTCTGAGGAGTTGCAGCTGTAACAGGAGCATAGAGCATAACCAGAGCATAATGGCAAATTTAGGTTTCAGCTGAGGTAACTGAGGCAACACAACCTGTATGGACCACATCATGAGATGGAACTAAAATTAACTGATTTGCAACTGCCTTAATCAACTGATTTACAAATGTCCTAAGGGTCAAGTTAAGTTTAAAAACAGACACCAAAAGTACAGAGYAGAGAACTGGCAACACAGTTTGCTCTGGATATGTTTTCAGAGACGTTTTGGTGAAGGAATCTGACAGGCGGGATTTTAGGCTGATCACCCAGAGAGGTCATGCAATCTGCTTCGTTGGAGGTTCTTAAAAATAGGTGACACGGACGTCTGCCAGAATTGGTCTAGGAAGAGTAGTTTTTTCCTTGAGGTAGTGAAATGGATTACACGAGCTCACAAGGTCCTCTAAAGCCCTCGTTTCTATGACAGCAAGTCACAGAAAATACTACTATGAATTAAAGAATCTGGAGAAAAAAGAAGGCTAAATCTTTACATGTAATTAGGAAGGAGCTGAAAAAAAAGAGCAGAAAACTAAAATGCAGAGGGGGAAAGCGAAAAAATGACTTGTGAATTAGGCAGTGAGCTGAGCRCTGGAATTGGGCACTGAAGAAAAGAGTTGTCTCAGCACTTGGCTTGGCCACTGGTTCAAAAAATTTGGAGCCCATACAGCCAAAAATAATGTACAGCAACAGCAAAGGGTGGAGAAGCATCTTTGTGTGATAAGAGGTTAAGATGCAGAGAGGCATTTGCATGTTTCCAGCACTTAAGCCTTGGGCTTGCTGTGGTGGCATTTTTCATTTCCTCAGACTCAAACTCAAAAACAAAACTCAAAGTCAAAGACAAAATTCATTCAAAGCAACAAACTCTGCTTCAACATAGCCGGCCTGCACGGCAGTTTCACACACAGCCACTTCGGGTAGTATTTGACCCCGCTGGCCATGACATTTGTGGCTAAACAAAGCCACCCCTGTTACAAAGCCACAGACAACTGTCACAATTAGCAGTCAACTGGAACACATCAAATTCTGCATGACTCCAATTTCTTGTATTTYTTCTTTTAAAAGAAAGAGACCCCACTACAGGTCACCATCTGTTTCAACTTGAGTCASTATTCACTTCTGCAATGCACCTGTCCCCTAAAAGTGGAACTCAGAAATACCTCACTGATCAGCTTTCCTGCTCTCCTTGCTGCCCAGCATTAATATTCTGATGTATAAACAGACATCATTCCACAAAGCAAACTGTAACTTGACTACTTTATAGATAGCACATGGTATCTTTCTGAAATACCTATCACAGACTTGGTTAAACCCTATTCTAGCACCAGGTGTATCAGTCTTACTTTTGTTTGGTGTTACAGTTGTGTGATTTGTAAGGTAGAACAARATCTCTCAGGGTAGGATGCCACACAAAGTCATAACACATTCTAGGCATTAAAATACTAAATAAATTAGCAAGCAAATGAAAACAATAAAAAAATGTAAAATGTCAGTGGAAGGAAGATTAAAGTGCAAGGACTGAGAGCTTATGTTGGCTGATCCATCCCAACAGGAGAAGCCACCACACAACACCAGACACATCTCCTGTGCAAAACTTAGGCCTGAACACAGAGCAATTCTAGTGTACGACACATAAATATTCACAACACATTTGGGTGTTTATCTGGCTGCACAGATGATGTAGAGCTGCTCCCTGTGGGTGCAGCCAACACTTGCCYGAGATTTCTAGAAATTCTGCCATTTTCAATAGGAAATAACAAAGGAATAACAATTTGAGGAAAGGTGGTTGACTGTTCAGTACCTGAAGTCCTGTGGAGAGAGATCTGGGTTGAAAAAATCCCAACACCTGTATCAGACATGGAGGTTTCCTACAAAGGTGACAGAGGGACACCTAAACAGGATCAGCASTTCCACACATGGAGCAGGGAAACCCTTGAAACTAGCCAAGGGGAAGCACTTGTGGGAAGTAGAAAGAGATGTGAAAGAAAAGTAGGTGCATTCGTGGGCTTTCAGAGCATTTCACAGTGACTCACTTTTATTCTCACCATGGGCATCAGGAAAACGAGCTGAAAGGACACGGGGGCTGGTTGAGTTCTGCCAGAAGGACAGCACTGGAGCTCAATCTAAAATCCAAACTAACTCACTTCATCCCCATCACAACAATGACATCACACAATGGCACATTCTGGTCTTCAAACCTAAGTATATATTAATCTTTTCTTATTTGGGGGAAAAAAAGCATGCAGGCAGCTTCCCAGAATAATTGATCTGGCTTACAGTAAGAGAGAAGGCTAGATGTTTTAAATCAGCTTATTCTGACATAATTTATACAAAATCACTCTAGAGTTTATTTTKTGAAAACTACTGCATTTAATTAAATTTACATCTATTAGCCAGTTGATCAACTAGATGGTCAACTAAATCAACTAAAATGCCGAACTAAACATGAAGTTAGCAAGGCCAGAAAGTCTTTCATTTTATATTAAAATTTGCATATTGCTTTACATAAGAAAGAACCAAGACACTCAATTTTWTTTACCAAAAATAAAACATTYTAACTGCCCTCTAACACCTGACAATCTCTTTGATTACTACCAGCAGAGAAGGCAAGTATCACTGAATCTTCATTGACACATCCATGATAATTCCCATCCAGATCCAGCAAGAACTACTTTTACTTGAGAGATCCAAGTGAATTTCAAGAAAAGGAGATCTTGGTATAGTTTTCCCCTTTCCAACCAAAGGGCATTGACATTTTCACCAGACATTGTTACCTCTAAACTTCCATCTTTGTTACCATCTACATCATTAAAGTAGATTCCTACAACACTTAGGCAGCTCCCTGGGGTGGGCAGGACTGGGAGAGCATCACAACTGTGCTGGTAACATCTCTGCAGGTTTAGGACTCTGACCCTGCAGACACTATCTCGGCATGTAATGGTTCCTTCTACGTTTTAAAAAATGAATTTATGTTGAAAACATTGGAGAGAGCAATACTGTTACAAACTTTTCCAACACAAAGTATTTCCATCTAGTATTTACTTTTATCAGTCCATGACTGACACCAGCACCTCCAGTAACTCTGCTATTGCTAAGAGGATTTTCCATTGCTTCCCARCATTAGATCATGGTCTAGATAGGGCAAGGAATCTTTGGAACACCCCTGTTTTCCAGTTAGCATAAGCATGAGAAGAAACAGAAGCATATCCCCAGAAYTGGTAACATGCAATAGAACAATTTGTTATCAGTTAATGAGACACTCTTAACACACAGTTCCTAAATATTTGTCCATATTTCTCCAATGTTCCATTTCTTTGCTGACTCATTTCAATGACTTAAACCAATTTCCTTCAAGACTTCCAAGTAATTCTTCAAGGCAACTCAGCTGTGCACTTAGCAAGACATGATAAGGATACACCCATGAGCTCGAAGGCATGGMAGCTACCAAAGAAGGGTCAGCACTGCACTAGCTCCAAAACCAGGAATTAACCTGCCAAAGGCAACAGGAACTACCCTGATGCCAGCCTGTGGTTAGTCCCACRCTCCAATTTAAGTAGGTTAAACACAGCAAGAAAGTGAAATAAACCATGTTCCTGCYCATCCTTACTAGAGACTTAATGAATTAGTGTCCAACCACGCGGCAGCCCAACGCATCACTTCACAGATCTGTAAATTCAAGTTGGCCCTTGATTCCGGGCAGAGTGGACAAAGCAAATTTTAGAAACCATCAAATTTGRTCTTTTAGCAAATGAATACTCTCCAAGAGCTGCCAGGAAGTTCTATCTGCAACTTTATGAGGCACTATGGATGCTGATGTGTAACAGWGTGTATTAATAGACTCAATACTAAAGTTCAGCCAACATAAACTCTGCCTTGTTTTGGAAAGACATCTGGGACATAAAAAAATCTCCAGTCCTACACAGCCCCTGAACAACTCATCTCAGGTACTTTTGTGAATCTGTCTMCGCACAGCTTTGATGAGCTGGGGGGATGCAGCTCCTGGCTGGGAGCTCTGGACAGRCACAGACCTACTGTTGGCACTGTTGTACCAGGCAACTGCCCCTTTCATTCTCCAAAGCCAAATAAACTCTCCCAGCAGAAGACACTTTGCCAGTACAAACTGCATTAACATCAGGGTGGTTTTGCTAGGATCCCTGTGTCTGCCCCTTTTGTATGCTTAAACAGGCAATTTCAAAGCTATTTGATATTTTCTGCAGCTCAAAGAAGCCTCTAGAATAATTGCTCTCAAATTTTAAAAGCCAAAATGCGTTYGTTAGATTGTTTTGAATTTCTAATGCACCAGTGACATCCAATAGATGCCATATTATAGAAGTGACTAAGACAGAAATCTCCAAGCACTTAAATGACTACTACAATATCCGGGATCAAATTACCACACACAGGCAAAAACAACAGGCAAAACCAACAAACACCATTGAAGTGATCTCAAATGTGAGTTATGTCAACAAAAACATTGGCCACAGACAGGCCAGAAGTAACAAGCTATTTATGTTTTGCAAAATATTTTGCGGATTTAAGAGATTAAATGTCCCACTAATGGTAACAGCCAAATCCTTTTTTGTTCTATTTGGTTYTAAAAGGAAAAACACAAAGACAGCTGTTGGTATAGTTGCTCAGGGAAGGAGTTCTGAACCAGGACTTAAAAAGACACTCCTTGGAAGATGAATCAAGTAAAACCCTGTGCTAAAGCCCCATTACACACATACAGGACCAAACCCCATCCACCACACTCCCTGCAGGCACAGCTCTGCTCCAAACTATATTAGGAACAGCCATGCTTCCACATTGCTCTCAACMTGAAGTAAAAGAGTTCAGAGTTCTTGGACAGCCTTGGAACAGAGCCACCTCCATGCATTTTACAGTATCTTGAAGCCAAGA
The DNA here is from genome assembly GCF_030028575.1 of Malurus melanocephalus. Classification (NCBI taxonomy): domain Eukaryota; kingdom Metazoa; phylum Chordata; class Aves; order Passeriformes; family Maluridae; genus Malurus; species Malurus melanocephalus. The sequence continues at coordinate 2,040,557 of NW_026623307.1, forward strand.
GGTTAAATAAAGTAGATGGCTCAAGATTAAAGACAAAGCAATAGAGAGAAATGAGGATGTCATRGGAAAGAATTCATTAGAGATGTAGGAGTGGAAAGGCAAGACCTGGAGATATGTTATCAGTTCAGTGATGTTTCACTGCAACAGAGACCTGCAGGAGATAAATGTGGTAGGCAATATTTCAGATGCTCAATCTGAAGTCTAAGAGAAAGCCTGAGAGTGCATTCTCCTTATCAGAGGCAAATAAAAGAAGATCCTTCTTCTCTTATGAAATGTAAACTCAAAGAATCCYAAACTGGAGGTTCTGCAGCACATTCCTCTGCTCGGTCCAAGCCAGACCACAAAGCTAAGGGAGTTCCTACAACATTGCTGTGAGTCCTCCTCAAAAGCAGCCAAGGAGTGAATGATTTGAAATTATCTTAATGATTGAAAAGTAGAGCAAACTTCCGGGAAAGGGAATATCTTGGTGGAACTGGAAAAGAAAGGTGATATAAGAGCACTGTAGGGATTTAGGCAGATGGCACATTGAGTAATTAAGTTTAAAGTTAATTAAACAGTCATTCAAAGAAAAGAAACAATGCAAACCTACATTTACATGCATGGGCTCAGCCAAAATGCAAATTCTATGCAAATGACCTGAACTGAGTGGATGCTGTCTTGAAATCCAGCTGTCAGAAGTAGCTCCCAGGCCCCCAGCCTCCCTAATTGACCCATTACAATGGGCCACCAGAGTCCAGCCACAGCATAAATCTAAATGTAACTTTACACCATCAAGGCAAATCAAAATAAAATGAGTAGACATTGTGTTAACTGCAGGCCTATCCACACAGCTCTAAAATCTGAATTCAGCAGTGACTCAAAGGACTAGAAAAGCCCAACTGGTTACCAGCAACATAACACACCTCTGCCTGCACCAGCCAGAGAGCTGTTTATGGGCATGGCTGTGTTGTGCACAGGACACTGTGAGCCATCAGTATKGCCATCYAGGAACAAATGCAGAGGGCTCTCTYACCCYGCTCTTMTCATTTCTTTTGGAGAAGGTGGTTCTYCAAACGGTTTTGACAGAAAGTCTACCAAAATCTGCACAGAAGAGTTGAACRTCCAACAAAAAAAGTACAAAGGGAATCCTTACCACACCAGGGACAAGTTGGCTGCAGACAGTGACTCTGGCTGGGAAAACACAGGCTATTATGGCTTGTGAGGAAGTTCTTGGGCCATGAGCTGCCTTTGGAGGTGACTGTGCCACTGCAGCTGGTTGTAAAAGATTCAGACATCCAGTATTCTTAAAACGAAATATTAAGGAAGAAACATTCCTACTTAGGAATGGAGGTAGCAAGAAAGTGGCATGTCCCTGGATACTAAGGRAAGTCAGGAGTAGGGACAGATGCTCATTTCCAGACTCATGAAAAYGAGGTTGAAAGCATGCACATGGTGGAAAGCACATGTTGCCACTGCTCTTTYGCTTTAAGCTGCATATATTTATTAAAAACTCTTGTGCTGCATGTCCCCGGATTTCAATATGGAACCAGGGGAAATGAAAATGTTCTTGCTGACTTTGGCTTTTGGAAAGGGCCTAGGCTTTGAAAAACTGAAATGAAGAAAAATGCACAATGGATTCTTTCTGCTGYGGAAAACAATGCTGTGGAAACCACTCCTGACCGCCAAGATCATGTGCTCACGACACCATGCTTCCACTTCCAAAACACTTCCAAGCATCCTCATGCTTGCAGGGTTTTGACTTCAGTAACTCAGAGAGTAATTGCAGTTTTATTCAATTCCTCAGCAGGGTTTCTGTTGTAGGAATACTACAGGAGTGCAAGAGCCAAAGATACCATTCCAGGCTCTGAACGAAGGGCTGGTGACGAAACTCATTTAGTAGCAATAGACTAAAAGTTTATCAAAATAGTTACTGTGCTCCAGCTGCGTGCAGCAGCACAGTGGTGTTGTCAGGGAGGGGGCACATCTCTTTTGGTTTTCAGGACTCTCTGTGAACCTGCTCCACCCTGCTCGTGACCTCCTCACTACCTACTCCGCCTGATGACTGCACTCCTCCAGGCTTCCACTCCTGCCTCGGGATGTGGGTCAGGGCTGCCTCCACTCCCCCTCATCCTTCCATCTTCCCAAAACATCCTCCACAATGCCTTTTGCTCTTTRTTTTATCCAGCAACTATGCTGTGAAAAGGCTTCCTCAAGACTTCAAGGAAAACACTTTAAAAACACAATATTGTGGAAGTTCTGTCTTTGATTTTTCTGGGCTTCAGTAGTTTGAGAGAACCAAGTTGCTCAAAGATCAGAAGAAGCCAAGAAGCTTTGAAAAGCAAAATACCTGACAGGAGGTGCTAACGTACTAGAAGACATTAACAGCTGAAGAAATCAAAGAACTGACTTCAGATTCCTACATATCCTGAGGTAACCCAAGATGCTGCTGTATCTGTTCATCTGCTGATGAACCATTTTCCCCCAATGAATACTCCATTCAGTGCAGTAGGTACATAAATCACAATCCCTAGCAGTGTGGAGGAAAAATGCCTAAAAACATACAAACTGAACAAAAACACATTTTGGCCGCCGGCTTTTATCTGCAGAGAGCCTGGAATATTCTCCAAGGCAGGACCTGCCCCATACATCTGTGGGCTGCAGCTGCTAGTGTTGACATTTTCCTTCAGCACCCTGGAAATTTTTATTTTTGTCACAGAAGACATTATTTTATGCAATAGATCACAACATTTTGTTTTCCACCCTGCCCCAGCCAAGTCTCAGCTCTCYGTAGCTTGGCTTTCCCCACAAGAGGGAGTTCGGGACATACAGCCCACAGCATTTCATGGAGTGGCTTAGCAGGGGGTTGGGGTGGGAGGGCAAAAGATGGGCAGCAGCAYTTGGGACAGGAGGCAGGAGCAGAATTGTAGAAGAAGGCAGCAGAGAATGCCCACAGCAGCCACAGCCTAGAGAGGAACCACAACAGCCACCGAATTCAGCTGCAAAATACCTGTCCTACCTACCTGGATATCCATGGTGATACTCTAACATCACCTGAACAGGCCAGACCTGACCAGGGTATGTGAGCTGACTGACCTCATGGACAGCAGAGGACAGAGGACTTATACAAATTAATTGAATAACAGCATTTTCCATGGGTGGAAATTATTATCAGGGCTTCTAAGCATGCAGGTGACAGCTCCCATACCACAAGCCTCRGTAAAACTGTTCCAGTGGTCATTTACCCGCACTGCTAAATTGTGCTGTATTTCAAGCCTGCATTTGTTTAGCCTCAAATGCATTATATCATAATCTGCCCGACTGAGAAGCCTATTATTGAACATCTGTTCCCCATGTAGGCAATTTACTGAAAACTMCCCTCCCCCAAGCATCTCTGGGATAAGTAAGGCAGGGTTCCTCAAATCACTCAAGATCTCAGTGTTTTAATCTTCCCTGTGGCCATCCTCTGAGTATTCATCAATTCATCACCATCCGCCTCAAACTGAGGGCATCACCACAGGACACAGCACTCCAGAAGCTGCTGCTGCCGTGCCAAAGACACACACAGCCCATAYTCCATCTTCCAATTCCCATGCTCATGCATTACCCTTTTGGCCACATTTCACAGGAGGGGGATGTTCAGCTGATTAATCCATCAAGAGCTCAAAACTTTTTTCCAAGCTGTTGCTTCCCACACTGGGTTCCTCGCACTGYTATCACGGCTCTATGCTGGCAATTGGATAAATGGATTTTGTTTTGCCTGCTCCCAGTCCACCAAGTGATCCAGATGGCTGCCAGTAACTACCMCCATTATTCAATACTCTCAAGTCGTCAAAAAAAAACCTTTTCAATCCAACTGATACATTTTCTTCATGATGACTGACAGAAGTATTAAACAGCACAGGGTCAGCACATGACACTGCAAGAACCAGACACACATGTTGGTAACATTTCTAAATTTACTGCTGCACTTAAACAGCACATGCACTGTGATTTAATTAAGTTCACACACTAAAATCCATACTCACACCTTTGGCATCAAACCCCTAATCTCGTAAGAAACTGACASTGAAGGAGCTCAACAGAACCTTTGTTAAATAAATTGATGACAAGTCGCACGAAAGAAAATATTTTAAATCAATTAAAAATTAATTCTTTTATGAGCCTGTTATTCTCCTACTACCAGCACCACACTGACAGGCATAGTTACCTAAACTACATAAAGGGGCTAGTGAGTAGAAAAAATAGCAGGTTAACAGCAACAAGTATTTCCACCCAAGAACATTTCCACCAGGAGCACTAATATGTGAAGAAGGCTCCTTTATTCACAGAGGTGAGAGTTTTGCTGCCAAATGTGAGGCTCCTGCAGCAGCACGGTGTGCTCATGGCTCTGATAAAGGGCACAGAAGACAGTTATTAGATCACATTTAACAAACACAGTCCCTGCAAGGGCAAGATCTCATCTCCCCAAGAGAGGATACATCAGATATTAACTCACATACTATAGCTAACRTTTGCCAAAAACATTAGTTGCACAAGATTCAGGAATGCAACACATTTTTCTATCAAAAGCAARAGAAATTTATGTTTGTGATGACGTTGCTAAACCATTAGAGAAAAKAGCATTCTATTTTTCATGTGTTTCTCAGATGGGGCCATACAGTAAATCCAGTTTTCCCTCCTTTCCCATATCTTATTACTATGATTAACGTCATCTAARGAACGTTACATTGAACCTGGCAAGATTAGCTACATTTTAAAGATTTCCACAGCAACCAACATTCTCCATTTATTGAGCTGATTCTGTGGCCTTTAGTAGATTGCTGGCTCMTATTTACTGGTGCCAGATAGGGAGATAACAGCATTCTTCAGAAYTGAATTTCACCACACAAGAATTGGAAGACTTATCATTAAAAACTATCATTATCCCAAATTAGCATTACAAGAAAGGAAAAGCAGAAGCTGTGGTTCTTCCTCCAAAGTTCCCCCAGAGTAACAAAAGCAATCACACAATTATACTGCAGTGTACCATGGGAAGACAAAATACCTGAGATTTTGGCATCTTGTTAAAGCTGATTTTTCTTGAGCAGCTGTGCCCATCAAACAWGCAGGAAAGCCATTCCAGGGTATTTCCTTTACCTGTCCTGAACCTTTCAAATGTCAGGATTGCAGTCACAAGCACAACACYACCATCCAACAGCAACAATTGTTTTTAAAGCTCTGATGCTAAACACCAGCCTGCTTGCCAGTGACACTCCTCCATGGAAGCTGCCCAAGTTGGTTAAGTACCACAGGCTGGGCAAACAAATGCCAAGTGTCAGACAGATGATAAATCAGAAAGGGCTGTGGAAATCTTCTGCTGCTTCAGAYGAAGCATGTTGTTAACCAGGAATTGTCTGCTTCTACTCAGGGGGCACACTGACCCTGACAGATGGGCARGATACTTCCATCACATCATAAACCCATGAAGTTTTTAGTGAGAAGAGCCTTAGGAGGACACCTAGGGAAGCTGGCAGTGTTCTTCCCAAGGAAGATGCTTGCTGATACAGACTGAGACAGTAAATCCAACCCTGCAAAACCTGAACCTACTGCAGAGCAATCAGCCTGACCAGCATCCTGCTCCACCCAAGTTTCAACATCAACAAAGCCACCTCATTCCCAGGTACTTTAGCACCCAARATCCTCTGAAATCAAGTGCTGCGGGGAGATGGTATTCCACATTTGGAGGACAGTCCTTTTCTGCAGCTGTTTGATTTCTAGGCTTTCCAGCGGATTTGGGAATATGCTATCAAACAGCAATTCTCCCTAAAAACAGGCTGGCAAGTGCATGTATTCAAAAYGCAACTAAAATCTTGCTGTTCCTAATGAAACACATTGCTTGGTCTAAACCACTTACTGACAAAGTAAAACATCACAGATATTGAAGTTCCACATAGCAGCCATGCAAATCTCAACTCCTAGCATGTGACAGACAGATGCTRCAGAAAGAGTCCGCACTTCTGTCCTCAAGGAAAAGGAGGTTTTAAGYCCTTTTATGACTGCAACTTCAGTCAGTCTGAAAACAGATTTTGATTACTAACTCTGGATTGAAACAGGAAAACCCTTAGACCCTTTGATCAAAACCAGAAAACAACCCAAGGGACTTGATAACTTTCTGTTAAGGAAGTTTAATCAAATTTTAGCACCCAAAGAATCCAGTGCATTGGAGATTTAAGGGAAAATACCAGGAGAAAAATTGTATCGGATTAAAAACTCTGAGCATCACAATTTAAAGTGACATTTTAGGATTATTTGCTGGTTTATTGGATTTTGTTTGAGAAGAAACTTCAGTGCAGGAGGTTTTATGGCAATTAATCTTGCAGAGGTTAAAACTGTACGGAAAGGAGCAACAAATGTGTGGAATTCCTCTAACTGTGGAATTCCTCTATCTGCAGCTTCATCTCCGCAAATCCAAGAGTGCTGATGCCATAGAGTGAATCTAACCTGCAGTCTCATGACTATGTCATGTTTCTCCAGGGATAATGGAGTTCTGTTCACACTCAGCTCTCTCAGCTGCAAAGCCTCCAATACTTAGGAAAAGCAGTTACTATATGGAACTCCAGACAGGAACAAACCAGCAGAACTGAGCTCCAGGGCTCAAAGACACCTGCCTGGGGCACCATAAACCATTCTGCTTTCCTCTAAAGCCAGAGGAACCACTCTGCCATTGAAAGGACATTAACAGGGACCAGTCCCTCAATGCCTACAACCTGCTCCAGGGCACTTAGAGAGTTTTCACAGATCTCTGTATTTGCCTTCAATTTTAGAACTGTCAATTTTAGGGTCATTGCAAACCCAACCATGGCTAAGCCTGAGCTGAAGAGCTCTAAAGAAGAGGACAATGAAATGAAATGATAAAGAGAGATGCTTGGCTTTGAGATTAGCTCAAAGAGCCTTTTGGAAAGCCTACAACAGTCTGAAGAGAGCTAATTTGTGAGGAAATGTCACTCCTGAAAAGATGATACGCCTCGCTGCTATGACAGAAGCAATTCTTGCCATCACAGCTTCACAAGCCTTAATTTAAACTGATCAAACCAGACACCTGCCTATGGAAAATAATATGACTTATATCAGCATCAAGAGAGAAATACAAGCTTTGAAGTGAGAAAATATTAATCTGATACTGTGATGTGTGAGTTCTTATACCTAAGCACTAGCATACTGCAAAATCTTCATTTCACTTAAACAAGAGTCCTAAAATATACCCAAACTGAAGAGCAGAAAATACATTTCTCTGAAACAAGTGACATATTTATATTTTCCTATTTCTTTCCTCCCCAATAAACTGTTTTTACGTCATTTCAAGCGTTCTGGAGGGCAACCAGTACACAGGAGGGTAGCAGGGGGGGCATGCAGGGGGAAGAAGAAAGGTATCACCACTGAGCAAATAACTTTCCAATAATCTTTCCCACAGCGTGAGTTTTCCACCTGGGAAGTCAAATACAGGTGTCAACATTTTCTGCTTTAGCTCTTTACACTAAACAAACAACCAGTTTTCAAAGGGATTGTGCAACCTCACTTCCAGCCAGAGCAGAAGGCCACTGAGGGTGCTAGCTTTTGAATGCCAGGCTATTTTTTTTTAGGTGCCATGKAGGCACCTATAATTTTCCTGGATATGAACTATATGCCTTTGAGAATCCTCATCTCTGCCATCTGCTCTTCCTACGCTTCAAAAGCTGAAGGCAGAAAATCTTATTATGACAGGCTAGCACAACAAATAGTGTTACAATGAACCATGCAAAAAAAATCCTCCAAAAAATCCTCTCATCAACAAATGTTACCATAATCTGCATTAAATCTCTATCTATGATCWGTTTTGCAAGAACTCATGRAAGTTAACCAACTTTAGCACATTTYGTATTGCCACAACTTCAAAAATACCACAACCCAGAAAAAGGAATATTAMTTGTCCTTCTTGAGTCTTAGGGCTTAGTTTTTAAGACTGATTTAGCTAAACAGTTATTTGATTTCCAATTCAAGAGTTGTGATAGACCTCAGGCTGATCTTACCCAGCTGAGAAATCGATCTCTTTTCTACTTGTTACAGAGAATTTAACATGGTGACATTTATGAGTTCCTTCAGTAATAGYTCATAAGATCAGGCTATCAAAGTATTTCAGCATAAATAACATTCAGAGAAAGTTTTAACCCATCACACTAAGAAATGAAATTTAAACTGTCTGGCTTTGGTTCCTTGTTCATGCTGTGGTTTGGGKTTTTTTTAATAAAATATTTCATTTATATCCCTAAGTAGGCTTTCTACCTTGGACATCACATTTAATAGGCACATTCACTTCAGTACTGCAAAATGTGGTCTCTTGGTTACTAACAGCAAAATTTCCTGGAGTCATCGCTTACTATCAGGAATTGGCCATTACACAGGCATCTTAGCCCTTAAGTATTGGGTTTACCTGGACCAAAGGCAAACCAGCACTCCAAATTCAAAGAAGCAATGCAAAGAAAAGCATGACTCTACCCTGAGTCAGCTCAGATCCAGTGGTCTTATTAAGTGGGACTTTACACCACAGAAATTGGGCTCTTCTAGCCCTGAGCTGATCCTGGAAGCAGCACAGCCACAGTCACAGAGCTTAGGCCAGGGAATTAGGTCCTGCCAGCACAGAGCTGGCTTCACATGAAGGCAGCAGCACACACCACATGGCTTACTTGTAAACCAGGACAAAGCCACCACAGGTATCCAGGGGCTGACTAACTTGGACAGTGTAGAACTGGCTCATGTTAATTSACTCATGACTAACACATCACATTCAATCCCACAGTAATTGTAGCAAATGGGCCGAACAGCCCATCAGAGTGAACTCACCTTGGACTTGACCTGGAGACAAGTGACTGTTTTTCCTGGCATTCATTGCCAGCACATCCTCACCAAACTGCTCAGTCAACAAGTGTCCAGCTGCTGTTTCAGTGTGGGCAGGACAYCTGCCTCGTTTCTTATGTTTCTTCCTCCACGTGTCCTCCTCTTCCCTCTCATCAGAACCAGAAGATTTCTGCAGAGCCGCGCGGTGTCTCAGGCTGTTTGATGCTCTCCCACCAAGGGTGTCACTCACATTTAACAAATCAGATGTAGCTCCACGCTGATACAAATAATAGTCTTCCTCCACCTCCAGTTCTCCCTCTGGACTCACAATGGCATTTTTTTTAAGAGGACATCTGTTCAGAGCCGTTTGGGGTTTATCATTTTCAAATCCAGGCAGGGGCTGTTCCAGGTGAGATGTTCTGACTGGTGAATAGCTGTGCATGCTCATCCCATTCCTGGCCAGATTATCCTTCCCCAGGCCTCTCCTCAGAGGTGGGTCCAGATCCAAGCTGGGGTCATTGCAGAAGCCTTCTTCCAGCTGCATCTTCTGTGCAATGTGATTCAGGTAAGACTGGAAGCGGCCGCTGTGGTGCTTTTGCAAGAGCCTGGAGTACGCGTTCTTCTGGGGGGCTGCCGCCTTGTTCAGTCCCTCCTTGGCACCTTGGGCAGAAGCTGGACTTCTCACATGCCCCAGCTGATCCATAGTGCAGTAAAAGGCCCCAACTTTAGGGAGTTATAAACAGACATAGAGGAAAAAAGGTTTAATTTCCCGAAATAAACCGTCAAGTAATTCATTACACCAAAAGACACAAAAATGTAAAATGTACAGGAATTCTGGGCTGGTAAATCACTCCACTGGGGGAAAAGGGTTTCACAGCGTAATCAACATTTGCCCTACATGAAATACCTGTCCTAGTACAGGTATAGACCAAGGAGTGACCGCAGCCCATCAGCTGTATCTGCCCAAAAGGTGTACCTGCCCACACACCACACAAACCAGGGATTTTGTCCCACCCCAAATATGCACAATGCCTTTAATCTGCTAATTCTTGCCTTTGAATAAGCCAGGAAAATTATAGCAGCAACTGACAGAGTTACCAGAATTGTCAATTTAGTGGTTATCAAAAGCAAAATCTTTTCATGTCTAAACTGGAATCCTCAAAAACAACTGCATCCTTACTGAAGTGCTTCATTGTTGCTGTCAAAACCAAACACTGCCTGTCACCTATCTCCCACACTTCTCCATTGTACAGGACAGCTACTTCAAACACCAAGATTTTTTGTCTTTCCAGCCACAAACCCCCATCCCAATGTGATGGAAATAAAATAACAACTACCTTGCAGGAGCTCTTAATTCTTACAGACTGAGACACACTGGCTGCAGCTCCATCCAGCACCTGTTTCTGTAGATGGTATTACACATCCACCTTTGCTGCATGACAGTGAAACATCTTTCAATCCTTTTTCAGRTGCTTTAACTTTTAAACGAGCAAGACAATTTACTAAATTGTCCTCAGCTRCTATGAGGTGAATTATAGGTACAAACAGGACATAGCAATGATTTTTGCTGTATGTAACATCAAAGAAGAATATGAGAATTTCTTGATAATGGAGCTCAGTGCAACCACTGGCTTCAACGTATTTTCATAAAAATGCCACTTTTTTTATTTCAGGACAAGTTTGAAGCTCAACAGCTGAATTTCACCCCAGCTGATACAGCAAGAATTTCAGGACTCACTGTCACCCCTTCTATGCCACAACTGTGRTGATCAGTTTCCTTAAATAAAGGAAACTGACAGTAAACCTCTCCCTTCCCTTCTCTAGGCATAAGGATGYTGGCAGGACAAAACAGAGAAATCAGCAAAAGTGAAATTTACATTCGCTTCCCTACTCCCACCACTCTTGGAATTTTTCTTCACCCTTACTCAGCCCTCTTGTCCCTTTAGCTGCTGCTGCACAGAGGATAAACACCCAGGCAGCCTCCTCCATGCACACACTGCCTGGGAACGGGGCATTATCCATCAGGGACCCACGGCTGCAGAGTCAGCTCCTCCTCAGCGAGCCTGCTCCTGCTCTTTTGGAGAAACAACGCGTATTGCACTGGGATTTACTTTAGTAATAGAGCACGGATGTGAGCGGGCTTCACAATGAAAGGAAAAATTAAAAATCCCTGAACAAATAGGAAAAATTCTTTGTGTGGTTTGTGATTCTTGTTCCTAAGATTTTCCATCGGTGCTGGCCAATAGCTAAACTCTTCTAATAGACTGACCTGCTACTGAGCTATTACAAAACCCKCACACGGGTAGGTCTACATGAGCTTTCTTTTAACGTCACCTTCTCCTGTKGCCGATTCAATAGAAGCAGATAACATTTACAAAAGCCATCGAGACTACTCTCCAAACAATGGTTTGGTTCCGGGAGACAGGAATTTGTCACCTTTATTAACCAGTAAAGAACAAACATTCACAGCTTGCCTTCACTATAATTTCTACAACTTTAACCAACTGCAGCACTGAAAAAGAGGAGCTTACAAGCCYCCACGCATTACAGTTTCATTATTTGTCTTTTGCTGCGGACAACCARGAATTGAAATATTCCCAACCGAGCAGAGGGAAGGCAGAGATGGGTACAGGTAAATCCACCCTGCTGGGAATGGTGATAAGGACGAGTGAAATGCCAGGATGGACACGCAAAGGGAGGACACTCGCTGAGCCCGGCCCAGGATGAAAACCGCCCCTGTTTTTGTCACCCGGTGGCTCTGAGGAGCACCGCTGGCCTTCACCACACGCCCCCGTGGCTGTCCAGCTCCAGCAGCACAGAACCCCGCACCCTCGGCACCAGGAGCAGCCCCTCGCCCGCCGCCTCCCCTGCCGGGCGCCCCCGACCCTTGGGGAGCGCGGCCCGGGCCGCCAGAGCGCTCCTGCCGGGCCCGGGGCGGCCGGACCGGATCGCGAATTGCGGGGCCCGGTGGCGGCGGCGCTGCCAGGGTGCTGGCCGGGGCTGAGCGCCGCCGGGCCGGGCTCCGCTGTCCCCCCTCCCCTGCCCGGTCCCTGTCCCTATCCCGGTCCCGGTCCCCGTCCCGTCCCCGCTCCGCTCACCGGCGCCGCGGCCGCTCCGCTCCGTTTAAATGTCCCAGCGCCCCGTCCGCTTCCGGGGCAGCGGCGCCTACGGGTCGCGGCGGGGCCCAAAAGGATGAAGCGCGAAGCGCTCGCTGCGCGCCCGCCGCCACAAGACGGGCGGAGGGGTCCCGGGAGGGCCCTCAGGTGTCCCCGCCCCGCTCCCTGCACTGGAGGAGAACCCCGGGACCCCTCGGGAGAAGAGGAGCCTCCAGGCAGCCTTGGGCTCCCCTTGGSCACGCAGAGCGTGTGAGGGTGGGAGCCCAAAGTGGGGCATGGTGAGAGGGGCATCGCCGGGATGTGGGAGGCAGGAGGGGCTGTCACCAGCCCGGACTGTCCCCAGCTGCCAAGTGTGCAGCCACTGTGACCCCTGGGGTTTGTTGGCAGCCACCCGCTTCCAGMCAGGGCCAGCGGAGCCTCCTGGGGATGAGTTGCTCCAGCTCAAGGCCAGCGCTCCTGCTTCAGCCAAAGTTTGTGGCCAGATCAGTGAAAAAATCACAGATTAGCCCATCTAATATTGKAAAGATCTGAGACTGGTGTTGTCACCCAGGAGACTCACAGCTTTGCAGATGCCTATACCTCCAAAAGCCGCATGAGGAGCTTCCTTCAACACCTCCATGGCCTCACGTGCACTGCAGAGAAGAGCAGGCAACATGATCCCATTCCCTGAACTCTTTGGGATCCTGTTCCCTGAACTCTTTGGGATCCTGTTCCCTGAGCCCTTCCTGCTCCCCTGGCACTGGAAGTTGGGCAGCAGGCAAACCTGCTGATCCTCCTGCCCACCCACACAACAGCACCCAAGGAGTGACCAACCCCTGGTGCTGAGCAGCCTGACCTCTTGCAGGATAAGTCAGAAACTGTGGGTTAGAGAGTGACATTAAAGCATGAGACCTGAGTCAAAACCTGGGACTTTTATTCCCCTTCTGTGGCCACAGACCTCTCACAAGGCTTTATAGCAGAGTCAGACCCAGGCTCTGCTCTGACTGTATRTGGTTTGGTCACCCTGGCATTACCTGTAAACTCAGGCTGGGTTTGACAAAGAATTTCAACCAGAGGAAAGTCTGGAGAGCAATAAGCCGGCCTCATGGCACTGCCAGTCAATCCTGTTTGAGCTGTTTGCCTGGAGCAYCCCCTCAGAGGATGGAGGAATGGCCCAAAAGGACCTGAGCTGGTGTCTCCAGTCAAGGTTCTGATAGGGAAAAGGGCCTGTTCAGTCTTCATTTTGGCAGGAACATTTGAGCAGGCCATCCATTCACTTAGGCCAGGGAAGACGCTGGCCTCATGGTCCTTATTCCTCATCCTGCATCCTTAAGGTCAGTGCCCCCAGTGCCTGGTCCCAGTCCAGCAGGTCAGTGTCCCCAGTGCCTGGTCCCAGTCCTGCAGGTCAGTGTCCCCAGTGCCTGATCCCAGTCACCTCTAGAGGCCACGAGGCCACATCTGCTCAGGGTGCAGCACCACCCGTGGCTCCTGAACACAGCCTGGCCCCACAGCCATTCCCACAGCCGGCTCTGCTGAGCTTCCATGGAGCTGTGACAAGCCCAGACCACTCCAGCTCCAGCCCCTGGGTGGGTGGAGGGAGCTGCCCTGAGAAAGTACCGGGTTTTTCTGCCCGTGGACCACGGGCAGCAAGCACAGACCTGCCTGCACCAGGACAGTCACATCCGCCCCAGTGCCAGGCTGCCACCAGCAAAGGCAGCGTCTCCTTTGCATGAACCGTGCAGAGCCAGCAGCCTCTGCCCACGATCTGCTGGCACTGCTGCCAGATCATCAGCTGCCCCACCCTGGCAGCTCTGACCACCTCAAGGAGGAGAGCGAGGACTCATCTCTGCCCTGGCATGGCTGGGGGGCAGTGAGTTAGCCCACAGTGGCCAAGAGGAAGCGAGCAATCCTCCTCTGTGTGAGCAGAGCCACCAGGCACACAGCAGCTGCTCCTCTGGGACCCAGACACAGAGAGGGGACACAGTTTCTGCTGGAGCTGGCCCCAGGGYAGCATGGCCACATGGGATCACCCTGTCAGAGGGAGGATGTATGCTCTCCTGATTCCTCCTGCTCTCCTGGCTGCTGATAAAGCGAGGYGTTGTCACCTGCTCTGTGAGGACAGGATGATGGCACATCCCTAGCCTGTGCAGGGCTGACCCATGCATCCATTCAGGCTGCCCTTGCTGCAGAGGAGAAGCAGAGGTGTRGCAGAGGGATCCAGGAGTTTCTATCCCCACCGTCCCCTCCCTGTGCCAGCCAGGTCCTCTCCGTGTCACTGAGTCACGCTGCGTCTCTGCTCTTCCTCACTTCAGTGGGGATGAAGCTGAGACAGGAGCTTGGCCAGGCTGCCTCCTGTACCAGGTGGTGCCACCATCTGCAGGGGCTTCAGCGAGCCCTGGTCCTCCCACAAGGAGGATTTTGTGTTTGTAAGAGTTGCTGTTGCCATTGGGGCCTGTAGTTTGCAGTGACATCAGGCGTGGTGAGGATATGGCTCCATGGCTGGATGCCCCTGTCACCCTCACCTCCTGCCTCCAGCTGGGGCTCTGCTGCATGAAAGGCCACGATCTCCAACAGATCAGCAGAGCTTTTCTCACCCCTGCCCTCCTGGTAGAAGCCAGGGATCTGGAAATCTGGTCTGCTCAGGCACAGGGTCTGTTTTTGAGCCCTCTTTTGCCCTAACCCATCAGTGGCCCAGACAAAAGTGAGTTATAGTGAATCCATATCTGCCTCCCAGTGCCCCGCGGGCACACAGCAGATCCTGAGTGCTGGGATAGCTGCGTACCCATCTTTCTCACCCTCTGGAAGAGGTCATGTGCAAACATCACAACAAGCTGGTGCCTCATGCAGCATCTCACCAAATGCAATCCCTCCCAGGGAAGGGCTGCACTGCTTCAGCCTCCCCTTTGGCTCCATCTTCCACCCACACCATCCTCGTGGCTGCTGAACAGAAGGGAGCCATTGCCTCACCGCCACTTCCATGACCCTCCACAGCAACTTAYGGCCTTTCTGAAAGAGAAAGGTCCCTGAGCAGATTTTTCCCCTGCGCTCTCATTTCCTGGGGTCCTGTAGCAGCAAGCCCAGCCCGGTGCCCCGGCTTGCTTTCCCACAGCACAGGATTATCTCACCATCTTCCCCCGGGCAGTAACTGGTGGCTGATTCCCGGCTTGGAGGCTGGAACGTGTTGCGGCACCTCGGCCGAGGTGAGAGCACCGCATGGCTCCTTGGCCGGGAGCTCCCCGCTTACGAGGCTTTGGCTCCTGTGGTTCCAGAGAGCAGCGAGGGCCCGCCCGGTGCTCACTGACATCAGTGCTCGTCAGGAGTGACTGGCCAAGGGGCTGGAGCCACCCTGAGATGACTCAACGAGGGGAACCCTGGAYGGGAGCAGTGCAGTCCCTCTGAGCCTCTGTCCGCTTCCCCAGCCCACCCGGCGTGAACTGATGCTGCATGTGGAAATGCCACCCCTGCCAACCCAAATGCCACCTCTCACTGACAATATTTCAGGTTGCAGGCCGTGGCARGGGGATGGAGGGCTCTGCCTCCATGTCCCTGCTGTTGTTTGCAGGATAAATCCACATGGCACAAGGATGTGCTCGAAGGCAAAGCGGGGCAGCAAGTTTGCTCTGGATCCCATGAGCACCCTCAGAAATGTCTCAATTGCAGCAGCAGCACTCAGCATTGGCCAGAGTCTGTCTCCCTTTGATATTTCTCAGGCACTGGGAGTCATCTGGGCACTCGACCAGAGGGCACAAGCCACGCTCGGGGGGGGGATAAAGAAGAGTGAGATGGATTTATTACCATAAATAAGCTGAAAACCATCTCTTTCCACAGTAGATACCATCTGCTGTGTCACAAGACATGTGGTCTTGCCCCACCCGTCCTTCAGCTTCTCCAGTTTTCTCCTGAGCCCTCCATACCTCTGGTTGGGAAACATGCCACCCAAGATCAGGACTGATGGGTTCCCATCTCTYTCATCGCCTGGAGAAATGTCTGCAATTCACCCCAGGCAAGGGGCAAGGTCAGTTTTGGCTGTGTTTGTCCAGTAAAGGAAGAGAGAACTAGACCCCAGCAAAGAGGGACAGGCAGACAAGAAGCAGGTGAAGGAGGCAGTGGAGGAAAGAGGTGGGGAGCAGGATAGGAGCAGGGTTAGTGCCTCGCAACTGATTTGAGGTCACCTGGATTTGTCTTTTGGATACCTTTAAGTCTCTTCCTCAGTGGTTCTGCCTGGTTATAATGGCCAAATTTCTTTTATGACATATCTWTCCATTTTCCTGCACCCTCTGGCCCTGCCAGTGGCAGGACTGAGCCTCCCAAAGGTGCTCCAAGTGGCTCTGGGTGACACGAAAGCTCCACAGGTCMCATCAGGAAACTTGGGCAAGGAGCTGCCCAGCAGCTACTGAACTTGTGGGGCAGCAGGGACCGGGCACAGAGGGGGTCAGGGCACATGGGGCAAGGGATGTGCAATGAGTTCAACCCCTTCTGATACTCCCAGGGAGGTGAAAAAGGTACTTTCCAGACAGGCAGGGACTGAGGAACCACCCCACTATGCAGTCCCAGAGGTAGGGACTCACCCCACAAGCCCCCATCACCACGCCTGCATCTCCCACTCCACACATGCAGGATGAGATCAGAACAGCCCCCGTGGGGATCACTTTGGAGCTGGGTGACAAGTGGGGACAGCAYGCCAAGGGCAAGGGGGGCCAGTGCTCCAGTGGGGACCATGGGCTGTGGGGTCGGTGGGCACGTCCCGGCAGCTCAGGGAARGCGGGCAGGGGCTGCTGCTGGCCCCACTGTGTCTGGCAGGCGGGGCAGTGAATGAGAGTGCAACTTATCAGTATTACCTCATGAGAAAGCTCGGTGCCTTTGTATCTCAAGCAAACACCGGCCATTATGCCCCAGCAGCCCGGCATTGTTATTCTGTCTGGTTGCTAAAGGTTAGGGCTGTGGAGCCCTGCACGTCCACAGCTGCTGCTGTGGGGTGGCAGCGGGGCCACCGTGACCCCCGCAGCAGCAGCCACCTCAGCTGTTCCCAGGCATGGCCCAAACCCAGCCCGACCCTTATCTGCTCCACAAGGCTGCCCCATCATTCGTGGTGCTGAAATCTTCCTCTTCTCATGCCAGCCCCCTTGTCCCAGGTCATCCCGTGCTTCTCAACCTGTCATCTGCACGATCTCTCCTGTTGGAGATAGCCAGACTCCCTCCCAAAAAGAAAAAAGAGGTAAAAAGCCCAAATTTGGCTTCAGTGGGATCACAGTAGGGTCACTTCCTGTTAGGAAGTCAAAGGCTTGGCTACCAGCATTGCCAAGACCAGCATGTATTTGGCTCTCTGCATCCCAGCACTGCCCTGGGGTTTCCCACATCCAGGATGCTTCAGGGASACACTCAGAAAGCCCAAAAGTTTTGTCTTGAAGGACCGATGCCAAAAGGGACTTCCCACCACCTGGAGCRGGTTCCTTGGAAGCCAGTCCAGGGGAGCTGGAGGGTGTTTGTGTCTGGCAGGGGGGCTGCAAGGGAGCTGCTGCTGGCGGCTTTTTCGAGGATGACAGAGGTTTGCACAGCCAAACCAGGTGGAAGAGGCTCCTGCCAAGCCGGGACGTGCACCACTGCCAGAGCCGTGGGGCCAGTACGGACCTGCTCGCCAGGCCTGGCTGTGCACGTAGCACAGGAGGGCACAGACATCCATCCTCCTCATCCTCCCCATCCTCCCCATCCTCCCCCAGTGCTGGCATACAGCTCCAGCACTGCCATGGAGATCCCCAGGATACAGGCTGGAGGTCTGTCCCCACAGGACAGTTGGATCCCTTCTCAGGATCTACACAAGGCATGGCTCCCTGCAGGGACAGATGTGGTGTCAATAATTCACTCTTTGGCCTTTCTGAGCCATCACCCCTTTGGGCAGATCCTGTTCCCGAAGGGAAGCTCACTGCCAAAAYCAACAAGCCTGGGCTGATGTTGAGACCCCCAAGTTGTGGGTAGAAACACTGCCAGACCCCCATTTCTGGGGAGAAGGCATCTGAAAAAAAAGAGGACCAAGACCATTGTGGCATTTCGTTTGGAAAATCCCAACAACCAGCTCCTACATCAGCTGCAGAGCTGAGGCTGCTGGGAGCTGGAGGCAGTGCAATTCTTATCCTCTGAGGACTGATGCAGAGGGAGGCTCATGGTGTGGACTCACCCGTGCGTTAGAATTGCTTCATTTTATTGACATTCAACAAAACCCTGAGACATTGTGTTCCTGCTCCCACCAGAGCAGTGAGGCATCCCAGCTCCAGAGCACAGATATCCCATTGTAGCCCTGGGGAAAACACCCAGAATATCAGGAGGAGAATGGAGCATCCTAGGAAACCCAGGGGAAATGGCAAATCCCAAAAGGTAAAGCCCTGGGGGAAAAACACACTGTGCCTGTCAGGAGATCAGCACTGCACTAGCAAAGACCTGTGAGTCTCTACCTGAGGCTTGTCCTCTTCTCCTCAGCTTTGGCATTCTGGGAGGTTTTGGGAGGGGACAGAAAGGCCCTCTTTATGTCTCTGTGCCCCTGCAWCATCTGCGGCCACATCCTCACCTCCCCAGCAGGGCAGCTCCGTGCGGTGTCTCCCCATCACAGTCCCAGTTTGGGAAGAGGGGATATCGGCCATGCCCGTATCCTGAGCCAGAGCCCTCTTCCCCAAAGGAGACAGGGGAAAATGCAAAATCACGTAGTGTTTCCTGTAATGTCTCAATCAGCAGCAGCTTCCAAAATAAACAYCAGGGATGTTCAGGCAGGCCAAAATCTCCATCAGTGTTTCAGACAGCACCTCAGGAGCATCACACCCCAGTGTGTGCAGCCACCCCATCCCCATGACAGCCTGGTGACTGCCAGGGCTGGGGGCTAGTAGTGGCCATTCTGAGCTGATGGACAGTGCTCCTGCCTCAGGGGCWACAGAGTTATCCCCCAGAAAAGCTTTCTTCAAAGCATCCTCAGGAGGCACATCACCTGCTGCTGCCACAGAGGAGGGACCAAATRGTCCCTTGCCACTGCATGCACCATAGGCTGCTCACCCATCCCAATAACCAAAATTGAATTCTCTCTCCAAACTGCTTCTCACTGAGCTG
>NW_026623307.1:2059644-2064848 GCF_030028575.1 Malurus melanocephalus
AAAAAAAAAAAAAAAAAAAAAAAAGAACAATTGTAAAAACTCCTGTTGTGGCACATCAAACCCTTGGTGACATTCTCTTGGTGAGGAAAACAGCACACATCATGTTCCTGGGGACTGGTAGTTGGTGGCTGCACTGGGGGACATGTAGCTCCTTTATCCTTGTAGTTGTTCCATCCTTGTACCTCCTCCATTCCACTACYTGGGATGGTTCTTAATCTACAGGTCCTTGGGTTGGCCACTGGTTATCGGAAAACCTCAGCCACTCTGGTATCACCATCACATGCACTCAGCCTTCTGAGGTCTCTTTTTGCAAAGGGATCACCAGCTTTCACATGGCATCAGCTGAAAATCCTCATCCCCATGGGGTGCTATTTATCTCTTGGTCAGGAAATGCTCCCTGGCCCAAGGCAGCAGAGGAGATATGAATCTGGGCACTGATTTCCCAAATCAAAAAGAAACATGCTCCCTAATGATAAGTGAGTTGAAGGAAAAGGGGATGGATCGCTGGCTGTTCACTGCTACTGAAGTTGACTTCAGATTCAGTCCATATTTCGATCCTGTGACCCTCTCTCAACATCATCCTCTGGAAGGTGTGGAACCTGGCTCCTAACTTCAAACAAGAGAGCCAGGGGCCCCCGTGCTGTCCAGCAGGATCCATCCCCACCCACCAGCATCGCTCACCTTCCTTGTGCTGTCACACATATCCCCATGACCCATCTCCTCCCACTCTCCAAATCATGCTGCCACTGGTCACACTTCGATGAATCCCTTTCCATCCCCAGGCMGGGGACATGTGCCCTCTCACATACACACTCTCTGCTCCCTGAAAGTCCCCATACTCAGGGCTCACCCCACTTTGCCAAGGTTTGGCAGCATCTCCCCATTTTTAGCCCCACACGCTGCTATTCCTCAGGGGCAGGCCAGCCCTGGAGCCTCTCTCTCCCCCTGGCTCTCTYTGAGCCCCTGGGTGTGATGGTGAGGAGTGTCATCCCCTCCAGCCCACCCCACAGGTCTCCATCCCTTCTTGTGCAGCTGTGCAGGATCCTCTTTGCTCTCCAGWGCCTGGGGAAGATCCCAATGAGCCSCTCTCTCTCCACTTCTCATTTTCCACACATGCTCTGAGTCTGCCAGTTCTCATCCTGGGTGATCATCCCATAGGGCCATCCCTTTAAGGGTTAAAAGCTTTCAGGCCCCCACCCCACCAAGCAAAAGGGTTTCACACTCACTCTTAACCCCTTCCTGCACACCTCTGCTCTCTGCTCTGAGCTTTTGCCACCCCAGCGGATCCGATCTGGTTTGAGTTAAGGCTTTGTGTGCGCCCGGCTCTGACTTCGGCAGAGTAATTTGAATAACAAGACTAATTGGATTTATAAAGCACAGCCCCCCCTTTCCCCCCCTCAAACCCGAGGCTCTGCACAGTGTGACAAAGAAAACACACTAATGAAAACCACGCTAGTGAGAGCTGAGGGCAGGGACGAGCCTCCTGCGGGCAGGCACTGGCTGAGACCTGACTGCGTTGTGGCGATGCTCTAATCCTCCGGTGCGAGTGGCTGCTGGGGCAGCTCCGGCACTGACCCCATGTCCCGCAGCGTGCGGGGCTGATGGCAAGTGAGGAGGCACACACGGTGACATTTCCCCCCAGCCATCTGCCTCATCTCCTTCCCCATCCCGGGTCCCCCGGGAGAAGCCACAGGGGAGGYTGCCCACGGCATCAGGGCAGGAGCCAGCACAACCAGGACGGTGAGGGCAGGATTCTGTGGGGGCTGCTGGTGGCCTCGGGCACCCYGACATCCCCAGGCTGGGGAGACCCAGGGCTCAGCCTGCTGCTCCTCTTTCCCCTGCAGAAGCCTTGCTSATGGGGGTAGTGGTGCAGAGCCCTCTTTCCTTGCACTCTGGACAGGCTGAATGTCAAATTGCAGCTACACTTCATGCAGGACGAGGACTGAACCCCAAGAGAAGGGGCCTCTCTCTGCTCCTTGCCTGCACCCACGGCTCTCTGGCACCCGGGGTCGGCTCTAATCCYGACTCCATCACTTTGCTCTGCCTGCACGCAGACAAATGCCCAAGCACAGCTTCACACTCTAAAAAGTCCAAGTTGTCTCCACCTGGCAGGCACAATGGAAAAAACACCGAGACCTTCTCCTTCCAGCTCCCGTTCACATGGAGTTGAAAAGCCAATCTCCTTTGAAGTGTCCTGTGCCCAGTAGCCCAGGCTGTGGAGGAGGAAACATCTCCCCGCTCCTGAGCAGGGATACTACAGATCCCCAAAGAGCCGTGGTCCCCCAGCAGGGGTAGCTCCCTAGAGATTTGGGGAGCAACAGAGCCCAGAAAGATGAGGATACAGAAGAGGAGGAAAGGACCAGACTGGAATGAACCACAGGGACAGGGGGAAGAGCAGAGAATGTTTCCCTGGTGTCAGGGAAGGGACTTGGGGTGCAAATCCAGCCTAATGCAATCCAGCCCTGCATGCTTCTGCAAAGAGAGGGGTGTCTTTCCTCTGGCCTGATGCCAGTCAGAGCATCCCCCCCAGACAGAGTGCCAGGGGTGGTGCTCAACTCCATCAGCAAAAAGCCAGCAGAGCTCCAGAGCTGCCCACTGCCAGTCCCAGCAGCAGCAGAGGCACAAATCCTGCCCTCCTGGCCACTGAAGGGGAAGGCTGAGAGCAGGAGGGAGCCCCCATCATGTCCTCAGAGCCCCTGTGATCCACTGGGGTWAATCCCGGGATC
The DNA here is from genome assembly GCF_030028575.1 of Malurus melanocephalus. Classification (NCBI taxonomy): domain Eukaryota; kingdom Metazoa; phylum Chordata; class Aves; order Passeriformes; family Maluridae; genus Malurus; species Malurus melanocephalus. The sequence goes on from NW_026623307.1 coordinate 2,062,371, forward strand.
ATATCTTTTTCCTGCACCCTCCAGCTCCGGGAGCAGGTCAGAGGAGACGAGGCTGCACAGCCCTGTAGTGGATCAGCCAGGGGGATCCCGTCCCCAAAAGGGACCCTGCGACATTGACTGTGCCCTGCAGAGGACATCCCCAGAGTGCTTAAAAAGCCCCATCTCCAGGGCCAGGGACACCATCCACATCTTCACAAAAGCAGAAGGAGCAAGCCACCCTCCTGMGGTGGGTCCCGAGCTGAGAGACCCACTTAGGTGCCCTCAAAAAGTATCACTGCACCCTCCATCCCTCTSTGTCCCCAGTGTCCCTGCCACGAAGGGCAGTGGCCCCACTCTTGCCAAGTAGGGACCTGGAAGACACAGTTTAGGATTAATCCTGRATGTGAAAAAAAAGGTGCTTGTTTCGCCCATTCCTGTCTTTTGGGATTAATCCCGCACCGGGACCACCCCACTCCCCCCGCCCCTCCTGGCCCGTGTTCTTCCGCGGGAGGTCAGCGGGGCCGTGGGGGGAGAGGAGGGGCCGTGGGGCAGGCGGCAAGGAGAGGGCAGACCGCTTGCAGGGGGGYCGGGGGGCGTTTGGGGGAGGGCAGGGGCATCAAGCCAAATGCCCCCCGCTTTCCCTTTCGGCTCTGCGGCTCCCAGAGCTGGTTGTCTTGTGTCATTTGTTCCTGCCAGGGGACAGGGGACACCACCACCCCCCTTTAAATTCCTGCTATTGTAGCGTTTGAGACCCGGGTTGGACCTGGGTGTTTAGATGACATCACCGAGCAGGTTGGGTTATAAAATGAATGAAGCAGAAAGCAGCCCAAGTTCACTAGCTCGGCACTTCGCAGGCGGCAGGAGGGACCTCGGGGCTCCGCTCTGAACTTTGACTSCCGTCGGTGCCGTCCTCTCCCCGGGGCTGCCCTCGGCTCCCCGCTGCCCCCCCGACCCCCCTCCCGCTCGGCCCCGCAGGATGCAGATCTCACCCTTGCTGGCTGGTGGACTTTTACTCGCGCTGCTCTCCGTCAGGCTGGAGGCGAAGCCGGCGTCTCAGCTCCCACAGAAGGTACGGCTGGAGCTTTCTCCGGCTTTTCCTCCTCTCYCGGTCCCGCTCAGAGTCCGAACGGCACAGGGTGGGGGGGACGTCGGGTGACTGTGGGGTGCCAGATTCAGTGCAAAGAGGGATCCTTCTATCCCCATGGGTTGTTTGACTGCAAGGGGGACTCCCTGCTTCTCCGGGCTGTCCCGAACTTGAGTGTCCGGGGACATCAGCCCCGAAGCGGAGCTGGAGTGGGACACGGCGTGCCCCATACCCCGCGGGATCGGCGCAGGGGAGGGTGGCAGTTTTCTCCCCGAGTCACCCTGGGGACCCCTCCGTGCCGGKCACGGGGGAAGGGGAGCAGAGCCGGAGCGGGGCAGGCAGCAGGTGCACGGTGGGACGGGGTGCGAGACCMGAGCCCTCCGGGCAGTACTGACCGAACAGGCCAGGCAGAGGCAGCCGGGGCATCCCGCGGGGAAGGGGCACCCCAAATGAGTGAGCCGGGAACCTGGTTGTGATGCTGAGGAGGAGGGATGTGCCCGAGGCCACCGACACTGGGTGGCACTGCCCCGAGGTCTGGACACAGAGAGGGGAGCACGGTCTGAGGGGGTGCCCCAGGACAGCAGTGGGATAGGAGTGGTGGTGTAAGGAACTGGGGTGCAGACTGCAGGAAAAGAGGTGATATGGGGGGGTGTCGGGAAGATGAATAAGGATGAACATTTCCAGGGTTTGGTGGGCAGCAGCTCCGAGCAGGAAGAGAGATAGGAGGCCTGGGAGATGGGGGGACAGTAAGGAAGGAAGTGTGCCCCCCTAACTGAGGGTCAGAATTGGAGGACTGGAAGGATACACAGAGTGCTAACTAGGGAAGGGGGCAGCAGGGAAGGGGAACCCTCATCTCCSCAGCAGTGCTGGGGACACTCTGCAAAGCAGGGGTGCAAGGGGTAGCTGTGGGGCAGGACCACTCCACATAATCTGAGATCTGTAMACTGGTGAGGGATGCAGTGACCGAAGGGGTCTGAAAGGAAAGGACTTTACAGCTTTCAGTCTCCYTCAGATTATGGGCAGGGGGTGAGGACGGGACGGGATGGGACCACAGGATAGTGACAGCAGCACAGCTGAGGGGTGCAGCATCATCAGCCCTTCGGAGGGGCAGTGGGGGCTATGCAGTGACCARGGCAGGAAGACACCGCTGTGCTGTGGGTCAGGGGGATGCTCTGATGCCAGGGAAGGGAGCACAGATTTAGGGAGGGAGGAAGATGCCCTGGGCACAGCCGTGGGGTGATGGACTGCACTGGCGGGCACAGACCCAATCCCGAGTTTGCATCCCAGAGGGGACACACCGACCCCGCTGCGCTGCCCTTACGGGGCTCCCCARCACTGACGGGGATCGCTGGGGACGGCGGCGCTCTGACCCTCTCCTCCCCACAGGCCTCCCGCGGGGCGGCAGCGGCGGCAGC
>NW_026623307.1:2065017-2123298 GCF_030028575.1 Malurus melanocephalus
GGGAGGCGCGGGAGGCGCGGGCTGAGGCGCGGCCGCGGGCGGGCTGGGCGCGGCTGCTGCAGGACCCGCCGGGCCGCCGGCACAAGGGCCTCCACAAGAAGGGCCTGGGCAAGGGCTGCTTCGGGCTCAAGCTGGATCGCATCGGCGCCATGAGCGGCCTCGGATGCTGAGGGACCCCTGGCGGTGAGTGCGCGGCCGGGCCGGGCTGGGCCGGGATGGGGCCGGGATGGGGCCGGGATGGGGTCGGGATGGGGCCGGGGGGCTGCGGAGGATGTGCTGCCCTGCGAACGCGAGATGCCAGCGGGCAGGACTGCTGGTGTTCAAACTGCTGAGCCTCGCAACCCCTGGCATTGCTGGCGGGCAAAGGGGCAAAGAGGAGGACCCCAAAGTTGGCCTTCATTGCATTCCCATCCGGAATCCAACGGCTCTTCTGCTGCCTTGCCCTGCAGCAAGATCAGAGACCCCAGCTGCTCCCGCAGCAGCTCAAATTGAGGGATTCCTCCTAATTTGAACTAGACCCGTAGGCTTTGGAGAGGATGCAGGAGAAGCTCTGGTGCAGCCACCCGTTCCCAGTTGCCCCCTGTGCTTGACACACATGGGTTACTTATGGGTAGATGTAGGGCGGCAGGTACCCCCTGTGTGCCTGCAGTGGGATGGTTAGTGAGGCACCTGTCTCAGCTATGCTCCAGTACTGTTAATTCAAGGAAAAACAATACACAAGTTCCATGGGTGTCTTCTAGGTATTTGCATCAGAGCAAGTTATGGGAGGCAGGGAGTTCTTCCCACTATGCTCCACAGCCACTGCTTAGGAACCAATGGRCAAAGGAGTGTCACTTCCCCAAAGTGATGAGTTTGGGAAAAACATGTCAGTGCCTGTGCCTGCCAGGTCTCCCTGAGGGTGCTGGGGGCAGTGAGGCACCCTTCTGGCCTGGCCCTGCCAGCAGGACACAAACATGAACTCACACTGCAGCCCAGGCCACTCACTCTTCTTCCATGGCACAGCACTGCCCCACTCATAGGGAGGTGCCTGGCCCTGYAGTAACATAACTGGGCACAGAAGGGACTGGATCCAGCATCCTGCTGCTCTGCAGAGCGATGGGAATAACACAGTCCAAAGGTGCCCACAGGGTGCCCTTGCTGGCCCATGGCCTGTCCTGGAGGGRTGGGTGCTGTTTCTCTGCTCCCTCAWGTAGAGACTCCCCAGTATTGCCAARTATTGCCAGCTCAGGGCTCCAAGGAGCACACGCGCCCCATGTAGGCAGCTCATATCCATTGCCTCTCACTAAACCCATCAGGACAAGAAAAAAACTCCAACAGACACAGGGGCAGGAGGAACAGCAGCTTCATTCAGCCTCTCCCCTAAATACCAMATAGCCAGAAAGCAAAGGATGTACTTCTTCCTCGATTAGCACAAGCAAAAATGCTCAGGGAGGGCTTCTGCTGAGTTCAGCATCCCCCAGCCCCAGGCCAGGGTTACTCTGGTAGGGGTTTCGGCTGGGGATGGGTAAGGGGTGCTGTGTGGCAAGTACTAACAGGCATTTTGTCCTTGTTTCTCACAGGGCTTTGATTCCGTAGTCCGCTTTCTCCTACCATGCGCGGCCCGGCACGGCCATCCCCCAGGCAGCACCTAGAAGAGCAGAGACCCCCCCTGGAATGGACAAAAGATGTGGCTGTGTTTTTGTTTTTGGTACGAGGAGTCATGACACCAACTGTTTTGGTTTTGTTATTTTTTAACAAGTGCTCTCTATCTTATATATATTATATATACAAACACTCACCGAGACAAGGGACAGTGCTTTTCCAAGAGACTGATGAAGCCAACTGTATAACGTTGCTGTTTGTAAATTCATGTCATGCATAAATGTATTTATGTTGTAAAGCTATTTATATATTGTTTATAAAGAGATATTTATAAAAAAAATTATTTATGTAACTAAATGAAAAGTCAAGCATTGTAACATTTTTGTCCTAAGTAGTTGAAAAACTTTAAAAAAAAAAAACATTCCGTGTGGCATTTTGTAACCTGTCTTTATTTATCAAACTCACATACAATTTAAATGTTGGATTGATTGACTTTAACRGAGCTAAAGAAGAAACTTTCAGATGTTTTAGAAAAGTCAGGAGTGAGAGAAAGGCCAGCTGATATTTTAAGTTTTGATCCCGTGTGCAACAGTAAACTTGTGCCCAATCCTGTGATGCTCTGATGGACCGAATCCTGCATGGCGCTGCAAGACTCTGCAGACTCCAGCTGAGCTCCCTGTGAGAGCACAGAGCCTGGGGCAGCACATCCATGCCCAGATCCCAAATGGAACCAGTGGAAATGAGCCCACCATGGTTAACAGCCGAGCCCTGGACCGACAGCAGTGTGACAAGGGCAGCGTCTGGCCTAGGCATGCTTTAACCACTTCCAGTCCAAATTTCAGCCATAACTACAGTTCTATCACTGGGCGCCGGATGGAAATGCCGTCCCTGCTGACAACAACGAAGAGCCTGCACTGGATCTGGCCCCTGGCTGCACTGGTGGGAGCAGGGCTTTACGCCGGAGGCACTGCTATTCCGGGATCCAGCAGCCCACTAAGTGTCTTGTTGACATTCCCATTCACCAGCCCTTTGCCACTAAGCTGTAAAGCCCTYTCCTCCAGCAGAGATTTATTTAACTGAGCCGGGGACAATACGTAGACAAACCAAAATATACTGAGAGCTGCCTGGTAAGGATTCATGGACACAGCTGTTGCTACAGCTTCTTTCTATGTAAAGTGCATGAAATAAATCGTTAAAATGACTTGGAGCTCTAAAGGAAACAGCAAGCGAGGGGGCGGGGAGTGCAGTAAACATGCAAACTCCTGGTTGAAGGCTCTTTGGTGTCATTCTTCAAAGAGGCCTTAGAAAAAAACAAGTGGCAGGCGCCCRGCCCAGCCGTGACAGGAGTCACAAATTATGCCCTGGCCATTGTAGTGTGCTGGGAAACAACGAGCATTATGTTCTGCTGGGCTCYGGTGCCTAGGACAGGGCAAAAAGAAAGTCACCAAGACCAAAAGGCAAAGCAATCCTTTCCTTAGCAACCWCCAGGAAACCACAGAAACCTCCAGCCAGACTGACCCCAGCTCTTGAGAGAACTCTGGGTTTACRGAACAAGAGGATTCATCCAGACACTGACAGTTCAATCACCAGGTTAGGAGCGTGTGGGTGACATTTCTGACCTCCCATGAGTACGGCCTCTGTCAGAGACAGGTACCCACCTCATAATGACCACAGAGTCCAGCTGGACGAGGAGCAGCAGCTGATGGTTCACGTAAGATGTTGCCTACGGGGAACAAAATCRAGACCCTGGCAGGGAGGGAGGAAGGACAGACAGGCAGCAGCTCCCATAGGGAACAAAAACCCACTGTCAGGGCTCTGTAAGGCAAATACACCTGTGAAGGTCACCTTAGCAGCTCCACATATCTTTAGAGGAAAGGAGGGGCTCTATCAGGAACTCCTAAAGAGATGCCCATTAGAGGGGACTGTCCACTGTCACCCAGCAAACCCAAGGGACAATAAGGAATCACTTACTGTGCAGACCTTGCACAACCAGATCTGAACAGAGGTGTAAGAAGGTAGTGCTGCAGGTCCTACTCAGGGTCCTGGTCCTTGAGCATGAAGCCAGAGTAGGAACCATGACATAGTGCCAGGCTGGGACCAAGGTGGGGACAATTCCCCTTCAAGTTTTGACTTTTTTGCTGCAAATCAGAAATGAAATAAAACCACTTGCCTGGTGACAGAGGGGTTGCCCTCAACACAGCAGCAGGGACTCAGTCTCAGGAATTCAATCCACACAAATATGATCACCTAAGTGCGTCAGAACCTGAGATAAGGCTGGGGAGATTGGAGATCACAGCCTGGGGTTGTGTACAGTCTGGATTCCCAATTCTTCTCTGCAGCATAGTCCAAGTGAAAAAGCCCCAGCACAGGCTCCTTCCATCCASTATGCTTCCTGGGAAAGGGCAGGCCTAAGGAAAAAGTCAAAGCTGTGTGGCAAAAGGACATTAGCTTGGCAGAAGAGCAATCAGTGAGAGCTCCCAGAGCAGAGGCAGGGATAACAGCTTGGTTCTTCGCTTTGCTGGTTCTGGTCTGACCAGGGATAAGCCACTCTGTCCCTCAGCATCTGGATTCCCACCGGCAGGATGGGAATATCGTGCCCATGTGGGTGTGTGTGCTGCTGTGCAAGGGAGAAGGCAGCACTCAGAAGTGAAAGAGCACTTGGGAAAGCTCAGATCCACTCCACCTCAGCTCCTGTGGGGCACAGCCACACCAGTGGGTCTGATGGGCAGAGAGTGGCACTGCCAGCAGAGGTCAGTTCTCTGAGCAYTGATGAGCACTTTCCTGGTTCACTGGACAAGCCAGAATGGGCATCAGAAGTGGCTCATTAGAGCACAGCAATCACCTGAAATGGCCACAACTGGGTCTCCCTGACAGGAGTTCAGCAGAAAACACGGGCAGCAAGAAAGAGGGGGCACAGGAATCTAATTAAAGGCAAGGAGTCATCATGTGCAGTAAAAACAAATTCATCTTGCATCACTGCCTCCCCCSTGGGCCAGCTAGGTCAGATCCTCAMAACATCCCATTAAAGCATCCATGGCCAGCGACAATCCCAGCCCAGAGAGCATAAAAAGCGTTCTGGATGCAAGGTGCAGCCTCAGGAGGTGGCATCTGATATCTCAACCACAGGTTCAGAGAATGGCCTTTAGCAGAGGTGTGGACACACATCTGGAAGTGAGGAGGGCAGGAGTCCCAAGCTTTCCTGTCCATACTCAGGCCTACACGCTTCTGCACTACCAGGTGAATGAGCAGTAGTCAATTCAGCTTCCAAATGGGAACACTTATGACATGATATAGGAACAGCCTTGATTTCTCCTCTCCAGGAGCAACTCCAAGCAGGGTTTGAGCCATAGGCCCCCAGCCTGAAAAAGCACASAGCTCCCAGTGAAAAAGGACAAAGAGCTTCCTCCAGTGTTGTAGTGCCTGGCAAAGCCCAAGGAGGCTGGAGCAGACCTTGGCGCTCTCAACAGGGGCAGTCGCCTTCTCATTGTGGGAAATCATCCTGTTCCCCCAGCCCATATTGCGTGTTTTTCCCCGGTATCATTCACACAACTTTTCCCAGGTATTTATTGCTGAAGGGTTACAAAGCCTAGTTCAGGTGACAGCAAATCCCAAAGCAATGACAGAAAAGAGATACCCAGAGTCCCAGAGCARGAAAGCAAAGGAATTTTCCATCTGGAAAGGGACTTGAGGCATGGAGCAGGGACTGCCAGGGGCAGCAGCACACATGCCCCTGCCACTTGCCCCAGGACTTCTCCAAGMATGGGCTGCTTCCCCCAGAATGCAGAAAAACAAAGGGAAAAGATCACAGGGCAACTTCCAGAGGGAGCCTGCACTTGACACAAGTGTGAGTCGGAAACAAGAAGGGAATTGAATTTGGGCCCCTTCCTGTCAGTCAGCAACTAACCTTGTCAGGAGGGATGGCAGCACTAACCGAATCAGGCAATTCATTAGGTTGGGGCATGCCGCAAAAGCCCACGCTCTCTGGAGCAGAGCTACAGTGAAAATCCAGGGTAATGAGTTGCAAACTGCCTTTGTAAATGACACTTCTGCACCAACTCTGGCAGGCTGGGAAAAGAGCTAATAGGAAAATCATTAGGTAGGATCCCTTTGATATTGTTGAAAACTGCACAGGCTATTTTTCCTGCCCCCTCTATAATTAACCTGGTATATTACCCATAATACTCCAGGCTGRTATTTCCACGATGGACCACCTTATCTGCATCAGGGGAAAAGAAGGATATGCTACTTAAAAGGAAGATGACTTCCTGAAAAGCTTAAAAGGTTTAAGATTTCCCCCCTACTGCACACACCCATCTTCTTCAACTCCATCAGCAACCAACCTCTGCCCAGCCAGGAGACCAAACCCCTGTCACARTCAGCAGGCAGGAGCAAGGCTGTCCTGGGAAGTGCAGCTRCAGAGGAACTSATCTGCCCAAGGTTGCTCTCTGCAGCTGCAGCAGAGCTGGAAGAGGACACAGCTCTGTGTTTTGCCCCTTATTTACAACACTGTCCTTGTCCTTGACTTCCTTTACACTATACCAGGCTATAGCCTGTGCCTCCTGAGATGCAGAACAGCTCAGAGGAGCAATGCCTACCCACCTGGCTTGTCTGCCAGCAAGGAGAGGTGTCATCTGAGAATCGTGATGTAAAAGGTACAGCATCACAGCTGGCAGGTAATCCTGAAGGAACTGGTGCTCTCTAACAGCTGCGAAGGTGACAATGAAACACCGAGACGTTACTTACTGCATCAGCACAGAGCAGCCTTAGCACTGTGCTAATCACAAGACAGTGAGTGAGACACAAGGGCTGGTGAGATAAAAAGCATCTTTGGGAAAAGTCTGAAGGGCAAGAGAGCACTACTTCCAAACCTCATTTCCATGAAAATAAAGCCTATGGTCAGACAAGCTCCAAATTACTCACAAAGCGGCTGATCCTTGATGGAGCAMGGCTTTGCTTACCCACCACAATCAGCTCTTCTGGAAACACAGAGGTATCATGTGTGATTAGGGCATTTTAAAAACACCCTAATGATACAGATACTCCAAAGGCTCTTTGGAGATCWGCAAATATGGTAGCATGTCCCATCTTCTACTAGAATTACAGAAAGCAAGGACTACTGGCACAAATTCTTTTGTGCTCTGTGGGAAAATACRTATTTCAGGACCATTAAATGACCTTATGGCATCCCATTAGTGCCTGGAATTTCCAGTGTCCAGTGTGTATGTGCATTCACTAAAGCAGGGACACTTCTTATCAACAAAAACTGGTCACAGCTACCATGGTCAGGCAATTTGCAGTGGGGCATATCATGAGATGTACACACTGCAGGAAAAAGAAGCATCTATGCCTGTGGGTTCAGAGACAGGGAGCAAAGTGCTGCTTTGCCTATTCCTTTGCCTGGCTGATTAATCAGAGAGGGGAGTAGCACCACGGGGACACTGAGAGGCAGGGTCAGCCCAGGCTAGGGGGTAAACACACACTCTCTTTACAGAGAATACAATCACTTACCTCTGGRAGCTCTGTGGTAGGGCCAAACTTGATGAAATATCAGCAAAATGTCAACAGTCCCTGAGAGACACGGACCTTCGTCACGGAGCAGAGTGAAACAATGACATATTTCTAAAAACTCTGCCGAGAGATTCAATCAGACTGTCAGGCTAAAATTCCATATGAAGAATACAAGCTTGAGGTTACAAGTAGGAACTGAGATCTCYCTAAACTTTAATTTACCTTTCTTATGCCCCTGGGTTACTCTCTCTCAGATTACACAAAAATATGCTATGCAGACTCAGGTTTTGGTTCCCTTGCATTGRGTCAGGTGCTATAGAGGACTTAATGGGGTGGAAAAAAACAACAGGAAACTTTGTTTGTRACCAGGTGTCCAAGGTCTGGCTAGYTGGGTCTATGTATTTGTGGGGCAGGCTCTTAAATTTCTTCATTGTCTCATTATTTAGAATGATAAAGARAAAGGTTGTTTTCCTGATTGCAGTTTGCAGCAGGCTCAGACCCAGAAGTAACAAACCCCAGCACCAACAGCTCTACAAATGTACAAACTTCAACTGTTTCACTGTGCAGGGATGGGCTTTGTGTGGTTTCCAGCTTAGGTGCACTCATATAAACCTGTACAGGACTGAAGGTTTAGGTAAAGTCTGGTTTACCCACATGATTGGTTATGTTCTAATACAGCTATCAAAGATAAGGGGACAGRCATCCTTTTCCATTCTTTCAGGAACTGAAAGATGTTCAACAAAGTTCACTTTGTGGGGCAGGTGAGAAAACGGCCATTTCTTTCCACAGTGTCTTCACTTTCCCCAGCTTCACTCTGGAGAGCAGCTCTGCAGGTCCTATTCCTGTACATGATCCACAGAGAGAGACCTGCAAGCCTGAGAGCAGCTCCACAAAGCAYCCATGGCATTTCCTAGGTCTGCACAAGATTGATTGCAGGACAGGTCTCAAATCTGAACACAGAAGGGTCTGTCAGCATCACTGATTTAGCCTTCTGCTATCAACACAAGAGTAAGTTAGCATTCAGCTTAGCTAAGAAGGTGAGGAGGGAAGCAAAAGAAGAAGAGAWTTCAATCCAAACTTCTTTTTTTTTTTTTTTGTAAAAGACTGACATCATGTTTCAGAATTGCCTGATGTTAGCTGATATCAACTGAGTCATGGCAAGAATGCCAGGGACATTTGTTAGCATGAGGCACAGCTTTAGGGCTAGGGCAGCCTACCAGCACTGYAATCAGCTGAGATCCTCTCTTCCATTTTCCAGCTCAGTGCTCAATCCCATATTAAACAAGCAATAGTACAAGTGGAACTGCAGAACACAAAGCTAGACAATAAAGCCCTGAAGAGCAGAGGGGAGGCAGTTCCATCCACTTTCTCTCCCTCTGGGTRGAAAAGGCAAACAGAAGTTCAATAGCTCAAAGTCTGTCCTGCTGCAATCTTGGAGCGAGCTGCAGCTGGAGCATCCCATCGCTGCCATAAACCAAAGCAGGGCAGGATGCTCAGCCTGCACCAGGGAACAGTGTCCAGCAGTGCTCAGACAAGCTGTGCTAGCTGCCTCCAGCAGGCACAAGCAATCTACGGAAGTTTGCATCAAATCTGCCTCTGCTTCCACCTCCCTCTCATACCCATAGCAGTACAGCTCCCTGGCTGGAAACTGCCCACAATTCAACCCCCACCAGCCCCTAATTCACACARCTCTGCTCTGAGCTGCTGCCCTTCCTGTAGTCACAAGGAGTCAATGCAGTTTTTATCTGTTGTCCTTCTCAAACAGCACAGCACCTCCTGCATCCTTGCTCGTTAACAACTCTGTCTTCTGCTTCATTCCTGGAATAGCTTCTAACTCTTTCCTTCAAGCCAGATTCATTAACCAGCTGCTGCAGAGCTGTCTGCCTCCCCCAGGTACTCTGTGCATGTCATTTGTTAATGACTCATCTCAGCCTGGGCTCATTGCAGACGTCCCCCTCCTTTTGCGGCAAAAGCCCTTCGCTGGCACACCAGGGAAGCCAAACACACAAACAACTCCAACTCCTCCAGTACCCCTTCTCCATCCTCTGTTGCCATCAGACAYGGAACAGCTCTTTATTCAAAGTGCTATTTCCTCCCTTGCTTCTTTGCTGATCAAAGGCAAGGCATACCAAAGCATAAATAAGATCCTCACCCCCAGCCAGGCTTTGAGAACAGCAAGAACGTAAGAACCAACTCAGAAACCTCCAACACACTAAAGCTTCAGCAAACTAATGTGACTCCTGCAACTGGCAGGGGATAAACACCAAGTGTGCCAAACTCACATCTATTTCCCCAGAAGACTGCAGCTTGATGAGGAGCTAAAATGATTCCCCAAAGGCATTTGTATTCCTCCTRCCTCTTYGCAAGACTGATATTAAAAATGGAAAGCAGAGAGGACCAGAGCCTCTCCTCTCTAGTCAAACCCAGTGAGAAACMGGGAGACCTGTATGTTACAGCTGTCCACGCAGCAAACCAGAAACAGACCCACTCCATTTCCATCACACAGACTTGGGGACACAAGGTCCACCTGCACCTCCTGAGAAGCTGTCACCTAAATACTGGAAGAAGCTGAAACAGGAGCTAATGCTGTCACTGCTTAGGAAACAGTTACSTTGAGTTATTGGTGAAGGCTTCGTGCTCTGGGCTTAGTCACTTAACATCCTTGTTGCATTTCTAGCGGGAGAGAGCTGGTAAAGAATCAGAAGCCTGACCAGAATCAGAAGTTTCTGGGACTTAACCCAGAGGAAGCTGGAGGGAGGGTATTTAGATCTTCCTCTCCAGATTAAAAGTTGGTGTGCCTGCACTGCAGAAGAAAAGGAGAGGGATTTACTTTCACAAGTGAGCAAGTCCTGTGACTAAGGACTGCAAACATGCAGATGGCAGAGTCCTGGTAGCAGTAAGAGGAAGGCACGTGCGTTGCACGAGCAAGTGCAGGTGACAGCTGGCTGCAGGACTGGAGCATTGTCACAGTCCTCTGCTTAAACAGCTCCCCTGCCTGCTCAGGGAAAGCACTTCTCTTTATAGAAGTGAAAGGCAGGGGCCAAACTATAAAGCAGCACTCTGCAAGACCCAAAGRAAGGAATCAACTGGCCTAAGACAGAGCACAGCTACAAACCTTCCACAACCAGGCATCAAAGCTGTTCAAGCTCAGGACACGGGGCTCAGCTACCAGCTTTGTCAGATCCTTCTGCACAAATCTGGACAATGATGAACGACTCACAAAACATGAAGAGGCTTCCCTGTCTCCCAGATGCATCAGGGAGCACAGTTAGACCTTCAGACAATGTACACCAAGAATCAAATAAATGCTCAAGTAAACAAGTACCATTGGACAACAAGACTAAAGCAGCCTCAAAGTCAAGACTCCAGACTCTGACATTAAATCAGTATTTTTAATTTTTTTTCTAAAATGTGCTTTTTTATGAATTGCTGTTCCAATGCTTCCCCCTTAAAAAAAACCCCACACCTTGCCAAACTAGGTGCAAATCACCTGAAATTAGTTCGTAACAAATAAAAAACCCCACAAAACAAAGGCTGAAATGCTTTAGAATCACAACAATGTACAAAAAAAAAAAAAGGAAGGAAAATACAACCTGAAAATGTTCAAAATTCAGAAAGACTAGTCAAGTCCATTGCTTCAGCAAGGGGATGCTGCTGCGACCCCTGCCAGTGGGTCCTRGGCCACCAGCCTGCCTCGATGCCAAACAGGCTCCTCTCCCACTGTCGCCAGCATCCAAGGAAGAGCGAATGCATTACCCTTTGAAGGTACCAATGGGGGAAACAACTCACAAGCAGCTCTGGGAGGTCACATCACATTCAGGAGGAACAGTTTCTAGCATGCCCCTAACCACCTGCAAGGACCGTGTGAAAGAGCAGCCTGCTTCCTCCTTATTGTACTGATGCCTCAGAGATGCAGAACAGTGCTTTAAATCTGTGAGAGATTAAAGGGCTTAGTAAGGGCAGTAAACAGACAGTTAAGTAAACAGCCCAGCACTGGAACTCATCTTCACAGAGCGAGGTAGTGTGAATTTCACCCCAGTTTAAAATAGACAGGGGTAGTGGAAAGGCTGAAGACTTCCATGTAAAGCAGTTCCTGGCCTAGAAAMCCTCCTGCGCTCCCTATGGGAATAAAAAGATCTGTGTTGATGGCTTCCTCGCTCCCAGCCTGGCTTTGGTAGCCACACTTCAACCCTGGGATTCAGACACTTGTAATAGAAGCTATCCCATGATCTGTTTCAGTACAGCAGCTTCCTCAAGGTTAAGCAGCAATGAAACTAGCTGGGAGGGAGCAAAATGGTCCACAGATATTTTGGTTTTTTCCTGCCCCTCTTGGTTAGTCCCTTTCTTTAAAAGTCCTTCTAGACAGGACCAGAACAGGGACACCCTGAAAATTCCTAGGGGCTGCACAGTGTAACTTAACCAGGTGCTGCTAACTGGGAGCTGTATTCAAACAAGGTTTTTACTTGCCAGCCGGGAAGGGACTGGCCCAGAACCCACTGAAAAAGGAGACGCAGGCCCTTTTTGCTCCTCCTGTTGTCATTCCTAACTGAATGACTTAGATGGCATGTTCTAGTGGCGGCTGGAGACCAGCCCTTTGACTTTGGACATCTTCTTTGTGGGCTGCCTTTGTTCTGTGTGTGGAGGGCACTCTCGCTCTACCAGCTGCTGTTCCATCTCCTGTGCAGACGACGAGGCCGTAGCTTTTAATGTTTTCTTTATGTTTGTGACCTGGCCAAGAAGAGACAGTGAATAAGCACCTGCTTCTTCCTCCCCTTGCAGCAGACACTTTGTTCATAAACATATTGAAAAACCCCTGGAGTRTAAGAGTGGAGATATAAAAGAGACTCTCCCAGCAGTAACATGCTCTGCATTAGAGTTTAATRAAGGTAATGTTTCATTCTCACAGACAGAGCTGATAGTATTTTCAGTCTGGAATAACTAGGCATTACTTTTTTTCCTAACAGACAATGGTACAATACTGTACCACCCTTCTGCCTSGCTGGAAGGACCTACTACTGCCTTGGTGCAGAAGGCAGACATCTTACCATTCTGTTGGCCAGAACCAGGAATGGTAAAGGAGACAGTGAAAGAAAAATTTACTTTCAGGACAGAACTCAAAAAGGCAAAATGCCATTTGGGCTAACCAGCTGTCTGAGACACAGGTATTTGCTAAGAAGCAGGAACAGAAATTGTTTTTGTCAGAGGCAGTGGTAATGTTTCTGCTACTGTGGCTRAAAAGGAGAGATACAGCACTAAGCACCATCTTCTGTCCCCTGGAACTCTGTAGGGCTCACCACAAATACAATGAGCAAACCTTAAAGAAAAGCTCCCAAGATTTGCGAGTCAGGTGTGTCAATTCCAAGCCAAAGGCATCTGGCAAACCAAATGCACTATGGATGCCTTTCAAGCCGCCAAGCAGATGCAAACATAAACCTGCGGGGATGATAACCCCTGATGCAGCGCCTCGGGAGGCCCATCCCCACCTTCCCAGCGGCCGAGGTTCAGGCACAGGGCCGGGCTAGACCGCGGGCTCGTGCTGCCACCTAACGGCGGGAGCGCGCCTGGACCCGGCCCSACACCAGAAGAGCTGCCGCGGGCATTGTCTGCAAAAGCAACTGAGACTGCGGAGGTTTTTGTTAATTACACTTCCAGTTTTAACAAAGAGAAGTGTTTTTGACTTCCTGCCTGCTCTGCACAAAGGGAACAGTTTTGCAATGAAGATTGGTGGCAAAAGCACAGTTTTCCTAATGAAATCAATACAGGAAACCACAGTTAGTGGAGTCACCTGGCCTAAATTTATAAAAATTTATCAAGTTCCAATCTGCTCAGTTTGATGTTTGTGGTCTTACTAGCACTCAGAAACAGATGTATTTTCTTCCTACCCCACACCTGATTTGCATGATTGCTAGCCTTCTTCAGAGAGCCATGACCATCAACCAGGCAKGACCAGATTATTTCTTTCAGCAAACAAACATTTATCCAACAGCACAGAAGCCYGAGATGACTCTGTACCCACCTCCATCTCTACCTGCTGCTGAGTTCGGTGATGGTTCTCTTTGTACTGATTGGCTCTAAGTACTTGCTGCTCAATTCCTAAAAGAACTGCTTCACAACCATCGCACCTGCAAGACACAAACAATATCAAACTGTTTACAAATTCTCTCTGGAGCAGCTCAATCAGACAATCTGAAAAGTCAAGCTCAACTAAAAGTTTAAGAGATTATTAAATTTATACTTCCTGCTTAGTTGCAAAAAGCTGGCAAGAAAAGCTTTGCTGTGTACTCAATGCATTTTTTAGTATTCTCTAGAGAGTCTGTGTTACTCTTACCATCAAAGAGTAAGTGCAGGTTCAATGCACTTTAATCTTCCTTTTCAGTCAGAATTACTGCTTAAACAGGATGCAGTACAGTATTTAAATATAAAATTTCAAAATTAAAGAAAAAAAGTGATACTGAGATAATCCTCCTGCCTCCTAAGTGTTCAAATGACAAGAGCACTCAGCACGAAATTCAGAACCGGGGAAGACAAAATGGAAATTGGCAGTGGGTTCACCATTACCTTCCAAACAATGCTGCAAGGTCCTGGAAGCTGCCAGAGCCCTCCCACCGTGATGGGACTGAGGGAGTTGAAGCAGAGAAGCTAAAAACCTGCCCCCACCACAGGACAGCATATTTGCCCAGCAGTTTAATTACGTTTCATGCACTCATTACCATAGCAACTAGGAAGCAATTCCCAGTCAGTTCAGGACCTGCCACAGACTATAAGGGCATTTCTTTGGGTGGGAAGGGAATCCTACAAAAAGATGAGAAACAGCTTTCTGGCAAAGGTACAAAAAGATGGTACCACAGTCCCATCACAGTTACAGATAGGCTGCATTTGCAGGAACAAAGACAAGACAAAGGCACCTGAAACTACTAACTTAAAGAGACATCTGATCCAAAGAGCTATGATTCTCTAGAATTTGCCCACACAGTTCTCAACACAGTGAAAAAGGCTAAAAAGTAACAGTTCTGTCTTCATTATCAAGTGTTCCAGCTTGAAGGGGAGCAGCTCCCACCACAGAACTATGAGTCCAGTTTGGCACCTCTTCCAGCAAAGTCCTCGACTCCTCGMTGGGGCTCTGCCATATAAAAGTTACAGAGAGAGCAGAAGCTCACAATGTGGTACAGTTTGGCTTGATACATAATACAAATTGAATCCCAGATGGGATCTTGGAAAACTTGCCCAACAGACTCCTCCTCCAAGTGCCTACTTATAGCATAAGACTCCTGATTAATGGAACATGGTGAAATTGAGCYAGCACTTGAAACTCTGAGGGGAAAAACAGGACAAGCTATGTACAAGGAACAAGGAAGGTGGAGAGACTGCCTCACCATTCCTGGAGTGTTTTGACAATGTTACTGATGTCCTTCTTCTGAATGTCTCTGCCGATACAAAAATCCACCTCCAACACCTGGTTTCGTTGATCCAACTTCCCTTGGATAATATCTGTATAAACCGCTTCAATAATGAGATCTTCCAGCTCCCTCAGATTCCTCATGTCCAGGTCCTTCAGCAACACAGAATAGGGAATGCACTAAAAACAGCAAGACCAAGAGTAAGTTAAAAGCCCTAGAGCCAAAATGAATGGCTAAGTCTCAGAAGGTTGAGACTCAAATGTTTATTGTATCCTGTACTTTGACCTGCAAGTGCAGCAGTGACTGATCRTGGCAGAACAAATGCTTGCCAGGCTATGAAATACTCTGACACAACTTTGGTAATTCCTGAAGCTTTGGTATAGCACATTCTAGAAGACAAAAAGGTAATGGGACTGCAGAATAAATTAAGAATGCTACTTTATTTTCCCCAGAACAAAAGTCAGTGTTTCTAAGAATGATTCTCCATTCCAGCAGTGAAAAAAGCCCAACAAAGTTTCTCAGACCTTCCTGACCAATCTGTACATCAGTCCAGACACCCCCACACTTCACCCGTGGAAGTCCACTAAGTTAGTATCCTACATGCTGAAGASAACACTGTATGTTACAGGTACTTTCCCAGTACAGGGTGTTTTTGAGTACCCATGCAGTCTGATACTTCAATGCCCTGGAATGGATGTCACTTTTTAAAACAAAACCAAGAGACAACAGTTGTCACACCCCATGCACTTTACCTTCATTCGGGAAGCCAGGCTTACGATCGTCAAGTGTTTCAGCTTATTTTTCTGAGTCACTGTTAATTCAGGGAGGTTATCTTTGTTTGCTGTTAATGTCAAAAAAAACAGAATTCAGGACTTTACTCTGAAAATTACATAATCCAGGCTGCAGAACTTCAGGCTAGTTATGCCACACTACACCCTGAAAGACCAAACACCTCCAGCTAATATGGGTGCTGGTGAACAGAGTGTGCTGCTGCAGACAAATTGGCATACCGAGGGAAAGAAGGGGAAAAGTTAAGAACAGCTTGGCCATTCCATTCTTCTCTGTTTCTTTAGTAATTCTTGTTCTGGAATTAGAAGGTAATTCACAACTGGTGCCCTGCCAAAACAGTTGGTCAATGGCTTTGTTTCTACCAAGTAATTTTTATTTCATTAACAAGCTGATAGAAAAAAATCTTCCCCCTTTGCTGATTTAGTTGCAAATACAGCTGGTTTTATTTCTTTGAAGAGTTGCAGAATTTAAAGTGCAAAGTACCAGACTGAGGAAGAGAGGAAATATTATTAATCTAGATGGCCACACTGCCACTGTATTATATCCATGTGCCTCATGAATATTTAAAGAGAGAAAGGAAACTGGCAGCTCTCCAAAGCTAAGAAACTCTTTAAAATATCTRCTTTAAAGGAAATGAGTGTTTCAGGGCCACTCAAGTTCTCCCATCCATCCCACCTCATCCAATCCTCTACATTTTGACTGCTTTTCCCCCTTTCTCTCTCTTCATTAGAAAAGGAAGAATGAACTGTGCTGCCACACACTGTGGCACAAGAGCCATGGACAGCAAACACATCCTCTAATCAGTCACAGAATTCATGAGGCTCATGTTGCTTCACAGACACTGGAATTTCCAGTCCTTGCACCTACAGATGCCACWTCTCCTCACAGGAACTAGATAGCTYATCCACCACACTGAGAACCAGCACTATGACAGAATTATTTGTCACACTCTGTAATGGTCTRGATGAGGCTGCTACCCACAAATGAAGCATTAAATTGTAGCAGAATGGAAGCATAAGCACCAGAGATAAAAGCACATTTCCACAGATACAAAGATGATTCACACATARTCTTTCTAAAGCTGTATAAAAGTCATTATTTTGACTTGTATTCTAGCTAACAAATTATGCATTTTATTTCAGCAATGCCGTCATGGAATAAAAGGTTATCTCACAAACCATATAGGTTTTTATAAATAATGCAGAACAATTTTGMCTAAGTTTTCTGCAGTTTCCATAACTGGTGTCATCTAAATTTCTATAGAGATGTCTGAAATTGCCCTCCACAGAGGTAAATGGCCTGTGAACGTCAATGAATTCTGCTGCAGACCAGTTCAATACAGCACTGCAGACCCATCCAAACCAGTAACACACCAGTCTCTAGCCCTTCCTTTCATTTTTAGCAAGCAAAAAGCACCCATGACCCAGAGAAGCCCTACAGATAACTCTTCTCCCAAGAAAATTCTGTCTTGGGAACTTTCACCCAGCCACACTACACCAGGCATCTTAGAAAGCAACAAATTGCCTCTGACAATCCTAAAGGGCAACCCAGTCCACACTCTGCAAACAGGCAGCAGTCTCTTACCTACATAGTCCCGGTATGTTCCATATGCAAACAGGTTCAGCAGCTGCAAATAAGCAGCATTAGACCCCTCAGCAAGCTGGATGGAGAGAAAAGAAATRTCACATAASATGGTCAACAMAACCCTGATAGGCAACTTCTCCAGRGRATGGTTTAAGTCTGCACAGGACAAGMAGTACCCAGAAAAGCAATTACATCCCAAGCTGGACCCTTTCTAAGGCCTCATGAGCAGCAGAAAATTTGAGCAGTTTCAGAGYCACGATGATCCAGCCATTTCTATGCACTGGAACTTAACCCCAGTTTGGACTGTCAACTGCTTTTGCTCCATCTTGGGAGGTAAAAGAAAAAAGCWAATCTTAATTTCAGCTGACAACCCRYAGGGCCAGTTCCTCTCATCAGGTGATAAGCAAGCAAGGCAACAGTGATGGCTGGTTAAGCATCCTGGGAAAGTTAAGACAGCTCACCTGAAGAGCCACCACAGCTTCAAAGCAAAGCATCTGGAACACTGTAACTTGAGTGCATTTGAAGGTAACAGCTCTCCTCTGGCCTGCAAACACTTCATGGAGTAACAGCAGCAGTGATTTTTATTGACTGGGTTTTTAACACCATTAGCTGCACACAAACCCAGGGAAAAAAAGTATTTATGATTTGATGCTGAATAACCACTGAGGCACTTTTCAGCATATTTTAAGAGCCTGTTTGGAATGCCAAACTTGCTATATGCTGTGCTACTTCAGCTGCAGAGACAAAACTTAGATTCCCTCATTGTAGTAGAAGCAGTGGCTGGCAAGTCATTCTCAGCAAAAGCTCTGAAACTTACTTTCCATCTCAGTTTGAAATGGTTTGGATTTGGTTACCACCCAGGCCTGATACACTGGACATCTGTTCACAAAGACTTTTGGAGAGCACTGAAGTTCTGCTTTCCAGGACAGTAAAGGAGTAGAAACGGATTTTTGCCTTGTTGGCTGGCAAAGTGCCTCCTTAAAACTGCTACTGTGCTGCTGCCAGGTTTTTGGCTGTGTTAGCAATTGCCTTAAGGTAGCAAAGCTTTATATAAGTAYTCTTTAACACCTAACATATACAGGCAAAAGCAAGGTCAGTCGCTCATTTCAACCAACATAAGTTGCACCAGGCCCCTCCTGGCACAGAAATTTCATTCACAGGCAGCCTGTGGAAACTCCTGGAGCTCCCTTACACTGGTAATGCAGAAGGGGCATTAGAATAAAACCTCAGCTCTTACCTCTTGCACATTTGTTAACTCCAACAGCTCTCCGAAGACATAAACCCCAGGAGCCTCCAGCACTTGATTTATAAGAGCAGTCAGAGCAGAGCCACTTGTACCTTTSGCTAGTAAAATAAACTGCTCTAGAAGATTACAGGACGGCTTCTGTTCTCCTGCCATTCTAGGTTTTCAATCTGTCAGTGAAAGAACACAATATTAACACATCCTTTCTCCTCTGCTGATTTCTGCCTGGCAGTGGACCAGAAGGTGCTCAGCATAGCAACATTTCAGAGCCAGGCCTTTCTCCAGCATTCAGGGGACAGGCCACAAGCCCAGCAGGTTCAACTGCTAATTTAGCCGGGGAGCAAAAACGATGCACACAGCATCTGAGCAAAACTGCTGTTCTGATCAGTTCCCTAAAAGGATCTGCTCTTGCAGATCCTTTCTTGTAGGAAAGGAGTTTAGAGTTCAAGCTGTTTTCAGACTGTTTCTTCTAGTGATGCTGCCAAATAAYGCCAGCTGTAAAGATGGTTGTTGATACCCTTGATTGACTTCCCCCSTCCTCTAAGCTCCAAACCAGCAACCGATGTAATTCCCTGTAAAGGACTGACCACACATCCCACCTTTTCCTTTGACTTTGGCTGTTGATAAAGTCCAAAGTCCATAATTCCCACTGCTTTCTGAGTCCAAAAGGCAAAAAGAACTGTGGCCTGTAAGCAGCTCCCCAGTCTGCACCGTACAGTTCAAGTGCTTTGGGTTAACTGGAAAGCTTGAGTGATAAAAATACCCTTTCTACAAAGGCTCTATTTAAGTCCCTGTAAAGAGAGGTCTTTGTCTTTGGCTGCTGCCTGACATTTCTGGTGTGCATGTTGTCTCCCAGCACCAACATGTTGCTTTTGAAATGTAAACCAYGATTTATTAACAAGTTCCACAAAATGAGCTGTTTGTTTACAAACAACTAAGACAAAACTTCCCAAGCATGCTATTCAGAAACCAACGAACAGATAAGGAAGGGTTTGTGTTATGTTTGTATGGGATAATTATCAAGCAGAGGGTATAACCTTTACCCTGGTGATGAAAACTGAACACCAGAGAACAGCAGAGAAGCTGTCTGGTTTGGGGTGACCACTGGGCCCACATCCACCCTTGCGGAGGGAGCACAGTCATACAGGGGTTTCATTGTTTCACCAGGYCTAACCAAATTAAGGCTTGTGAAGGCACCACAGACAGCTTCCTGTATTAGTCAACTTCYAAAAATACACTTTACCCTGTTATATTACACCTGCAGGTACAAATGGCTTCAACCAGAGCAGGCAACCTTTAATGCTCTCCACATAAGAGATATCTCAGCCCCCAACGTCTCTTTGGGGCTCTTTCTGTCAGAGGCACACATGCAGTCTGGCWGAACAGCACCTCAGTTCTGCCTGAGAAATCCCAGCAATACAGGCACATTCAGCGTGGCTTCCTACACATCATTGCTGCTCTCAATGCTCACAGAGAAGGAACACACAGAGAGTACAATTTCCTCAGAAGAACACGCGGATTGACTGTGCTGGGAATGAGATTCAGATTTCACAGCTCTATTGTCCTCCCTCACAGGTAATCAAACCACACGCTGGTATATGAGGTTACAAAAGACTAGCTGGCTGTATCTATGCCCTGGCAGGAAAGGAATGCCAATTCTCTGCCCCTTTCCAAGTAAATGTTCGGACAACTACAGTGCTATTGCAACCAGTGTGCACACCCGTGTCCCCGGGAATACCTCGCTGCTTCCACAACCGACTTACCCTGGTGAGAAGTGACTGAAATACAGCAGACACTCCAACGTAGTGGCTCCAAAGGCTACAACCCAAATATGGGGACAAACCGGGCTTCTCTGCCGGTCAGGCCTCGCTGAGGTACCTCAGGGGGTTTCAGGGCGGGAAGCGGCCCGCAGCCCCCGCAGGAGGAAGGCGSGGGTTTCCCGGCCCTCCCGTTCCCCCCAGACCCCCGGTACAGCCCTCGGCCCCATCGAGCGCGCCGAGCCCTGTCGCAGGGGGTGATTTACCGGGGATGCCTCACCGCCGCCCCYCTTTCCGGGAGGCTTCTCGCAGCCCCGGCATTACCTCTCCGTGTGCGGTCTCCCGTCCCGCCGCTCCCGGCGCCGAACCCGCCGCGCCTCAGGCCGCCATGATGGCGGCGCCGGTGTCCGCTCGCAGCTCCTTCCCCCGCGGAACGCGCGGGCMGCGCCGAACGTTCCGCCCCATCCCGGGCGGCCGCAAGGACCGGGAACCGTGACCCAGCATCCTCGGGATACCGGGATGAGGACGGCGGGATGGCTGTGCTGGCAGCTATAGAGCCATGGTCCAGCAGCCCATGGAGCAAACTTCACTCACTTGTACTGGAACAGCTGCTCGCTGGGTCCCGAGCAGCTGTTCCTGCACAAACACGTGAAGTTCCTGCCTCTCTTTTTGGGGATACGAGGTGCTGTGGCAGCATTGTCTCTGAAATATTTGTAACAGCATCATAGGAGTTTGCACCCCAGAATAACCCGTGCAAAAGGCCACTGTTGTCAGGATGTGGGGCCGTCATTAGATTGAATAGTTGCAGAGGGCACTGGAGCAGACTCCCCAGGGAAGTGGTCACAGTCCCAAGCCTGGAGTCCCAAGCTCAAGGAGTGTTTGAACAATAAATACACTAAGGCACATGGTGGGATTCTTGGAACTCTCCTGTGCAAGGACAGCAGTTGGGCTAGATGATCATTGTGAGTCCCWTCCCATCAGATATTCTATGATTCTACCAGCTGAGCCTCTCAAGCCAGTCCTCCTGGGAAATTCCAAGAGATCGGAATGAAAGATCATGAAGTGCTAGAAGTGATTTTAAACTCAGTAGAAAAATGGTCCATACAAATGATAAATCAAAGGGCAGAGCTGTGACCTGGGGGAGCAGGGAGGGAGAAAAAGTTGAGATCTTCTCCAGGACATCGATCAGGAGCCACAAGCCTCTTGAAGAGGCATGAAAGCAAGGGTGGAAACAAGAGGGAATTCGGTGTTGTTTTCCTCCCCGAGGTCTGTAGGCTCATCCATGCCATGTTGTGAATAAAATGTGCCTCCGTTAAAAATCCTTTATCTGAGAGCAAAGTGTTTCTGACTTTCAGTCAGCAAGTCCCTAAAGATCAAATCATGGACCAGCATGGTCAGGAGGGGGGAGCTTTCAAGGAGTGAACATCAGAAACTATTAGGGAAACTGATGGGGCTTAGCCTGTGCCTCAGAGCCATCCACAACAGGTCCCTAGGGTCCCATCATCCATCAGAAAAGGGGTGTCAGATGAGTGCAGAGATGCAGGTATTGGAATAGTGTTGTGACCCTCTGGGCATCAAAGCAAATTGGATGTAAAAAAATGCCCTGCGCAACAAGGGAACTCAGCCAGGGCTATAACGAGCCAGTCAGTAATTTACTTAAGCCACACTTAGCTCTCATCTGCACAGGGAGGGAGAATTACCTCTTTAATCACATCCCAACCAGGCCCTTCCCCAGTTCATGTCATCCTGCAGACACGCTGGAACAGTTGTCTTGGAGAAGCAGTGCCTGGCCTCCTTTTTCCCAACACTCATTAAAGCTCAAATTCCAGGCTGAAACAGAAATKGAAATTTATGATTGTGAGCTATTTTCCATGAATTGGTTTTGCAACCTCTTGCTAGAGCCTGTAGGTAAAAATCAGCTGTTAGTCCCATGTAGGTCAGTCAGGACTGCCTGTCCTGATACCTCCCAACTGCTGACAGCCAACCTGGCTGGCTGACCTGGACTTTGGAGGACAGCATCAGCTAAGCTCAGCTTTTGGAATGGATTTTTTTTTTTAAGAGGAAAAATATGTGGATGTCCAGCTGTCTCATTCCCTTTTAAACAGCTATTRCAACCTCTTGCTCTACCCACGCAGCTTTCTGTGTGCTGGGAGATGTTAATCCATTTTATCTTTTAATGTTGGCATTACCTCTTGACTCACCCCATCTCTTCCCCTTGTGATTCTGCAGCCCAGGTCTTTTTTAGGCAGCAGATAATTCATCTTATTTCCTTGCACAGCCAGAGTGATGTCCCCAAGCAGTGGGGTCCTGGACCCCCACACTTTGAGGATGCCTGGCTTCACCAAGGAGAGGGCCAACAGTGAAAATACTTTTGTTTCTATTTTCCCTTGTCTTTTGTTACTCACCTGTGCGTGCTTCCACCACGCTTCATCCATTCATCCTCACTCCTTCCGGTGCTTTGACCCCTGCAGCTGCCAGCACACACCTCCAGAGAACAGTGAKGGGAGCTACCAGTCAAAGTTGTCTGACTCTGTGTTTCCCAGGATCCAGGGACTAAGCTGCTCACTGGACTTTCATCTCAGCCAGGCAAAGAGTGATGTCTGAGTGGTTGTAGATGTGAAGTTGTACAACCTCTTCCACCAAGTGTGGGGTGGGATGAAGCCCCAATTTACYAAACTATCTCCTATTTATGCTGTTCTGCAGACACACCAGCTCCTTTACCTGCACCTTGAGAGAACAGCTGCTGGASAAGTAGAAAGCAGACTGGAGGCATCTTCTCATCTGGCAGCTCAGAAACTGCCACACCTGCCAGAGATGTGAAGAAAAAGTTTTCAGTTCCAAGCAGCACCAAGAGAGAGTGGGATTTGCAGCAACTTTCTTACAATCAGATTTTTAAGATGTGCTCAAGAGTTCTGTTTGTGTTAATGCAACCCAAGGACTTTGAGAGATCCGGGGGGTTTTGTCACTCTGAGTTGTGCTGTCACGTTGCACTGCTCCTTGTCCCTGCAGCAGTCATAAGAGCTTCACACTTCAGCCACAAACTCTTTTGTGATTTTCARAAGTTCAAGAATGAGAAGCCTGTGCTTCCCTGCACAGCAAAGCAAATTTGGCCAGGAGACTTGGCCAGGAAATGCAAAGGCTCCAACTCAAAACTCCAGAAACAACCCTACCCCTGTGCTAGAGAAGCCCTTCGAGACTTCAAGAGTTCCYTGCCATGAGATCCATTCGTCTCTGGCTTCTTCATCTCTGAGAAGCCTGAATAGAGGCAGGATAGAGTTCCTTATGACTTCTGTAAACAAGCATGAGATACTTCCACCTGGCAGGTTCATCCCCTATGCACAACCATTTGTTTCTGCCTTCTTCAGGTCTGCTTTTTTCTTGCTCACCTTTTCTCCTCATCAGTCTTTTCTCCTCAGTAATCTTTAGTCCCTCCCCTTAGCACACCTAGTTACAATCCAGGATGGACTCTTAATAAAACATAGATATATGTRTTTGCACAGCTTACCCCTGGCACTCTGCCCAGATTCAAAAAGATCCCTTCATACACTTAAACTGAGGTGAGAAACTGAGCATGGAACACATACATGAGGGAAATAAATGCTGCYTATTTTTATTATTAAGATCTCTTATTGGTGATGCTAGCAGTGGCCTTGTCCCTATGCATTAAATGCAGCCTTTATTAATGYTCACATTATCCACTTTTGCATAGTGGCTGATTTGGAGGCAAGTGGAGCCATGAGTGAGTGTATTGATGGCACCCTAACTGTTCACTGGTCCTCTTTTGAAGACTGGGTTACAATTGCTGCCTTTATTTTTATCATGACTTAATGCTTTTTATCAATTGCACTTAGATTGTTAACAGTGGCATGAATTTGCTCATGTTAAAGAGCAGCCTGGCTCCTGGGATATGCTAACAAACCCGAGACTTTCCCCCACAATCGACTCTGCTACTCAAAGATAAGGCCATGAAGATGATGATGAGAGTGCTAGAGCACCTCTCGTATGAGGAAAGGCTGAAAGAATTTGCACTGTTCAGCCTGAAGAAGAAAAGGTTCCAGGGTGACCTTATTCAGGCCTTTCAGTACCTGAAGGGGTCCTACAAGAAAGCTGGAGAGGGACTTTTTACAAGGGTATGTAGCCATAGAACAATGGGAATGTTTYCAAAATGACAATGGGCAGATTCAGACTAAWAAYTGTGAGGCACTGAYACATCTTGCYCAGGGAAGCTGTGGATGTCCCATTCCTGGATGTGTCCAAGGGTAGTTTGGATGGTCTTTAAATCCCTTCCCAATTAAACTGCTCTATGATTCCAATTTCTGCAGCACAAAGAAGACTGCCTTTGTTCCAGGAGGTTGCACGCTATTTATTTTAAACCTTCTCCAGAATGCTGGTCCTGTTGGCTCCGGCCTCTGGACAGCCAAAATCACAGAACTGTTAGGTTTGGGAGGAACCTATGGCGATCATGCAGTCCAACCCCCTGCCAAAGTAGGGTCACCTGGAGGAGATGGCACAGGAACTCGTCYAGGTGGGTTTTGAAAGTATCTAGCAGAAGCTGCTCTGTACTCTGTACCTGAGCACCCCGGCCCCCGGCACCACCCGAGTTCAAAGTTGGAGCTCAAAGTTGAAACCGTGAGACCCCCACTGCCTGAGGAGAAGCGCTCCAGCGGCTCGGGTACGTGCGGGCGCCACCCGGCGTGTGCTGACCAGGCCCATGGCAGCTTCTCGCCCCCTCGGCCGCTCCCGACTGAGGCCTCCCAGGGCCCGGGACCGGCCGCTCCCCCTGCCCGGCCATCCTGCCCGGCCATCGTGCGACGCCTCCACCGCGGCCACGTCAGGCCCAACCGAAGAGTCCCGGCGACCGCTGCGCACCGACCCTTGATTGAGGGACAGCGCTGTCTGATTGGTCAGTAGCGCTGTCAGTCCTGCGCCAGGAGGCGGGGCGAGGAGGGGACCGCAGCAGATGATTGGTCAGCGCGGCGGCGGGCGGCAGCCGGGGTTGGTTGCGCGGGCAGTGGCGGGTGCGCGGGAGGGAGGGGCGGGGGGTCCTGAGGCTCCGCTGTCACCGCCGCGCTCCCGCCAGGCCCGGCCCAGCCCCGTCCGCCCGCCCGCGGCGCGGCAGGACCATGTCGGCCACGGACGAGCGGGCCAAGGAGATCCTCCGCGGCTTCAAGCTGTATCCTCCGTGCGGGGGCCGTGAGGCGGAGCGGGGGGCGCGGGGATCGCCGCCCCGCTGTGGCGAGGCCCCCGGGGCGGGAGGGGGGTTGCCATGGCAACGCGGCTCTCAATGGCGTCCGCACTCCGGTGGTGGCGGGAGGGTCCCTCAGGGCTGGGACCGGCCCTGAGCCGGCTGGGGAGGGGGGCCGGGGTCGGGGTCCTGTCCCTGCCCCGCGGGGTGCCGTGGGTGGGGGGATCCCCGCGGCCAAAGTCCCCAGCAGGGTGGCGGCGGCCACCGCCCCTCCGGTCCCTGCCTGGGCGCTGAGAGGGGCTGGGCCGGGGGCGGCGGCCCCGGGCACCAGGAACCCCCGGCCCGCAGCGAGGACGGCTTACAGAGGGCAGGTGAAGTAGCTCTGCGCCAGGAGGATCTGATCCGTTTCCCTCCGGCCTGCGCTTAAGCACCTCTGCTTGGAAAGGAAATACCTGGTCGTCAGGTCTAGGAGCAACTAAACACCTTGTTCCTTGTCATACCGTGAGGTACTGGCACATGTCTTGGTTGTGCAGTGTCTTATTGCTGACGTATTCTGCGTGTAAATGCCTTTCTGTGCAGCTCATTTTAAAACTTTTCATGTTGCGGCTTTCAAAAAGCATTCTGCTTTTATGCCTGTGGTACCTGGATGTGCGTTTAATGCTCTTGAAATAAGATAGATCTGAGCCTGGAAGARAAGCGAGAGTCTTTGTGCATCTTCCAGTTCACGATTTCAGCAAAGTAGAGAAAGGCTCACCCTAAAGGCCCATATTTAATCTAACATTGTGTGAGAATGGGTGTGATAAATAGAATAGCTTTATTTTACATGTGGTGTATTTTACTGGAGTAAATTCTTCTAAGCTTAGAAGACAAAYGCAAGCTTGCTATCTGGACTTCTAGACATGAGAATATTGTTGTGAGTTGGTTTGTATTTTATTTTTTACAATAAAAAGGACAGAAGTGAAGGGAATATCCTCTTGATCTAAACCTATTATTTCTGAACAGGGTGGTGGGGTTTTTTGTTTCAGCRAGATGTTCATAATCTCTATGCCAGCTGTAGCAGGATCTGATTTTCTAGGTTGGATTTAGACAGATAGCTGTTATCAAACTATAAGCAGATGCTTTTTTTAACTTTTTATAGAATYATTGCAGTCGCCCCCAGCTGTTAGTACTGCATATGGTTCCTTTGCTTCTGCACTGGCACTATTGACAGTTCTTTGTATTTATKAAGATGTAGTATTTTAGCTGTCAAAACATGAATTAAAAACCTTTTGTGCTGTCAGTTAGAAGAAGAATAAGCTTCTGACAAGACCAGACTAAGCTATTGATAGAAGTGAGGAGTGCCTTGAAAGTTAAGTCTAGGGAACAAACTTTTAAGTGCTTTTTGCATATGTTTGTAGATGTCGTTGCTGGRTAGTGGAATTCACATAAAGGCCTTTGTCCCACTTTGGATGAAATAACCCTTTTTGTCGTTTGCTGGTTTAAGCAGAAAATGCTTTTTCCTCTTTGAGAGGAAGGATGTTAGACAACAAAGTGGTATGATCTTAATCAGCCATAGCATGGACAATAAGTTTTATTAGAAATACTCTGCAGTCTGTGTTGAAGTGTTGGAAGTCTAGTCTTGTTTTGCTTGTCCTTGCAAAAAAAAAAAAAATACTTCTGACAGGACAGTTTCAGGCAAAACCTGGACCACACTTCTCCAAAAACRTGGTAGAGTACTGTGATAGGTGCCATAAGGGTCATGTAGTGCAGTCTCACAAACAGGAAAGTTTGGAGAAGCATTTCATAACTGAAACTTTTAGCAAGTYGAAATAGTTGAAAATCATCTATGTGGCTTTTAGTAAACCAGAAGAGTGGCTGAACAGACATTCCTCATTTATGAGGAAGCCTTGAGACACCACGCCATCCCCACAGGAAACTGCTCATGCCCAGCTGTGACCAYGCTCCCTGTAAGGGAGACATCAGCTCAGACTTCCCATCTCTTGTTCCAGAGAGAATTGCAATTTAGAGATTCTTTATCTGCCACCCAGCCTATTGCTGCATATACTCAATCAATGGAAGAGAGAAATGTGTACTGAAAAACTATTAAGTTTATACATTGAGTGCTTGAAAACTTTATCCTCTGCTTCCACAAAGGAGAGAGTTCAACTCCGCCAACTTAAGCACATCCTGCAAACTTGGCACTTCAAACTGAACTTGGGTTTAGCACAAGAGAGAAGCATGGCCTAGCACCCAGGGGCTGTGTGCAGGGGATTCCTTGGGAGGCAAGAACAGTTGCTGGGGCCAAAAGCATAACTGAGGAAGCAGGCTTCCAAAATAATTGCTACCTTTAACACAASAGCAGGCAGTCTTGCTGTAAGTCCAGTTCATATTGAGTAATCCGAGTTTCCTCAAACAATTCTGTTTACTTGTGGTTCCTGAGAAAATGTTAATTACAAGCTTTCCTACTTATTGGGGCATGCTGGATGATGGGGGCATGTGGAAATTAAATTGTAGCCCAAATCCACCCTCTAATTTCAGTGCAAAGATAGGTTTTCCTTCCTCTATGACACTAGTGCAGAAACACGTTGTGACTAATGTCCCRAAATTCAAGCCAGAAACATTAGCTCCCTCTTCTCATGGATTTTGCTATTTTAAAAATAWTAAAACCAAGGGAAATATATTTGATGCTTGCAGGCAAATGAGAATATGATACTTTATTACACTAAGAATTTTTATAGCACCAGTTAAAATTGAACAGTAACAGTCCAGTAAATACTGGTGCAGAAAAATTTTGAAAGCAGATGACAGTTACAGCTTGTCACTTGTTCGGGGATGGTATTTGTTAAGACAGTTTGTAAGTATGTTTATCATCAAACTCTTCTGWAGGCACTTGCCTGAACAGCAGTTGTTACACCCAACAAAATATCTACAAGTAGTTTAGTACTATGAAAATTCACTTTTTGTTTGGCTATAAGCAACATCAGTCCAGTTGGTAACTGAAGATCCATTCCAGTGAAATACTAGCCAAGTCTTAATTCTGCAAGTATTTATGCACATCTGGTCCTGTGATCTCAAATGCATGAAATTAGATTATGCCTTTTTGTCTCTGGAAGATGSAACAGTTACTCTGTCAAGTTACAGAAGAGCGTTTTACTTGACCCTCATTTACCCTTTCAACAAATTCTTCAGATCTTGTTCTGGCCTTTTATCTTTAGTGTGTACTATTAAGTGTGTGTATTTAGCATCCTTTATCAAAAGACAGTAACACCAAGGATGTACTTCCCCACCAGTCAAAGTTCAAGGTTATTTTATTTTGATGGCTACCCCTCAACAACTCCCTTGACAATTTGTGGGTTGCCTGTTTACTTTGGTTCTGAGATGAACTAGCACAGGATTTATTTTTTTTAATGCACTAAATTTACTAAAATAAGGACTGTATGTTTATGCTGTTTAGTTTGGTTTGCCAGCATTTGGAAAGCATCCATGCTGTAAATTAGAAATACCCAGTCACAATTTGCAACAGCAGATTCATATCCTACTGTTGAGGGACCACAGTCCAACTTCTTTAAGCACTTCTTTCTGTGATGTTTCAGTGAGGAGGAGAAAACCCAAATGAGTCAGTTGTTTCTCATAGATTGGTTAAAGTGCCATTTCTTGCCTCTCGACACAGGAGTAAGGACATCTGCTTTCCATTTTAAATCTTACAGGTAAACAAGATATCACCTATTTATTTGCTTCTGTACAGAGGAGTCTCATCTGAATTAGATCTCCATAGTGTTAATTGTCCTCCAGCTATTTATCAGTTTAGGATAAGTTTTTCCTTGAACTTCATTTTAAGCCTGTGCAGTAGCCTGTCCTTCAGAAGTCTCCTGAAACAAACTGATGTAGTGAACATAAGCAGGAAGAGACAGTATTAACTGACAGTATTAAACTCCAGAATAATTACCAAGTTGTGAAACTCGTGTTTGTGGTTAGGGTAAACATACTCCTGTAGCTCAGGCACTCCAGTTTTGTAGGCAAAACTTCACATGTCAAAGGCTGACCTACTTTCCTACAGTCCTCAGAGTTCCTGTGCAACATCTTCCTAGCTCTCAGCGTTTTTTCCAGCTTTATTCTCACCACTGTTTTTCTGTCTAGGAAGTCTTTCTAATAGAACATTGTCCTCTTAGAAAGATGAGTAGAACTGTAGTGAAAATATAGTTACACCAGAAATCATTAAGAGTGAACATTTCCTACTCTGTAGGAAGGAAAACTTCCAACTTTGGCCTGGTCTGCTGTACATACAGAAAATCAGTGAGAGTCTTGTCCATCAATTCCTTAGATAGTCACTGAAGTTTTGAACTAGTTCGGTGCTGCATTCCATAGCTGAGAAATATAATTGGAAGTAACATAAAATTAAGTTTCCAATTTCATTGTTAGGCTGGTAGATGTTTAGCAGCTTATTCATTTGAAATGCTTACCTGTTGCAGTGTTTACAAAACGAACAAGGTCGAAGCTTTAATTTGCTTAAGAATTCCCCTTTGTTTTGAGGTTTCCTCTGTACACTTCCTCACATCTCGCTCTGTTTAGACTCCTTGCAATGGAATAGAAAGATGACCCATCAAGGTCATGGGTTAAAAGGAGACACTGGCCAGCCAAAAGAAGGAACAGGACTGCCCAGAAGCTGGGACAGTAGAGACCCAAAGCAGAACTTGCATGTAGCTTGCTCTAACACAATTTTAAAACACCCTAGAAAACATGACTTTCTTCTCCCTCATCCATATTTCTGATTTTTAGAACCCTCTTTCTACAAAATTTAAAATACTTTGTTAGCAAGTGTTGCCCACATTCTCAGTCTGACTTCAGAACAAGTTCCCACCCTGGCAGCATTGAGAGRTCTTTGTTTGAGAGAGTTTCACACAGAAGCTTTAGCCAGGTTTTAGTTGGTAATTGAGTGTCATGGTAGTCAAGGTACCTTTACCACATCAGAATTATTTCCAGCATTGAGAGAAGTTCTGCACAATGCAATGATCTCTAGTTCTGGCATGCTAAACACAGTCCTCATGTTTCTTGTGACTGAGTCATGAGGCACACCTGCAAATAAAGCAGGAGCAATTTTACCAGGTTTGGTTTTACCTACCCAGTTTCTTAGTGAACATCAAAAACTTATTGTCCTCCCCGTGTTAACTTTCATTGAAAAAAGTGATGATATTTAACTATGCTTAACCTGTGATTTACATTAACTTGATATCTGAGCTAGTCAGTTGTCTACTTGTCAGGTTTAATGCAATCCCCATGTAGTGTTGAAAGTGGGGCTTTGTGCCCTTGGCAGTGGAAGGGACATCACAGGATACAAATTAGCCAGGTGCCACAGAGAATACATCTGACATTAACTTAAAAGTGTAAGTTGACATTGGAGTTCRGGGTTTTCTTTTTAATCAGCAATATTGCTTTAGCACTTTGTAGTTACAATTTTATATCTAAGATTTATCTTTTCATCTCTTCAAAGTCTCTCCATCCAGCATTTTACTGGAATTATGGTTTCAGTATTTTCAGTTGCTTTCTTAGTCCCAGCCTAATTAAGTACTTAAAATAATGCAGTTGTCATTAGCAAAATTATTTCCCGTTGTTTCCTTTGTATCATATTTAAGATATCGGTTACTCTTTGCATCCTTGGAAGTCATTGGTGCCTTATGCTTCAGCTGTTGTTACAGTATTTGAATTTCCACTGAGCAGAAGATAGTAATTTAATCCATCAAGTGAGAACTGGTAGAGCTTCTTTGCCCCCGCCCCCTGCATCTTCACAGCCAACATATAGGATAAAAGCCAAGCTTACACAGATATAGAGAAGCAGGGGAGGTATCCAAAAATCCTCAAATKAAACAGATACTGTTCAGAGTAGTTTGTTTTTTTTTTTTTGTATAGACATCTGATGTAGCTCCTGTGTTTCTGGAAAAAAGAGTTTTCTGTTAGCTAAAGCAGCCTTCGTGTGGAAGCCGATTTGACTTGCTCTTACACATTTATCTCTGAATTTAGGCTGATCCCAGAAAGAATGTTGAGTCAAAATTTTACATGAAATTTGTAAGATAGCAGACTACTGTATTTCTTTTAGCATGTAAGATAAGCCTCTTCTATTTTTCGGACTTGGGAAATTAAAGCAAATTCAAATTTGAGCTCAGACCCTCTATTAAAGATAAACCAATGCTTCATTTACATCTAATAGTCATATTAGATGTAACATCTATAGAAGTAGGAGGTATACTGTGTTCCCAGGTAAAAGGAAGAAGCAGAAAACATGATCTGTTAAGGTGCACTTGGCAATGCTGAATTTTGTCCTTTTTTTTTCCCTGCATATTAGTGTAGCAGAGTTTATAAAATTTAGTTATTTAAAATAAAGTTATGAAAGGTGAGAGCAAGAGATGCACAAAAATCATGTCTTAAGGAGCACATATTTATTCTGGATGTGCAATAAACTACAGTTGCAAGCACTGAATATTAAAAGCKTTTCTCAAATGATGCCTCTTTGTCCTGAGACTGTATCAGGAGAACTCCCAGAAGCAGGTTTGTCATCTGTGTAGCATCACTCCCAGAGCAGTTTGAAGGAATATCCCCATACACTCATTGGGCATTACTGTGAGGTTTCCTAGGCCATTTGGCCTCATGCCCAAGCAGAGGCAATAGGGCTATAGGGAAGCTCTTTCCAGAAGACACCTGACAGCAACCAAGGTTCTCATAGGAACAAGATCTCAACTGCACATTGCTAAATTCTAGTAGACAGCCAGGATTTTCAGTTGTGATTATGAACTCGAGATTCCATTGTCACATTTCTCCTGAACAGAGTKCTCACTGTGACAGAAATGTTATGTATAGAAGAGATTTAAGGGAAGCAGTATCAGATTARTTCAGTCATGAGTGAGCCTTTGAGTTGATTATGTTCATGACTAGAATTTCAGGCAACATTCTTCTGGAAGAATGGCAGGCTTAGGTAAAAGGAGGAAGGAAAATAATTTTGTTTTTTTTATTTTCAGTCAGCCTTTGAGATAGCAGTGCACAAAAAATAGTGTTACTAAATTTATCCACTCCTATATTGAAAGAATTGTAACTAGGACCAATAGTCTTCCATTAGAGAKTGAGTGCAGGCCATTATACTTAGTAATTCTACAGAGGACTATTTATATGGGTTGGTCTGTATGCTAYATTGTACATAACCTTCATCTACTGTGTAGCAAGTCAGAAGCTTATTTGTTCTTTGGGACATCTAATTATATCCGTGTTATTTATCAAAAAAGTGGTAAAGATCATATACTTTACTCACCAATGAAAGCAGGTTGCCTGCATGCCTCTTTCCTTCTCTTCATGTGACCTAATTTAATCCTTTTGAGAAGGAAGGCTGCACATGCTTGGAACCAAGAGTTCATCTTTTGTTTTAAGAGTCAGAAACTTCTGATCAGGGGCAACCTGCTGAGGAAGTACAGAGTTAATGTCAAGTCACTTCGGTTTGGAAAGTCAAAGAAAATTGTATTTTAGGAGACAGTGGAAAAACTGACTATTTGCATGGCTTTAAATAAAAAATCTTTTGTATGGGAAAATTCTTACAGAAACCCCCACTAAGGGGGACCCAATTTTGATTCGAGTGTTGGCATGAACTGTTGYTAAATCTGCTTAAGGAGTTCTGCAACACCCTCAACTGCTCTTGAAGGAAGTGTTTTGTGAGATAGAAGGTAAGAAGAACTACCATTGTCCCCATTAATGTACTGCCATGGGTTCGAATATACAAGCCCATCTGGAAATTGTGCACCAAGAAATACCTGCCAGCCTTTAACACAAGTGGATCTTCTGAAGGTACTTTAGACATTTGACTTCCATTTTAACTCTTTAGAGTAGACTCTTCAGTGCATTAGAGTACTGGCTTCTCAGTTACAGTCCARCTTAAGATTTCAGTGTTTCTCTGGTAGTTACTTCCTTTCCCAGAAGCTGAAATAAAGAGAGGGAAATTCCTTCTRTTTGTTATTTTGCTTGAACCTTAGTAGTCTTTATGTGAAATTTAAAAACAGTTCAATCCAGGAAGTGGTGTGCTGCTTCTGAGCAAAGAAGACATCCAAGAAATACCTGTRTGTRCATTCTTCTTGCTGCATGCTTCTGTCACAGCAACTGTGCAGAGCATGAGTTACCATCCCCAGCTGCTGGTTGCCTCTTTTTCAGATTTGCTAGCCAAACTGCTCAGATGAGCCTTGCAGCCTCCTGCATGCTGGCTTAATGAACTTCAGCAACAGGCTTTATTTCCTGCTTAATAACGTTGTCTGCATCAGTCCTAGTGTTGCCAGTTCTGAAATAGTAAATGCAGTGACTGAGGCAGTAGAATGTTTGTCATTTCAGTGGAGGTYTCATTACTTTGTCCCCACAATAATGGCTTTTTATCTGAATTCCAATGTGTGCTAAAGCAGAGAGATGCTGGTACAGATCCTCCATCTTCCTGATCATGRTGATCATAGTGTCATGTTCAGAGGTTCACATCTGTATAGGTCATKTTACTGTAGCTGTGGAGGTTGATCAAAGTACAGCATTCAGAACAAAATAATAGTAYTTTACCTCCTCTCAACTGGTTTGGAACTGAATTGTTTCCTTGTACTTTCTATGTTTTGCTGTAGTGCTTTTCCAAATAACTCTCTTTTCAGACTACCATARTGTTGAACACTGTGTAAAATGCTGKGATGATTAAATTGTCAAATCACTAGTCCACACTGCAATTGAAGCACTTCTCATATTCTAGGAAACTCCTAAAAAAGCACAATATTTTTGATATGAAGTCCTTGGTTTTGGGGCATTCTGCTTCAATCTGCATAAATCCCCCTTTATTCCTCCTCTCTGCCTCTGCTTTGAGCACCCTCTGGTCCATGTACAAGATTAGTTTCCTCATGCAGTTGCCAGTCATTCCCTCCTGACTGTATTTTCATTTTGCTTTCATTCTCCACTTGCTCTGTATGCTCTAAGTTTTTCTCCCTTCCTCAGAAGAGACAAGATAATGAACTAGTTTTCCATGAATTATCTTAGTTCTGTCAGTTTTAAGTGGAAAACTAAAAATTATTTGATCTGTATTGCAGCATGTGGCCCTGCCTGAATAGTACTCCAGAGATAAAACYAATTTTCTCTCTCAGATCCATGACTTTTTTTCTCTTACCCATTAAATAATTACATCTGATTCTCACTTTGGTCTTGTCCTGTGAGTCTAGAGGGCCACTGACATTCACATAAGTATTCACATCCTTACTGACTTCTTCAGCTTGGCATTGARAGTGTTCATAGTCATTTTCTGCCAGTTTGTGCCTGGAAAAAAAGGGTAACTGGCAATGAAGATGCTCTTCTTGTTTAGTCAGAYCTTCTGGCTGTGAGGGTTGTACATTTTGCAAGGATAAAGCATGCCCACTTCTCATGTAGACATAGTCAAAATTAAAAAAAAAAACAAGCAAAACTGAAGTATTTGTAGCTCTAGTGAAATTCAGCAATGCTATCCACAGGGATTGTATATCCAAGGAGCCATTTAAGCTAATGCCAGGGAAAGTGTGGCTTGTTCCTCTGCTGTGCTGTGTCAGCAAAAGGGAGATTGGCATTTGTCATTGTGGACTTTCATAAAGTGCTTGTTGTAGCTGTTTCTCTGGCTGATTTGAATTTTTATTTTGTTTATTAGGTGTAGAGTGTGAGTACCAGGGCTAAATGCTGTTTTRTATAAAATCTCAATAAGATTAAATCCTCTTGTGATTCTGTAATTAATTTCAAGGATATTGTGTTGCTTTCCCAGGGAACTTGTGGTGATCTCTAGATGTATCCCTGGTTACAGAACAACTCTGTGCTCTGTGTGAGATATTGTGGAGCAGTTAAATGTGCAGAGGTTCTAAAAAAGCATCAATGCTTTGAGTGAACCACCTTTAGTAGAACTGAGTCACTTCTGCCCTACCAGCCCCAGCAGATCCACTGGGCACAGCTGGGAGACTGAACAAAACAGCAGATTTGTGTTCAGCCAGTGTTACTTCTGCTGCAATAGTTAGTTTTCACTTTTGCCATAAACACAAACCCTTATAGACTAATTACCAGATGTACTGCAGCAGTAGCACTTGTTCCCTGAAGGCWGCAATTGGCATTTGCTTTCAAAGCTATGTAGAGAGGATCTTTCTGGGATATCATTAATTTTTGTCTTTTTCAAGCATTACTTGTGAGAAAGAGCAAATGAGCCCACCTGTAAAAGGAAATTCAATTGTGTGGCCTATTTTTCTGAATAGCACACAGAGCTGTAATCTCACCTTGAGGGAATGCACATCATCTTTATGCCAACTGACTTGGGCAATATGGAATTTGTTGGTGCCAGAAGTTTTTGAATGGATGTAGCTACACAGTGCAAATGTACTGCATTGAATAAAGCACTGTCTGTACTTTCCTTCTCAGTGTCAAAGAAGACGTGGCTATGTTGTTGGAAAAAGCTGTAGTCTAGATAAAACCACATTATTTATATGCTTAAAATTTACTTCAGTTTAACCATTTCTGCTTGATTTCCCACTGTGTATACCTTTATCCCTAGGTGAGTGTCTCCAGTTCCCAGTCACTTCAAAGCTTTGGAACTGGACTCTCTTGGTGTAGAATAAGAACATATGGGCAAAGTTTAAATAAGGGATAGTTATCTCAACTCTGAATTCAGTCTGTTCTATAATCTGGATTGACTCGAGTGCACTGACAAATTGCCAGTTAATTCAATTGCCAGAGAAAGGTACTATTTAAAAATTAACATTGTGTCAAAAAGGTGTTCTGTAAGGGGAGTTTAGACAGAATCAGTGAGTGAATGCAAGAGAAATCCAGTGCTTGACCTTTTATTCCTGCCTTCTCTTGAGACTGCAACAAGAATCTCATAAGTGCTCCCTTTACAGTTGATTTTGGTGGTGTGCACACCTGCCTTTTAACAATTAGAATAAAGCTCACAAGCTCATTTCCTGGAAGACAGGAGCTATCAGACATAATGACTGCAGGCTTTATTGATCTGATGGGGAGGATTTGGAGTGCTAACACACAGCCTGAAGTTTCCGTGGCCAAATAAAGCCCCCCAGTCCCTGAAGTCCTTTGCACAAATGAATTCTTCCTGTTTTACAGACCTCTCTGAAATTGAGACATGTCTGTCTGAAGACTGAGCTACAGGTTTTTCCTAAATGTTTTTATAAAGTCTTTTTCAGTAGTGACTTTTTGCTTTGTTCTTTATAGGTGGAAACCCCACTTGACAGTAACACTGAAATCTCCCCTGGCCTAGTTTCTGCTCTCAGCAGCACAAGTTAMAAGTATGCTCTTGAACACAGTTTTATTTCTGCTCTCTTCTGATTCCCCCTGGAAGAGCAAGAGACCAAAGAAAAGCAACTTTGTATCAGAAATGTAGTAAGTCAAGGGCAGGACTTTATCTGTAGCCTCTTCAGTCTTTAAGTAGTTAACTAGAAGTCTTTCAAATGTACAAAATCTGTACTCCTTGACTCTACCCTGGCCAGTCTTCTGCTGAAGATTTTTAAAAATCACGGTCTGGTTGCTAAATTTGATATTCAAGGACCTGTGTCACAGTCCTTGCTAATACAGCTCTATATGTTGAATTGTCATATCTTATTCAGTAAATTTGGGGGGTTGTTTGTTTGGCTTTTGTTTCATGAAGTCTRAGAAAAAGAATTCCATTAAGAGATGGAATATATATTTGTTCTTTGTGGAATATTTTTGTCAGCAGAAGTTACAATAAAATTCTTGAGTAGACAGTGTCCACGTGAGAGGTAACTACACTAGCAGGGCTGTTGGCTGCTWACACACTAATCACCTGCTTAATTTTAATTTATGGCAATACAGGAATGATTAATAGGAGGCTTTACAAACATAGGTGTCTGGGTAGGACATGCATCCTACATGTGAACTACATGATCTCTGACATGGGCAGCAGTCCAGAGGAACAGTAGGAAGAACCTGATGATGTTGAACTGCTGGGCATTCACTGATGCCACTGTACATTGCCTTTTTTATTCTTTTGAAATGGAACAAATAAAGATTCTCTACAAAGAGGAAGCCCAGCTGAGTAGCTTGGAATTCAGACACAAAGAATTCAGAAGAATTTTTGCACTATTAAGGGTGGCAGCCTGGTGAAATAGTGGGTTTTGAAATAGAGCTCTTTTGGATTAATAAGGGAAGCCTTTATGCAAAGTATTACTGTAATTGCAGGCTCATGTTCTGATTGCCTTATCAGGGGAGATGCATCCTCAATGGCATCTTTGTTTGTCTTACMATGGAAAGAGATAAAAAATAAGCAATTAAAGCAGACTTATTGAAATGCCACAAATCTGAGCATTCAGCTATGCACTTCTAGTTAGGATTGTTGGTTAGTTTTAGTATTAAAAAAAAATTATTTCTCCTGTCTGTACTTGCTTTGTAGTGTGGCCAGACTACTGACAAAAGAAAAAAAAATTCTCTTTTTGTTTCAACTGTGATCTTCTTTTCTCTCTTCCTGCTTCTCACCCTAAAGCAGTCTTTTATGAATGTGCACACAGAAACYAGAGGTTAATTACCTCTATTGTGTTCCTGGAATCCTTGTTATTCCAATGAACCTTGTAAAGAARTACTACAGAATCTGGCACTGGTACTTTCAGAAATAGGTGGACTTTGCTCTGATTATGTATCAACTGATACTCAAGTGGTGAACAGTGTATTTATTGAGCTTTATGAAAATGAAAAACAAACCCCTTGCTGCCTATTTTGTGGTCTAGTGCCACCTAGGCATGTACAAGTCCACCATTAAACTCGTATCTCCCAGGAACAGAAGATCCCCAAGGGAAAATCAGCAGACATCTTTTATATAGTGATAAGGAAATATGTTTTCAAAAGAAAATGGCTCGGGTTTATCCTGTAATACCTCATAGCAACAGTCTAATATTAGTGGAAGATTAACATTATTCAGATATTTAAATRTCAAATCTTTATGGCAAACCAGCACAGATTTTGAGTTAAATCTCAAAGACTCTTGCTTTCTAGTTGTGTGTGTGTGTGTCTGTGTGTTGCTTAATCTCCCTGGCCAGTATAGGGGATGTTGTGATCTCCTCGTTATAGACGTCACACTGAGAAGATTGGAGTAGAGGAATAAATAGAACAAGTGCTAGAAAGCCAAGCAGCTCATCTTGGTTGAACTAAAATGCACTCCACGCAAACTGCCTTCTCCATGGATTTGTTTTTTCTAAGTAAAACTCAGTTCCCATTTTGCAGAGTATCATTTGAGGCTCTGCTGAGTATGTTTGCATCTGTTTCTGAAATATTTTGCCTCATTGTGCAACTCAGTAGCCAGTGCTTTTTACAGTTACTCTACTGGTGGAGAAAGCAGACAAGGACAATGGCTCCAAGAGAGCAGAGAGGCTCAGAATTTCACTGGTGAGGTTCAACAGGGAGTTTGAGCACTTGAATTTCTGGTGTGTCTGTACTGTTGTATGCAGCCCCATCTTGTTATCATTAGCTGGTATTCCTGGCCTGTACACCAGAGTTAATCTGGTCAGAGGCYGCCAGACCTGTCCAGGCTGATTCTGTCTCTCCAGAGGTACAGTCATTGTGTGTGTCTGTGTGGACACAAAAATGCTGCTTCTCCTTGGAACTGGCCTGTGTGGAGCAATAGGGCTGTCAGGTGTTCAGACACCCTTCACAAATAGAGGAGATCCAGCAGAACAAATACATGTTTCTGCATGGCATTTGGTGAARAGAAGAATGGAGCCCAATGTTTAGGAGTTCATCTCCAGGTAATRGCTAAGATTTGAAAGATTTCCCACTAAAATGTTTAATTGTTTTTGATAATAAATTGCATTTTTTTAAAGTGTGTTGCACAAGAGTGAGTGAAAAATGAGTCCTTGCCCTCCTTTCAGCAGAATCTGGTGAAGCTGGAAATAATGTAAAGTTTTTCTAGCAAARTTAAGTTAGGAAAAGGTTGGTTCTGGAACTTACTGCTTTTTTCCAGTTTTTTTGTTATTCCARCACTGTGCTTAGTCTTTGTTCTCCTGTGATCCCAATAGATTCTGAAAGAATGTAATGAAAAAAGGAAACAAGGCAAGATGCAATAGGGTGGACATTTCCACACAGTGACTGCTTGCAAGCCAACTTTGGGAAGCTTTAATGGATATGGAAACAACTAATCCCAAAGTACAGTACAGTGCAAGGGAATATCTCAGTGTCACAGGGCCATTTGTGGATTCCTGTAGAGCTKGTCGGGTGGCATTTGTTCTGGAAGCACAACTCTGCCTAGTACAGTTTTTATTTTTAGTAYTTTAATTGGAAATTTTTCTGAAATTTAATTACTCATCCACTGTCACCCATGTTCAAGGAGTCTGACTTGAGGGTGTTGGTGGAGTGAAGGTGCTATCAGGCTGCTTGGACTTAATCAAAATATGTTTGTATTGGTTCATCTCTAGGAGTCCTTTAGACTCTTAGTCCTCTCTGAATGTCATTCTGTGCAAAATTGATGGTCTCTTTGTACAAAATGGAGCCTGCCTGTCCCTGCCAGCAGTGAACAGCCATAGCATTTGTCCCAAGACTTTGTCCTTTCAGATTTACTGCCGRCTGCCTTTTCCAAAATTATTGCTGCAGTTCCCAGAGCTGGCAGTTTTGAGGACAATTTGAATACATGGAAAAGTGCTGTGTTTCCACTCATTTACTGGGCTCTCTTTTACACCTAATGAAATGTGGAAGGAAACTTTGTCTATTAAAGCATATTAGAATCTWTATATCAGAGGCATCACTAGTTTCTAGAGTGCTGAAGATTTTTTAGCTTAGGTGGTCACTTGCCTTAAATCAGCAAAGAAACAGCCTGTGATCTTGAGCGTGACCTATACACTGAATTCATTGAAGCACTGAGCTCAAAATATACTTGAGTRTCCAGACTTAGAAAGGAAGAAGAAAAGAAAATTTCACMGGWGCTCTGGTTGAATTAATATAAAYTAAGGCAGGAACAAATGCTGTATTTTTCCCCATTRCTTTCCTATTTTGTATTTCTGGTGTTTTYTTWAATTGTSTTAAAGAACWAGAACATTATTGATAAGTTTCAGAGGTTTACACATTTTTCTAGTTTAGAACTATTTTGCTTCTATTGTCAGAGCCAATACAGCCATTTTGCTGCCCTGCTTTAGTGTGCCATTTTAGATACTAARAAGTCCTTCTAATTCTGCAAGCAGTCCTCTTTATTTCCTTCCTGCTCCCCACTTCCATTAGTAATGCTTGGCAGTGATTCAGAACCAACCTGCTTTTGAGATASGGTGACTGAGAAACCAACAAAAGCAAGAGAAACAGAGTGAAGGAAACCACTGGCACCCACCCCACAGCATGATTGCAGCAATCTGTGTTCCTGCAGTCACTCCAAGTTACAATAAGAGTTTCCATCAGCCAGGGAGCACAGTTCCTGGCTGCCTAAAGAGAGAGGCAGTATTGTCTGTTGAAACACAAGTCTTGAAGCCAAACACCTCCTGAGATGTCTTTCCTCTTCTCTTACTGATTCATTGTGAGGCTGTGGGCAAGTCTTCATGCTTATTTTCCAGTCTCTACAATAGGCAATTATTAAAARGCTGCTTTGTGAACATGAGTTGAAATTTTTGAAGCACAGTGTAGTACTACGTATGGTTGAAGTTACTGATCACTGAGCTGTACTGTATTACCTATTCAAGGGGGCATCCTGTCTCTCCAGTTAATTAATTGATGGGGTTTGCCTCAGCCCATGGTAGGTAACAGTGACAGTGTGAAGCTATGCAA
The DNA here is from genome assembly GCF_030028575.1 of Malurus melanocephalus. NCBI lineage: Eukaryota > Metazoa > Chordata > Aves > Passeriformes > Maluridae > Malurus > Malurus melanocephalus. The sequence continues at coordinate 2,105,797 of NW_026623307.1, forward strand.
ACTGCTAGCACAGTTCASGCCAAAGCGAGATCTCTCACCCATTTCCAATCTGCAGATCTGTTCTGAGAAGTCCATAATATATTAATTACATGTTCTTCTAAAATACATGAAACTGACAAAGCTGGCAACTATCAGAAGTAGACTTTGGAGTTCAATAGACTGGTGTGCTAGAGAGCTCTGTAAGAAGAGACATGAAATGAAGGGGAGAGAAAAKAAATTAAACATTAATGGGGGGAAAAAGCACATAGTCACTACATAAGCACAGGCAGTTGGAAGTCCTGAAGGCTTTCTATGTTGTCAGTTGCTTATTTTACCAGGGGGACACTTTCAGCCCAAGATATTGCTTGGAGTTGGATGGATAAACGGAACAGCGGGGGGACCTGCTGATGCTCAGCTTTGCCATTTTCAATAAACTTCACTTTGCTCAATAGAGAAATTATTGCAGAGGCCTTTGAGGAACAAAGGCATCAACTGGCCACAAGCAGTGCTGATAAAACTGCCTCTTTAGAGCCTTTTAGGTTTGCTTTTTCTCCACTTTTCACACAAGGCTACAGGTCATTCAAGTGAAACTGTATGAAAATGCCAGCTAAGCAGCCATGTTTATCCCTTTTAGAAATTTGGTCAAAGAAGTCATTGTTCGTCTGCTCAGGTCCATGCCCTTTCAATATGGGGAAGTGTGAAGATCCCTTTAGACATGTTAAAAAAATTCCAATCTTCCAGTGTTACAAAAATGACATGAAATCAATCCAAGCTTTCTTTTATAAGCTAGCCAATAAAATGCAGATTTTAAAAGTTGAATAATAGTATAAGATAGGAGGCATATTGAGGTTTAAAATGCCTCATTCCATTAAAGCTGATTTTGTTGCATGACTGTCGTGACATCAGCTCTGTAAAGAACAATAGTCCATAACGATTTACAGGGAGATAAATTCCTGTGAGGGCTCCTGGTTGCAACCTTATCTATGAAAATGAAGTTATGCACCAGAACCCTGTGATAGATTGTTTCCATGAAACTCCCTCTAGTTCACTTATTGCTGAGAACCTTGAAATGTTACCATAATAGCTCAGCTGTGAAGAAATGATTGTTTTGAAATAGTTAAGACAAAATTATTTCAATTACTGAGTCACTTTCAGCATTCACATGTAGAAAGGAAAACTGTTTGATGTGCTAAAATTAAAAAGTTGACAAACTGATACCATTTAACTTAATTTTAAGCATTCTGGATATGGCTCCTCAAGCTGTCCTTGCAGCCTATCTTACCTCTTGATGTAGGCCAGGCATTTTCTACAAGGAGGTTCCAGCGTTTCAATTGTTTTTTTTAGTGTCCCTTATATATATGATGTCTCTACTAGCTTTCTCCCTCGTTACATTCAGTTTTGTTCTTTCCACTGAGCTGCAAGAACCCATTTTAAAATTATGTTCTGATAAAGCCCTATGGTTTTTAAAGGTCACATTGTTTTCTAAGATGAATACATCATTCCCATTGATTCACCTGCTGTTTCTGCAAACTCAGAGTATTACTGATGACATTAATTATGTTAATATTCAAAGGGTTCTTAGCACAAGCTCAGGCTTTTCTAACATGCTAATTTTTGAAATGCATTTAAAATGCGGGGAAGATGGGAGGAGTTGGATGTTATTGCACTGAAAAAGAGAAAATAATTTTCTTTGTGCAATTCATGGTCCTGCAAGGGATAATGAGTTTTTCCAAGTTATTGATTGTTTTACTACCTAGATTGTAAAGCAATCTCCAGATGTGAACACATGTTGTTTTTCCTGCTGAGGCATTGGTATAAAGGAATTCTGTCAAGGCTATTCAGATAAGCCAAAGAAAAGCCTAAAAAACACAGGCRGCAGAAAACAGCATAAAACCACTACATTGCTCCAGCTTGCTTTTATTTTGGCACTGTTGCCTGGTTCTAGGAACCATTTTAACATCTGTCTGTAGAGGAAACAAAGCACATTTCTAACAGTAGCAAACAGATTTGACGCAACAAGGCAGCTTGCTCCTTCTGACAGGGGAATCTGCCCCATAAGTCAGTGATGTGTGTGTAGATTTGATTTGGAGCTTATTCCACTGTAAAAACATTGTATTCATTGTATCACAAGTACATTTTGGGTTTTACTTTAGAGTTTTTTGTTAGAGATCTCAAATCTTAGGGTATGGGGGAGATTTTGAGATGAGAAGTTGTTTGGTCTCTTTGAACTGAATTTAGTTCCCAGAGGAGTACCTTGCATACTCTCCAGAAGGCCGTTCTTGTGGCCTTTGCTGATGTGCTGGGGTAACAGGRCAGTCTCCTCATCTGCTGCAGGCAGGAGCTGCTCAGGAGGGTGACTCGTTGCTTTTGTCTGAAGCAATCAAAGGCTACTTGCAAATGCCTAAATTGGTTTCTATTGCTCATCAGGGACAAAAATTGCTGGACTTTGTAAGAGTTTAGATTCTTCAAGACTAGACTCATTTGGACAGAGATACAAACCTTGAAGCAATGATGTCTACATTCCCAGTTCAGCTGCTTGCAAACTACTATAATTTATTATTCTTTCCCCTTCTCCCTCCTGATGACCATTAGCTTCATCTTCAGTGGGTCTGTAACTCTTTCTTCAAAATGTGCATTTATTTGTTTCTTGCTCTTTTGGTTTGAGGAAGAGAGGAAAAGTCGCTGAAATGGAAGCCTGGCTTAGTTTGCAATACTTAGGGATATTACCAAAGAAACAAAACACGTTCTCCCACCCTACCTGCCCTTGCTGGACACTTCTCCTTCCAGCATCAAGGAGCTCTTCATCTTCATTGTTTTTACACAAGTACCTGCTTTTGTAAAGACTACTGTAGGTGTCACAAATTCTGATTAAAAATTTTAAGATTTGGAGAGATCACACTCTTAAGTATTTTCAGATAGTTAATTGCYAGCAGTGAAAATTAAATGTAAATTAAAGTAAACTCTGCCTTATTCTGCTACATGAGGTCATGAAGATGCTGTGGAGTAGAGATGGAGGCTAGTTATTAATTTTGATGAAAATACTGAATAATACTTGTGTCTTTCAACCTAAACTGTTTGAAGGCACAGATGTTTACCTGGATACAATTTTTGTTAGCAAATGCTGGATGTGAGTTTACTTMATTTCCAATGTTTGTAGAGATAAACAGGTTCTGAACTTCTATTTCATCGGCATCTCATTGTAGCTGATCTGACTGTGAATTGACCTAAGCTGCATTTTTATTGTAGACTTTTGCAGTGTACCTCAGCATGTGCCTGGTAAGTTGAAATGTATTCAGATGTTCAAGCAGGAAATACTTGGTGTGAGCATAGCTCAGCTTCAAAATGGGTGCCCAAGGTGCAGGGAGAATGTGACACAGCAGGGAGTACTGGAGCTTCACTCCAGGACCACCCTACTGCCCAGTGGGAATGGTCAGAGCTCTGTCTACTGAACACAACAAAATGGAGCAATATGAACTTCTGCCCTTTTAGTATAATTTTCTGTTACATCCAAGGSAAGGTTGACATGGTGTGCAGTAACTTGTGTAACTGTCTTTTCAAACATGGGCCAAGAGCAGCTTAATCCAGAACTGTCTGATGAATGTTAGATGGAAATTCATGGTGGTGATACCAGATCTGTGTAGACACACACACAAAGATGTAAGGCAGAAAGTATAAAGGGAAGTACAAAGTATATAGGTATATGATATTGTGTTGATCTTTTTGCTGTGATGCTGTAGCTGTTAAATATATCCCTCTGATTACATAATTTGCTGTGAAATGACTTTGTTGGTTGCTGAGGATTTTTGCTGCATTTTGTCATGTGGTTCACATTAATCTCCGTGGATCTCTGTGGCTTCTGTTGCACAGCAATTTGTTCTGTGCMGGAGACTTTTTAAGCAGTCTCTTTTACAGCAAGTGAAGGCGTGTCAGGAGTGCTTTTGTAGGGATAATTGGCTTCCCTCCATCTGAGGACTCAGTAGAGCACTTTTCCAGTCCCCAGCACCTCCCATCATTTGGAAAAGCACAGTAACCCATATCCTGTGCATCACTTCAGGAAGGTTGGTTTATAATAGATGAGTTTTAAAAAAGTTCTGCTCCTGTAAGAGCTGCCATAGCATGTTTTCTGTCTAAACTGGAACTCAAGAAAGTGTGCTGCTTTCTGAAAGCAGGAGAAGTTGACAATACTATACCTAAAGGCTCCAGTAATGTTTGAGGAATAACTTCCAATTTTTGTGTTTTGGTATTCCTGTTACTACACGGAATGGATGGACTCATTCAGCAGATAGGATTTTGCACTGAATTTCATCCTTAGGCTAAGAGGAACACTGCCAGCATGTGTACTTGTGGTTTGTTAAACAGCAGACAGCAGCATTTCTCTTGAGTGTGAACAGACTGAATTCAAGGACCTGMATCAGCAGAAGGTCTGTGCATATGCTTAAAATTAAGCACACCATTAGGAGTTCTGTGGAAGAGGGATTTGGGAGTTGTAATAAAAAGTGAGATTAGAGATGGGAAAGATTAGAGGATGAATGGCATGAGTGGAGGAAAAGCATAAGGCCATTTAGGTGGTCTACTTTGTAGTCCTGTAGTTTGGTAGTTAGTTTGCATAATTTATACTGGTTCTTATTCCTCAGACTGGATTGAAACAATTGAGATGCAAATAGTCTTCTGGRAAAATATGTCTGATATAAATAAAATCCCTAAAATTTGATCTTTACTTGCCAGTAAGGTAACATGCTTGCCAGTCATGACTGCCTGGTTGTGTTTTCACAACAGACCATGTAAAATCAGAAGTGAAAGTTGRTGAGTCCAGATCAGAAGCTTTTTTRGGTCTACAACAGACATTGTAGTCTGACTTGTTCATGGCTTTCAGCTCCACCTCCTCCCAGAGGACAGGTCTCATTAACATGTAATTGTTGAGATGCTGTTTGCACCTGGCATGCAGTGAGCTGTTTTTAATGCTGCATTTCATGTGGAAAAAAAAAGCTGGCAAAGATGATGAAAGACCTTCCTTCTAGGAGTGGTTATAAACATTATCCTTGTTTCTATTATGAAATATAAGAGTATAGCAGTTCCTGAGGTTTTAGAATGGTGCAGACAGCAAGGAATAAAATGAAAAATGGATCATTTTAACAAAAGAAATGACACCTACTGTTTGCCACAGCCTTTGAGGTATTCAAGGAGTGCTAAACATTAAAACATACAAATCATAGTCAGGGAGATTGAGGCAGAAGTTCTTTTAACTCCATAGTACTTTAATGGTAGATTTTGTTTGTACAYTCATTCTTTTCCTTCAAGGCTACTCTTAATTACTAGTGTGGTAATATAAGGCAATCTTTTGCAATGCTAAAGCACTGAAAGATAAGGATGTACATTTTGATTTGTTTAAACCAAGTGATTTCTATGACAGATACAAAAAAGAAAGAACTTCTGTYCTGACATCAGAGGTATTCAAGAAAGCAAAATTTGGATTTAGAAATGCACAAGCCATTTTCCTTCATCAGGCAAAGCAAAGTAGGTCTGTGAGGAAGCTAATTCATGTTGTGTATATAAAGCAAGTCAAGTTCCAGCTACTACAAAGCTTTTATGTAAGACTTTGCTGACCCAATAGGTGGTGGAATATAAATAGATCAACAGTACACCCTTCCTTCTGCTGTTCTACCTAATCCTTTCTTGCCTTCAGGATTGAAGAGTATTTGATCTATTGAGTCTTAAATCAGACATTGTTTCCAAAAAAAAAACCCAAACCCCCAAAATCCAGGTGAATGAAAATTTAATGGTGTAAGAGTGAGAAACTGAATTAAGAATACACTGCTGTTCTTCCTTTCCCTGCCCCTCCCCAAATAYACAAACTTCACAAAGCTGTAACTGCCTGGCTTCCTACTTACTCTTCTTAGCTACCCCTGTCAAGTGGCTTAACATGAAAATCTTCAAAAAGAGTAATTGTATTAAACCAATATTAATTTACTTTCTCCCTTTCAATAATGCTTGAAATGCCCTCATCATCCTGCCTGCAGGCCTCCACTGCTGCTCAGGAGGTGGAGCACTCTTTATTTTTAGTAACAATATCTCTCATGCTGGGGTGGAAGAATCTTAAACCAATTAAACACATTAGAAGATAATAGTGTGTGTGGGTTTGGTTCAAGATCTCCATTTTCTTCACCATGGGGTATGTCCTAGTACCAGCCTCTCTATCCAAGATGACAGAAATAGTGTGATAAGCTGCTAACTAGGTAAGCAGTACAGCTGCTGCTTTGTCAGGTATTCCCTTGTCAAGAAATCGCTTGTGATGAGTTTTGCCTCTCTTTTTTTAAATTCCATTACAGTTAAGTTTTATAAATTATCTCAGTTTTGACTTAAATCTTTTTCAGATACCTGTTTCTTTTTAAAGATGTAGTTTTTTGAAAGAATTAACATCTTGTATATGAAGTGTTTTTTCCAATAGAGATTCTCTGTGTGTGTGTGTGTGTGTGTGTGTGTGTGTGTGTGTATGTGTATGTGCGCACTTCTAAGATCTGATTATTTGTTCTTCTAATAATGCTTAGTTACTGGGAAAAAAACTTGCAAACTAGCAAATGTATTCTGATCCCTTCAAATATGTGTGGGTCCACATATTTTAACTCTTTGTTTACACTGATTAGCAGGTTGATTTTGTTTTTTTCATTTGCAGAACTTGGGAAAGCATGTCCTGAACCAGCACATGGACTTGTCAAGGCCAGAAAGCCTGGCTACACTGACTCTAAACCTTTATTTATTTGATAAGGAATTTACACAGGCTAGCAATGTTCAGATTGTTTAAATATATTTTCTAGGAACTGTGGCATGCATTGCGCATGCGTGAGACAKGCTCTCATCAACAGGGGTTGTCAATGCAAGTAAGTTCACCCTGGCTAATTTATATTTTTGTGTGTGGGAAGATGTAGGGGAAAATGGTGGATTTTTTTTTCTATTTTAAGTTGTAGTTGGGACAGTTCCATCCTGCAGGTTGTGTTGGCTAGGACTTTGAGTTTTCCAGCCAGCACCACATGAAATGCCCAGCCCTGCTGCAGGTTCTTCTTGCCATTCTGCTGTTCATTTTCTCTCTCTGACTTCCCTGCCAACCCCCATCTCCCTTGGGTTGCTAGTCRGGGAGAGAGCTCCAGTTTGCAGCTTCCTGCTAGGATATGGTGATACCATAGGAGGTCCTCAGAGGATGATGATTTTCATCTTCTTTTGCTTTAATCCCAGAACAAGTGRTAGATTTGTGTTTAGAACAGGCCTAGAAGGACATGAGAAGGCTGCCCTATGTTCCCTCTTCCCATGCTCCAAGTTGTTGCTMAGTTTTGTGTGAACAGACCCTGTGCACATGTTCCCTCTTTTCCTTTCAGCAGCACATGGAAAGTCTGACCAGTCTTCAGCAAGGGAAAGACTCCTCACATCTCAGCTGAAGCAGCCATTTTCCCTTCCCCTCCTCCATGCACATAATTTTAAAACAAATGTTACTCTGTAATGCAAAAATTGCTAAAGCATCTGTTTCTTTCTGGGAGCTCTGGAAAAAATGTGATCGATGGGATGAGTTTGTGTGAGTCTGCCTGGAAACTGTGTGTTAGAGGATGAGTTCAACATGTGAATCTCCAACAGCTCCTATTTATACCCACGCCAAGGTCCCCATTGTCTCTCTTCTGTCTCTCCACCTCCCCAGGCAGGTCCTTGAGCAGTTTTTGTAAGTAGTACTGAGTACAAAGGATGCCATCAAGCAGCCAAAGGGAGCTCCTGGAAAGGCTCTGGTTTGTGTGGGCTCATCCCAAAATCCTGCTCAGTGCAGTCTCTGATGTTGAACCTGGTGAATCCTTGGGACCACCCTGAGGAGCTGCAGAGCAGGATGGCTTTATGGACAGCTATGTCCCTGTTGAGGATGGCATCAGGCAGGTGTGCAGCTCCTTGTCAGSTGTCAGTGTCTGAGTTACCCTATGAGAGAGATTTTTCAAAGACTGCTTTAAATCATTATTAACTGTCCCTTTGGAAATAAAAATATTTCCTAATCACCTATAGATTTACTGATTACTTCTGGGCTTTTTTGAATGCTGGCACAGCCACACTTGCTGAGAGTGAAAAGACAAGATCTCTTTGCTTAGCACTCAGCAGCTGAAGAATTCCCTTGAGTGGCAGTTAYGAGGTCAACAGCAATAGAACRACCCTTGATATTAATATTTTGTAAGCTAAGAAARTGAGCTAGTTGGATGTTATTCTTTTTTCTCATGTTATATAGAAAGGACTCCTTTTCCTGGCATTTTTCAAATGCTGGTAAACAGCAATTGTTTTTGTAGAATTATCTGTTATTGTTAGTAATGTTCTTGCTCCTCTGCAGCACAGTGACAGTCTTTATCCTTAAGAAGCAATGGAAAATGATAAATGAGGTTAACAAGCTTCAGTCTAAAGTGAAAACTAAATCTGTGGCTATACAACTCTTGTTGCATTCATTCTGGTCAGGGGTTGGTTTGTTCATTTATTCTCAGGGAAAAAGCATCACTTTTCCTTGGCCTCCTGAAACTGAGAAACCATGACTGARACTCATGTGGAGTAGCCTATTTCAGAACTCAGCAAAGAATAATACATGCAGCATTCAGGGATATAGATAGCTTGTTTTCCTTATTGCTTCCCAATCAGAAATTGGATGAACCTTCGGGATGCAGAAACAGGGAAAATCCTCTGGCAAGGAACAGAAGATCTGTCTGTACCTGGAGTGGAGCATGAAGGTACTGTGTGACTTTACTGTGCATTTTGGGGCCGGGTGGTGCTGCATGTCTGGGTCACCTGAGTTGCAAACATACCCCTGCTTTGAAGGACAGATGTCACCTTTGTCACTTGGGCACATCGTATCACCTCACTGTGCCTCAGATWTTCCTCACAAATAAAACAGGAACCGTCATCTCCATCAGAGATGACAAACAAAGCAGGATAGTCTGATGGTGCATTGAAAGAAGGTGTGGGAAAATGTGGTTCTGCAGCATAAGCAGCGATGGCAAACAGAATAATTGTTTTAAAATTAAGTCCATATGTGTCTTAAAGTCATTATATAGTACTTGTGTGTGTGTGTGTGTGTGTGTGTATGTTCTTTAGCTATTCAGGGCAAATCACAGTCTAGACAAAGCAAAGAAAGAACCAAATATACAGCAGATTGAATAAAATATATTTTCTTTAAACAGGACTTCTATTTGCTTTTTAAACATGACTTCTATTTGATTTAAGTACAAGCTTCTCTATAAAATGAACTCTTAAGTTTCAAATCATGATACAGTATTACTACCTTAACTTACTATTACCACTTCGATGAAATAAAAACAATATTAATGTGGCATTGGATTGCTGCCAAAGTCTTAACATTAAACTATCTTAAGCAGTGAAAATCACAGCCTGAGCACCTGAAACTGGAATTAATCATCTAAACCACTTTTGACAGCAGGAGCTTTTCCAGTCAGCTCAATTCAGTGACAGGGCATTCAAAACTGCRAGGCAGTTTGGAAGATGCAAATCTGAAGTTTGATTTCTTCCAGTAYACAAGCAAATCTTGGTGTAAGCTGCTGAGGTGTAGCTTTTACAGAATCGCCACAGCCAGCTTTCATTCATGACATACAAATAGTCCTTTCATTATCTAAGAAAAGGTGTAATGAGAAGGGTAAAATCAGTTTGGCTAAGATACTTTGCTTTCTTWTATGTCCCAAATATTTAAGGTAGCTTTACTTAATGAAAACATAATTATATGGATATTTTAATTGAATTTCAATTTCTAACTGAACACAGTTGGACCCAAAATGACTTACTTGAATGGTGAAATAATAAGAAATGTATCATTCAACATTTTCTAATCTAATCAGCATTAAATATTTGACGAAATGTGTGTTAACCATGTAAGTGCTTAAATAAATGTGCAGGTATAGTACATTCTCAAGGTAACAAAAAACAACAGTAAATTTAGGATTGTCTATGCTTATCTGTATCCCAGCATGTTTTAAAATGGACATAACCAAAGAGAATCAAACTTCCTTCTTTACTATCTTTTTAATAGGAAAATAAAAAAGAGACATGAAAGTAAAATGAGCTTAAAATAAATTATTTCAATTAAGTTTTTTGCTTGATGGTATAAATGTAAATTAAAATGTCTTAGATGTTTAAAGACAAGAGAGTTCTACTTTTATTAAAAGTAACTATTTGGTAGYTTTACAGTGTTAAACAAACATTCTCAGCAGTCTGTCTTGGGGATGAAAGAAATGAAATTACTAAATTGCAGAATAGTTTTAATGAGTCATTTTCCACTTAAGTGCGAAACGATGTTTATCCACAATGTTGTTGTCTGTACTGGTGAGGGCAGTAAAGGATGGTGCCATGCAGATTTCCATGGTGCAAAAAAATCTCATAAAAATAATTACAGATGTTTTACATTTAAAACTCTTGCCTTACACTTTAAATTTTCTTTTTGATCTTTTTTTTTTTTTTAATCAAATCGTGGGCTGTGTCCTTCTTCTTGGGGTAGAATCCTGGCTTACATTCCCTAGCCCTCCAGCTCTTATGATTGGTCTCATATCAAGGTCCTACTCCATTAAACATACTCCATCTACATTAGATAGATTTGCCTGGGGTTTGAGAGACTCTTCCTTTTATTAAACACCAGCCTGCTCCCTGCTCATGGATATTTTGATATGTTTTCCATTTTGGAACAGTTTGGTTCATAAAGCACATGCCAGCTGTCTTCCCTCCCCTCTTTATTTCTAATAAATTTACATGAAACATTCTCTATTATGCAGGGAGGATTATGCACGATCACACCACTGAATTTACTGTATTGACTCCCCTCCATATTCTCCTGATTAGGACTCTTAATCAGTGCTCTCAAACTGTCCCTTCACTCACTCCTCCACCTCTAAAAARAATCATTTTCAGAAATATCTGCCAGGTGCAGTTTACCACTTGCTGTTGGTGTCTCACCCATTGCAAGGGCCCAGAAACCTGGATTGTCAAATTGCTGTCTTAAACCTTCCAGTGTGGTTTTGGCTTTACGGCCTGGGTAGGTCTTGGTGTTAAGGGAACAGACATTTTTTCCTACAAGACACTTCCCAGAGCTCTGAGATGGCTGAGGAAGTGCTGCGGGGCTGAGAAACACTTTTGTGGTTTGCTCTGGGGATTCACAGTTTGAAACGGAAGGAAAAGTGAGAAAGGCTAAGAGGCTTGGTGTGCTAAGCAGCCCTTTGGCTGCCTGTGATCTTCAGCACAATTCCTAAAGTAAAAATATAAGTTGCATYTCATATTTTAACTTCCAAAATTATGGGGTTTAGTTACAACTATGGAACCAGGAGTCAGAGGGATCAGTGTTGTATCCCTGATTCTGCTGTTAAGTTTCATTCTTGGCTCTGGGCAAGGTACTTAAGGTATTTGCATCTTGGATTTCACTCTTGCAAATGTAAAAGCAAATGTGAAAACAAAGTCGTTTGTGTTTGCATTTCTCCTGCTGCCATGACCTTGTATTAGTACTAATCATTTCCAAGTATGGAATAATATACCTGCAGAAGCTGTATTTTATTGTGTCCAAATAATGTTTCTTTATCTGTTTCACAGCTCGAGTTCCTAAAAAAATCCTGAAATGCAAAGCCGTATCTCGGGAGTTAAACTTTTCCTCAGCAGAACAAATGGAAAAATTCCGTCTGGAACAGAAAGTTTATTTCAAAGGGCAGTGTCTAGAAGGTATGGATGTGCTCAGTGTGCTGCAGCACAGGGACTGACCCCCAGCACAGCAGGGATTAGAGGGACTAAAATGGGTTGAACGTGGAGATTTTAATTTTTCAGAGTAGTGCTGAAGCACTCATCTTGTCAGGACTAATGGGCCACAGTATTAAGGATAGCATTTCATAAGTGTATTAACACTTTGTTATGTAAGCAAAAAAGCTGGGTAATCATGCCTGAGGGCAAAAATCCACCACAKGCTGCCTGAGGCAAGGAAACAGGCTATTTCAGAGTCATCTGTAACTGGAATTCCTAGGTCTTCCTCAGAGTGCCAGGCAGGAGCCTCTGGTTTACCTGGGCTACAGCAGTGYCAGTGACCCCACAGCTGCACGTCTGACCCCCCTCACTGCCTTGCTGCTCTTAATCTGGGCTGGAGGAGGGGCAGATAAAACACTGAGCTCTGTGTCTTTTGGGCAACCAGTTGCACACTTAATCTCAACTGGATCCCAGGGATGTCTGCAAGAGGAGGAGTGTGGTTTCCCTGTTCCTAATTAGGTATGATGAAATTTTCACCAAATGTCAAGGAAGTGGTGTGACCTTATCAGTACCATCAGCTATTTTAGAAAGGGAGTATCTGCTCTGAGAGGAGGGCAGGGTTCAGTGCAGTTTAAGCTGTACACAATAATTTAAATGTAAAATKTTGGCAGCACAGCAGGACAGTTTAGGGAGTTCCCCAGCCTGTCAGCTGAAAAGCARAAGGACCATTTGTGAATTTTCTTCTTTCAAATGCCTCTGGATTTTTTTTTTTATTTTGCAGAATGGTTCTTTGAATTTGGTTTTGTGATTCCTAACTCCACAAACACTTGGCAGTCCTTGATAGAGGCAGCACCTGAATCACAGATGATGCCAGCAAACGTTTTAACGTGAGTGCCTTGGGCTTGCAGAATCTGAGAGCAGGCAAAGCAAAAGCAGTGTGTGGCATTCCCTTGGGGGCAACGGTGGGAAAGAGGAGAGGGAACTGCTACCAACTCTGAATCACCTCACTACTATTAGTTGTTGAGAGATAAAAGGGGCTAAGCCAACCTCATTACCTTCCTTCCCATAGGTCCAATTTGCATTAATATAGCAATAAAGGTTTGGAGAAAGTGAAACTGATTCTTTATTAGAGTTGCTTAATTTTTTTGGAAGGTGAACTGTGAAAGGATTTTAAAATGTTTTACAACTTAATACCCCTTACATCCAGGGGAAAAAAACTCGGCAGATTTTGGGGCCATTTTTAAATCAGCTATTGATCACTGACTCTTGTCCAAGTTAGTTTAGTTTATGCAGTATATCACCTGTAGTAGCTGCTCTAGGGTTTGTTTCATCACTGTACCACTTAGCTGAGCTTTGTGTCTTTACCATTGGCTCATACACATTTAGAGTATATGCATTTACATGTGTTTCTATACATTATGCACGGACTTGTATCTGGGGTGGAAATACCCTTAACAGGTAGGAAACCATCATTTTACAGTCACCTTTAGGAAGATTCACACACCTTCCTCACAAAGTCTAGTCCTGGCTCCATTTGCACATGGGCTCCTGAGCAGGGCAGCAATGCCTTGGGTGCTGAGCATTGCTCAGCATGGGCGGCAAGGCTCCAGTTTTGGGGGGATGATGGGTAAGGTTCCTGGAGGGAGGCTCTTGGGAAGTGTAACCATCCTCCCTGCAGTGCTGGTGGGTGCTGGCAAGCAGACAAGGAGTGTGCCAGAAACAGAAGGGTTTGGGAACCCTGGTGCCAGCTGGGAGCAGCCAGTCTCACTGCAAGGTCACTGTGTCCTCTGGAAGACCTTCCTCTCCAGCGTTTTCCCTCTCATTCCCTGTCTGGAGCAAAGCCAGTYGCATAGAGAAGGCACCAGGATGAGAGCTCCCGTCGCTGATTTCCATTCACAGCACGTTTCAAAGAGAGAGCGGACTCGGAAGAGAGCACCAGTGTTCCAATAGTGCTCCTGGCACAGTCTGCTCAGAACCTTGGAGGTGCTGCACATGTCCTCTGCTACCAGAGCTGGGAACTGTCGGTACAGGAGGAGCCAGATTTGGGAAACYAGAGTAAAGAAACAAAGACATCTGACAAGTTGGTTTTGATCATCTCAGGAATTCAAGACATTTTCAGGACTGGGAGTCAAGAGAAGCTAGTTTTCAAATGACCTTGAGGAGTTTCCAATGTCCCATTCTTTTCCTGAAGTATGTTCTTGTTGTGGGAGGCCCAGATCTCTCCTATTCATGGAGGTGTCCTAAAGTAATTCTTGAGGTTTTTCAGTAGAACCCCCAGCCAAAGAAATCCAAAGAGGAATTTGTGGCCCAAAGAAATCATCATTTTACAGCTGCCAAGATTTGGAGAGCCACTCACTTTCTGATAGTCCCAAAGACCTCATGTTTGGTATTTCCAAACCAGGAGAGAATGGAGATGTGGTACTTGTTGCTAACRAAGGCATTCTGCATGAAGAGTTCCCAGGATAACAAAATATCAGATTGAGAACATTCCCTGACATTTACATTCAAACATTGTCCACATCACAGCAAACCTTTACACTCTCAGCMAGTTCAGTGTTACAGACACCAAGAGCCACAGAGCTAGAACTGGTGCTTTGTTTTTCAAGAGCCAGGTTGTTTAGACATGGTCAGATCACACTGCCCAYGTGTCCAGGTGTTGTAATGGTCCCAAAATCTCAAAAGTCAGCAAGTTAAATCCCCAGAGCTTCTGTCATACACAAAACCACATTTCCATTACAGTTTGTATCAATATATGTCTTTGCATTTAAGCACTTCTTGAGGGAAATGACATGTTAAGTTGGTTGATGTAGCTTGCTCAGCAGTAGAGGACAGAGAAGGAGAATAAAAAAAGAATTTCCATTGGTTTTCCCAATTCCTGCAGGAAAGCAGRGCCTGAAGGTGCTGGGACTGCTAGTTTATTTTTAGCAATAGGAGTGATCAGAAGTTTGCTGTCTGAGCACTCTGTATCCTGAGCACTACTGTGCTCAGACAGGAGAGGGATGRGGGGGGAACATTCTGCACAGGAATGTTTTTGGGACATCCCTCAGTCCTGACTGACCCAGACCAGGACAGTGCTCACTRTGTGCAGCTCCAAACCAAAGATGATGTGGGGGTTCAAGGTGTGAGCCCAGTCTTGTGAGGGCATGGAGAGGAGCAATCGCTGTCCACTGTCCATGCATCCTTCTAACACCTCTTCTTTCTCCTCCTTTCCTCCTGCAGTGGTAATGTTATTATAGAAACCAAATTCTATGATGACGATCTTCTCGTAAGCACTTCCAGAGTGAGACTTTTCTACGTTTGAGATGGGGCTTTTTGGAGCTGTTTTAGTTTTCCTCCATACAGTTCTTGGTGCAGAACCCCCCGACTATCCAGTGGAAGACACTCCTGTAGGCGGTGACCCTGGGGACCAGCTCAGCGTGGGTTGTGACCTTTGCCCATCAGTTATTTTGCTTTCTCCTCTGACAAGACCAGACCAAACCCTCAGAGACGGGGCCATCTGCTCAGCGATGCCCTCAGGAAGAGAGGCTGTCTCTGAACACAGGCAAACGATGGTCGTGCAGAACCAATACTGTAAATTTATGTTAGTCTCATCCTTTCTACTTCTCTGGACCCTGATATAATCTCCCATTTCCACTCACACCAAACTCTCAATACTTTTCTTTTGGGGTTAAGTTAACCTTTTCATTTTTCTCATGTTGTAGATTTTTATCCTTTCGCTGGATTTCTGTGTAACTGGTCCACACATCCTCTTMCCCCAAACTTGTAAAATAGACTGTGATATCACCTAATGTAATTAAAACAAATTTCTCAATTAAAACATTCCTACCGTCCAAAGAAGGGAAGAAATGTTAGTTCTGTGTGTTTTCCTTTCTGTTACAAAAATGTTCCTCAGCAAACACAAAACTGCCACCGCTCAAGCCAGCAGCAGAACAGGGCTTTCCACTGCCCTTCCCCTTCCACAACCCCTGTCTCTGTTAAATTTCTTTTCTTCCAGCTGGCCATGTTGGAAAGGTGTGCTGATGCTCTGACCAAGGCTTCTCCTTGGCCTCCCCTCTGTCTGTTAATCCTTTGGGGCTGACTWTCCCTTTGTCACCAGTTTCTCGAGCAGCAGTGCACATTATTCTGCTTTTCCAAGTGCCTGGGGACCCTGAAGCCCAGTGGAAAACCCATGTTCCCCCGAGCCCACCAGCATCCCTCCCGTGCTGGGCTGGGCTCCCCAGAGCTCTGCTGGGGTTGCAGTTGCTGACACCAACAATCCCCATGTGTGGGGGCTCTAGAGACACATAGCAGCACTTTTGCTGTGACAGATTTCTCCAGCCCTGCTGCCACTTTTCTCTGTTATTTGTAATCAGTTCTAAGCACGTGGACATTGTAGGAAGGGGCATCTCCAGCTTCTGCTTCTGAACATCACAAGCRGCTCTGTGATCATCCAATGTCTTTGCCAGCCTGTCCTGTCCCTGGGCTTGAGATTCTCAGGAGAGTCACTTATCCTGGGAGAGTCATTTATCCTGGGTGTATGTGGGAAGCATACAGTGTAAATATTCTTTAGGGGGAYGGAAGTTGGACCATTAATCCCATTAGCCACGGTAGCAACTTTCTCACTGGACCTCACTGACGGATCCCATCCTGGGGCACTCACAGGGCAGTCTTGTCAGCCGTGACCCATCCTAAACCAGCCTTCAAACAGAGACATCAACCTAAACTGCACCCAGCAGGAACAACACCCAGGGAGGGTGGGACCTCCATCCAAGAGGAGACACAAAGCTATCCAAACAGGAAAAATAACAAAGTTTGAGGCTCTTTAGAGCAGGTGCCTTTGTGTTGCAGGTCAAATGCTCTGCTAGACCCACCCAGGAGGTGTCCAGCACGGACAGGGAGCAGGCACCTTCTCTGCCAAGCTCAGCTACAGCCAAGGACCCAGAGCAGAGGGACGGATGCTCTCAAAGGGTCTGAGTCTGCCCTGGGTGCCTTTTCTTCCAATGGCCACTCACATCCTGGGCTGCATCCACGGCAGCACAGCCAGCAGGCCAAGGRAGATGATTCTCCCCCTCCACCCCACTCTYGTGAGACCCCGTSTGGAGTGCTGCATCCAGCCAGGATCTCGGTACAGGGAAGACACAGACCTTAAGGAGGGACTCCACAAAAGGCCACAAAAATGATCAGAGGGAAGGGTCAGCTCACCAGGGAACACAGGCTGAGACAGCTGGGGTTGTTCAGCCTGAAGAAGACTCCAGACTTTTTTGCAACCTTCCAGTACTTGAAGGGGCCTATAAGACAGATGGGAACAGACTTTTAAGTAGGGCACGTAGCTACAGGACAAGAGGTCTTTGACTTTAAACTCGAGGAGGATAAATTTAGATATTAAGATATTAAAGATATTTAGATATTAAATTAGATATTAAGAATGAGGGTGGTGAAACACTGGAACAGGTTGCCCAGATCAGGTCAGATCAGTGGATCAGCACCTGATCTGGTTGGAGATGTCCCCGCTTATGTCAGGAGGGGTGGATTAGGTGACCTTTAAAGGTCCTTTCCAGCCCAAATTATTCGAACTCCCACACCCACTTAACCTTCCCGCAGTACCGCACACGCTGGAGGCTCCGCGGGCCTTCGAGTGGCCACCGACACGCGTGGCTGAGGCTCTGCAGGGTGAGCAGCTCTGGGACAGGGTCCCGGAGGGACACGTGTCCTGACACGGCCCGGGGGGACCTCCGGAGCCCCTTCCCTTCCCTTCCCTTCCCTTCCCTTCCCTTCCCTTCCCTTCCCTTCCCTTCCCTTCCCTTCCCTTCCCTT
>NW_026623307.1:2123539-2139813 GCF_030028575.1 Malurus melanocephalus
CTCTACGGCGGGTCACTGCCGCCCTCCAGTGGCTCCGTGGGAAACAGCCGGCAGCGGCTGGAGCAGCCTCTCTCTCCCTGTACCCCCCAGTGCCGGGATCAGCCTCCCTGAAGAACTGCAGGAGCAGCAGAGAGCCGGAATTAGGCCGCAGAACGCCCAGGTGGGGCGCGGGGGGACACCGGSGTCTGAGCAGCCACCTCCCAAAACCCGGGCGAAGGGCCCCGGGTGCTCGGAGCGGGAGCCCGTGCTTGGCCCAGGCAGCTGCGGGTCCCCTTCCCTGTGGGGCTGACAGGATTTGGGAGCCTTGGACGAAGGGGCAGGAAACACGGGCARTGGGCTGCCCTCACATGTCCCATGTCCAGCGCCCGAGTATGGCACAGCCAAATCTCAGCTTCCTTGCAGGGAACGGCAAAGGCCCTAGTGAAAAGAAAAATGGGGTTGGAAAGAGCGGAGCGTGCATGTGTCACCACTGCCACCACCCATCCATGTCCCTGTGGAGGTTCTGGCTGCCCCTCGGGGCAGGGAACATGCTCCGGAGGCTGCTCGCTGCCAGTTCAAAGTCGCCACAGGGGACTCGTCGGCCACCTCGGGAGGGCTGTGAGCTKCCCTGGCAGCTTTGGAAACCTGGCAGTGAGAGCAGGGCGGCCCTGCAGAGCCTGGGCATGAACTCAGAGGCCACAGAGGCACATCGGGAAGTGGAGAGAGCTGTGCACCGCCTGGGGGGCTGGCACAGAGAGATTTGGGGTGAAGCTCCACTCCACTTTCACTGCCCTCCAGCCATGTCTTGGCCTGGGAGCCCTCCAAGCTGGGCTGTTGCAGAGTCATTGAGTCAAAACAACGAGGCAGCAAGGGAGGAGAGTGATACACAACAGCCTTCTGGCCTCAGGGGGCTCTCTGCATGGTTTTGGGGCCCATCACACCATAATAAACACRCCTTATGGCAATGGAACCACCCCGCGATGGGCTGCGGGTCTGGCTGTGAAGCGGGATCCTGCTTTGGGCGAGTGACTCTTCCCTGTGCGCTGCCATGAGGGCGAGGGGGAAGAGGGCCAGCTCCTCCTCTCCACGGCGAGCAGCAGGCTGCCCCACCCTCAGCGCCCGTGGCCAGCACCCTGCAGGCTCTGCTAGCCCGGCTGCCGTGGGAGCCCCGAGCTGCCCGCCCGGCCGGCAGAGGCACCGGGGCTCCCGCTGCTGCGTGCCCCAGATCTGCCCCGCCCGATAAGGCTCAGGCGGGGCSGCACAGCCACCCTGATGTGCTTAATGAGCTGATTCATGAAAATCGCTGCCGAACAAAAGGCGCACAAACAGCCCTGGGCCACGTTATGTTCGGTGTCTGCTTTGCTACTCTTACCTTCCCGCAGGTGCCGGTGTCCGGGCAGAGCGCGGGCAGAGCTCGGGCAGCCTTCGGGGTGAGCAACATCTCATCCCACCTCACCCATTCCATCCAGTTCAGCAGCACTGGGAGGGGACAGGAGGCCTGGGAAGCTATGAGTCCCTCTGCCCCTTTTGGGGGGCACAGATCCCACCCTTGGGATGCCAAATCAGAGCAGGCAGAGCCCCAGGCAGGCACTCAGTCCCTTGRACACTAAGATTTTGGGGTTGCCAGGTGACTTGGGCACAGTTTCATCTGTCCCAAAGGCAGGARGAGGGCAGCTGGAGCAAAGCCAGGATTCAAAATACCCTTTTATGGTCCAAGATGCCCAATTCCTCCTGCCCTTGAGAGGCTCTGGTCACCAGCCCCTCAGTCCTACAGAAKCTGGGTGCAATCCTTATTGGGGGTGAGTAGCTGCCTCATCTCACTGCAGGTCATATATATGCACAGCAGTACTCCAAGAGAGGGGCCAGCCATCGCCACAGTCCCTTTGGAAGAGCATCCCATCCTTAGGGCACCCAGCTCTGTGCCACAGTCCTTCCTGCACCACCCTCCCCACACCAGAATCCTGCCTGCTCTCCCAGCACCTCAGTGCCAGCAGGGTAGGGGGTGTGGCAGGCACCCAGAAGGGGTGACAAGCTGAGGGGACAAGCAGGGGACTCAGAGCAAGGGAAGGAGAGGACTGTGGAGCTGTGCTGGTGTCCTCATGTCCCCAAAGCCAGGCTGGAAAGGTCCAACATCGCCCCAAATGTGCAAAAGGGGAACAGTGACAAGTTGTGGGGAAGGGATCACACTCTCRGGTCTGGAAGATGGGCCCCAAAAAACTGCTGGGGATGCAGGAGAAAACCACAAGAGCGGTGTGAAGACCCTGAGGGTGAGGGACTGACAGAGCTGGAGCCACCTGGCTGATAGAGAAGCAAGTGTTCCAAGGAGAGGGCAGAGGCCCAATTTCCATGGGAGGAGGTGGCAAAACCAGCAGCTGAGGCCAGATACATTTGGCTCAGGAACTGGGAACGTCTGCACCCCTTGATGTTTCCCGGAATCCTTGCAGGAAATTCCCTGGCACAGAGCAGGAGCACGGGGGAGGCAGTTCCGGCTGCCCCGGGCCAGCAGCCACGCTGTGCCGCCTGTTCATCCCCATCACCAACAGCCTGGCTGCCTTTCCTGCCAGCCTGGCCTTGGCAGCGCGACCCAGGACGCGGGACAGCCCGGCCGGTGCAGCGCAGACCTTCCCCAGCCCGCAGCACTAGATGGTGCTGCAAGACAGCGCTGCTGCCCGGCCTCAGCGCGGCTGGCCGGGCGGGGAGGACGCTGCTTGTGGTCATCGCCTCGCCCGCGGCTTCGGGAGAGCCACGAGGGCCAGCCCCACAGCAGGGATGGGATGTGGCACCAAGCTGTGYCCCAGCAGAGGAGCTGGGCTGGATGCGCTGCTGCTTTGGCCCCGGAGCTGGGATGAGGTGTCCTGGCATCTCCACCGATACCTCCGTGCCTCACGCCTGCCTTCTCCCTCTTTTGACCATACTCCTGCCCTGCTGAGGATGCGCGAGTCCCCAGGGCACAGCAAACAGCCCGGTGGGGCTCCCCACGGCCAAACGCAGCCCCATCAGCTCTGGGGGTGCCTGTGGCCATCCCGCGGTGCTTCACGGGGTGCAAGGAGCACCAGCTCCAATGCCTGCTTGGGGACAGGTGTCCCGTGCTCATCCCTTCCCATGGCAGCGCCCCACAGCCCCGGCCCTGCCTGCTGCTCACTTCTGGGACACTGCTCCAGTGTCCAGTCCATCCCACGGATGGAGCTTCAGGCTGGGCATGTTCCCAGCACATCCTCAGCTTGGGAGCAGGGACAAGGGGGATTAGCCCCGAGACAGGAAACSAGCCAGCCCCAGCAATTGTTGGGGTTTGGTTTAACCAAAACTGGCTCTGCACCCTGCACTGCACCAGCCCTGCAGGGGCTGCACCCCAGGGCAGCTGCTCCGCGCCCTTGTGTGCCTCAGGGCCTCACTTGGTGGCAGAGAAAACTCAGAGCAGGCTCTCCAGCCCCAYGCAGGACCACAGTCCCTGCCACCCCAGACAGACCATGCAGAGCCACATCCCTTCCCTGCCTGTGGATCCAGGGCCTGGCAGTGTCCGGCTGCTGGGCAGGGAGCAGGTGCCTTGTACTTGCTATGGGTCATTGTCCTCCTCGGTGTGGCTTGTGGGTCAAGTGCCCCTGAGCACTGGGATGTCCAGCTTTGGGCAAAAGCTGCAGCCCCCTCACACCTCCTGCCCTGAGCCCTGACAGAGGGGTGCTGCTTCTCAGCTCCCTGAGGGAGCAGGGCCAGGAGSCTGCTCTGCCTGCAGGGAGGAAGGAGATGCCCACAGAGTCCAGAGCAGAGCGAGCTCATCCAACACATCCCCCCCAAAACCCAGCAGAGCCCCTCGCTGTCACTCCTCTCTCCTGGGTAGGAAAGGACACGTGCAAAGATCCCATCCCTGTGGATTCTCCAAGGGCAAATCAGGTTGCACTTTCTCAACCCCCAGCTGTTCCCCTTGCACTGTGTTTTCTTACAAAAGGAATGCAGGATCCTCTCCAGGCCCACATCTGCTCTCAAGGACAGCTCTTGATGCTTTCTCCCAGGTCTCTTCCTGGCCCACTCATAGCTCACCACCCCTCCCTCTGAAGCTGCCCAGTCAGCCATGAACAGGAGCCACAGCCCTCACTGAGRGTCCCCCTCAGCCCTTTGGAGAGGAGAGGATCAGCTCAGCCAGACGAGAGGCATGGGAAGGATGGAGGATCCACAGCGTCTGCACAGGAGGAGCCCCAGGCACCCCAGCTCTGCTTCCTCTCCAAAGCTCTCACCCCTGAGGGGGAAGGGATTGGGGTGGTGGCCCCAAGAACATCTGGCAGTGGGGGTAAACATTCAGCTGCGTTTCAGAGCTCAAGGACCTCCACTGGACAGGGCACAGCCAGGTGAGGGCAGAGCTGCCCTGGCTCAGCGAGGGGGACAGGCTGTGGGGACACAGCAGTAAGGGCCAAGACAGGAACGAGATGTCCCAAATCTGCTCTTCAGCCTAGGCTGGGCTTTCCTGCCCACACCAGGCAGCTCTTGAGGCAAGTGCACAGCATTCCTGAGCCATTTTGGAGGCACATCTTTGTTGGGTTGAGCCATGACTGGCCAAGACCCTGGGCTTCCACATTTCTGAGGGGTCTGTTCCAAAGGGACACCTCACATCCTGAGCCAGGTGGCAGCTGCTCTGCCACAGGAGCAGCTCTTCGTGTCTATTTTCAACATCAGCCACTCAAAATTGCTTCTGTGTTTGTGATTTTGAGGAGTCATGCCTGGAAGGCAGTTTCACTCATCACTCTCTTAAGTAGATGCCAATTATTTGCCCAGACACAAACTGCAGCAGTAACCAAACTCCAGCCTGTGTCTGGCTTCCAGTTCCTGCATTTCCCCACAGGGTTCTCCACCGAGCCCCCAGGGTGCTCCAAACTTCATGAAGGTCGTCAAGATGCAACAAGAAGTTTTGGATGATGCTAACCAAAAGCTACAGCTGGTACAGTACAACCTCAAGCTGATGAAACAGATCCTAACCCACTGCAGGCAGTTCAGGATGGAGACAGCTCTGAGTGCAGTTGTCCACAGGGCTCAGCCCCACTGGTTCTGCTGGCCATGACCTCCAGCAGGATGGCTCCACTGGAGAGATGCACATCAGGCCAAGCACGTGGGAGCTGCTCTCAGTCCACCTGGTTGTTCAGCCACACATAGGTGGCTTCAGCCAAGGTCCAGCCACCACAGAGTTCTTGGGACGGGCTGCCCTTGGTCAAAGTGGCCACAGGAACACATTGGCACAGCCTGAGTCTCTTCTGACACATACATGGCTCTCCTGATGCTCCCAACAGTACACTTGGGGCTGGTGTGATCTCACACATCTTCAGAGGTCAGCAGCACTTCTCAGAACAACTTCATCCACTTGTCTCTGTGATCTTCAGGACCAGTGTGATCAGTAGTCCAGGGAGGATTTGGATCCCTCATGACACACGGTGTCTGCAGGGTGGCATGGGCAGTTCTGCTCTCCAGGCACAGCTGAATGTGTGACCTGTGGCACAGCTCTGGGTGAGGGCCCAGCACCACTCCATGCCTGAAGATGCACGATGGCTGCRTGCTCTTCACCCTCCATCCTGTGGCATCAGCCCTCACTGAGCCCAGCTCTGGCCTCCAGGCAGGACTGGGATCATCTCCTGCACACCTGAAATAGGTGGGACTCCCCGGCTCTCAGTGGGCAGCCCCTGGCACAAGGCTGGCTCCTCGGGGACAGCATCTCCAAGATCTTCACAGCTGCCTTCAGCCAGCACAACTCCTGCAAGCCCTGGGCCCTGTCCCAAGACATTATCCATGTGAGCAATCGCTGCAGCATTTTGGATTCACCCAGATGGTCCCTGTGGCACTGGGCACCAAAAAAGACAAAGCGCCATGTTCCCCCCACATCCCTCCAGGACCCTCCAGGTGGGAGCCTTTTCCAAAGGACCCACCTTCCCAAGAGCCACAGCTGCTCCACCCTGGGATGACCCTGAATGCTGGAAGAACCCAGCTACAGACAAGCTTTTATAGGTCCTGGCAGGGTGTGGCTGGCCCTGATTGGCTGGGMCAGCTGGCAGGCAGCAGCTCCTGATTGGCTCAGCACAGTCCCCTCGAGCTGTGATTGGAGGGCTGCTGCTGCAAGGGATGAGGCAGCAGCAGTGACAAGTGGCAGCGTGTGGTTGGATGTGGGGAAGAGAGATGACAGCACATGATTGGTCAGACCAGAGTGTTGCYTGGCTGTGATTGGTGGAGGCAGCATGAGGCAGGAAGGGCCAGGTGGCAGCGCAGGATTGGCCGGTTGGYTGAGCTGCCGTGTGGGGATTGGCTGGACCAGGATCCTTGCTGGGGTCCATGCTCTGAGCTGTGCCCAGCCCCAGCACTGGCATTGGTGACACCGGGCACACCAGAGCACAGCGGGGGTCACGGGGTGGCAGGGGCAGCCAGAGCCACTGGGACCAGCACGAGGGTAGGGATGGGGCACGGAAACACCAGGGCATCAGGGGACGAGGGAAAGGGGTTTGCCCTCTCCATCACCATGGCTGCAGAGCCTCATGGCAGCTGGGTGCAGACCAGGGGCTGTAGGACTGGGGGTCCCTCTGACCTGCCCTGGCACCCCTGCCTGCTCCATGCTCAAAATCTCCACCTCCTGGGCCTTCACACCATCTTTGTGTGCATGCAGGGTGCCCACATTTCAGGGACACCTGGAACCAGCTYCCATCTACGCAGCTGCAGAAGTTTATTTGAATAATTTGCCTTGCAAAACTGCAAGTACCAGCTTGAATCCTGCACCGTTGGCACCCATCCCATCAGATCCTATCCCATCGTGGTGCAGGAGCCGTGCAAGGGCTGCCATTGTGAGGACACGAGGATGTGGATGTCCCAGCACTGCACCCATCCAGCCGGACGGTGACACTCAGCAGCACCGTTTGCCACTCCCTGATGTCACATCCCATAGGACCTCCAGATAACCCAACCTAACACTGCCACCAGCTCCTGCCACGAGCTCCCATCACCCAGGCAGGGCTGGACAGGGCCTGCAAATTTAGGCAGTAAATCTGRTAAGCTATCAGTTTGCACCACAATTAGGTGGATAATTAAGGACAAGAAGCCAGATTTTGAGCTTATTTGCCACCGGTGTTAAGTACAAAGTGAACTGGTCGCTCCCAGGGATCAGGAGGGGCTGGGATCCTCGCAGCCAGTGCACTAAATGCACATTTGTTCATCTATTAAAAAAAAAAAAAAGTAAAATAGGAATCACGTCCCAGCATCTGAACACTGACTGCTGGGATTGCAGYGTGAGAGGAGGAAATGAGACCATCTGGTGAGGCTTTGGCATAGCCTGSAGCAGTAGGAAAGGGGACTCCCCGGAGCTGGGGTGAGGGTTGGGGACCACAGTTACAAAGCAGGTTCTTGCAAACAAACTCCACACACCTGGCAGAGCAGGCTGAGCTTTTCCAAGCTCCAAAACCCTGAAGGAGGAAAAATGAGTTGGAGGAAGGTTAGGAGCACAGCAGCAGAGGCTTAGGCTAAGTTACAGCAGGTTTGGTTTGTTAGAGAGCACAGGCTGAGCCCATTGCCCTGGGGTCCCACCGCCAAATGTTGACCTTGGCACCCTAGAACTTGCAGGCTGGAACATCCTCCTCAGTACTAGCAGTGGCTGAATCCAATCCCTGCTGACACTGCCTCCTGCCCCACTGCCAGCAATGCTCCAAGCCCCAAGGGAGGGAAGGCATTTGCATGGCCTGAGCACTCCCTACCCAACAACCAAGGGTCAAGCACCTGCAGCAGGCACCGCAAGGGAAGATTCTGGGATGGGTTTCTCATCCCCACTACACAAAGCCAAACAATCCCCAGATTTGGCTGCAGACAGAATTTCTGASCAGCCCATACCCAGGCACCCCAAGCTGACTGTCCACATCCCTGACAGTTTGCCAGTCTAACCCTGTCCTACCACTTGCCAAGGGCAGCCAGAGCATGCGGGATCATGCAGAGGCCATGCTGGGGACKCCGGTGCAGCTCTCCACAGAAATACAGCCATGGAAACACTCTGCCTCTACCCCCACAGCAAAAGGGGGGGACAAGTATAACCCCCAGACCCTCCCCATYAACACCCTGTCCCCTCTACTCTCTTCCCAGCCCCAGTCCAAAGCAAAGAAAGGAAAGAAGGGGAAAAAGAAACTAAAACAAATGAAAACTAAAACAAAAAGCAGCAGTTGGGAAGCAGCCTTGTTAGGACAACTCAGCAAAATAAAATTCCGGTTTATTGTTGGACAACATTGTTTCACACATACATCAAACAGGCCAAAAAAAAAGAAAAAAAATAAAAATAAACAGCAATTTCATAGACAGAAAAAAAAAAAAGAAAACCTTTTTATCTTTGGCCTTGCCACCTCATACAAACCACGATCTATGGTACAGCTAAAGTACATACACAAAAAAAGTTACTGGAATGCTCAGAATAAGATTGTAAATTTTTTTTTGCATTTTTGTCTTTTTTTAATGTTTTTTTTTTTACAAGGTTTTGTTTTATTCTCCTTTGAGATAATGGTTTGGGCCTGGTCACACCACAAGTAAAGTCAGAGATAGGTAACAAGAGAGATATACACTTCAAAGCCCCCCTTTTGGTCAATCCGAGATCACTTAAAAATGGCGGACCTCCTAACAATATGTACAAAAATATAAAATGTAAATAAAAAATACAAACAAATTCTCCTTTAAAGTACTTTTAAGAAAGAAAGCAGGGCCTTGAAGTTTTGGTGCCTGGGGGGGGAAGGGGTCTGTGGGGGAAGGGGGGTTTTTCTCTCCCCGCTAATGGGCGAATCATTTCCATGTTCGTTGAGTGGCAGCGCCGCGCCGGGGGGCGGGGACAGGGTTCACTCTACTTGGTGAGGATGACCACGGCGGAGGGGGGAGGAAGGGGGTGTGTGTGGGACAGGGGGCTGCAACAGGAGTCCCAAGGGGGGACCCGAGGGTGAAGAGGACGCGCTGGCCTTTTTTCTTGGTTTGTTTTCCTCCTTATTTAAAAAAAAAAAAAAAAAAAAAAAATTTTTGCTGCCTAGTCATCTTCATCGGTTTTCTGCTTCTTGGGATCGACGTCGTCATCCTGGGGGGAAAGCAAAGCCGTCAGGAGATAGGATGGGGAGCAGGGCTGCCAGGGGCAGGCAAGAGCCATGCCAAGGCAGGGAATCAGGCATGGGGAAGTTTTGGGTCCCTCTCCTGCCTTAGGGGCAAGGTCAGAGTACCACACGTTTTCCCCTTCCCTCAGGCTAAATCCTCTCTTCTCAGGGAGCCCCTAAGTGCCCCCACCCAGGGCTGCCACAAGCACAGGAGGGCCAGGGCTCTACTTGGCAGTTGCAGACACCCCCTTAACCAGGGCAGTGTAGGAACACAATTGGGCTGCATCCCTAGAGAAACATGGGGAGCACACGGGCAGAGCCCCAGAGCCGAGTCCTGCCCAGCCCCCTCTGGCCCCACTGACACCCTCCCTTCCCAAGCCCTCTGGGGACATGTGTGGCTCTGAGGGGCTGCCTACTCTTCCTACCTCATCATCCTCAGCTGCCCGTTTGCCTGTGGCTCCCTCAGCTTCGTCGTCGTCATCACCGTCTTCTTCCTCACCTAAATGGTGGACAAACAGGGAAGATGTGAGACCTTCTGGGAGAGTTCCAGTACCACACACCTCTCCTCTGGGTTTAACCGTGGCTCAGTCCCACAATGTGATGCCATGTCCCATCTCCCCAGGTGGCAGAAACCCTGCTCATGACAACAGGTGACAGAGGACATGGTAGCTTTCTGGGCATCCCCCCAACTGACCTGACCCAAAGGGGAAATAATGATTGGCAGCCTTGAGTCTGGCTCACACTGCATTTGTAACACAGGCAGTGGGATGGCAAAACCACCACCTACCATGAGTGCCGAAATCACGGCAAAAATGAGGGGGAAAAAAGGGAGAGGAAAGAACTCTTTCTAGTGTCTGCTCTGCCTAACCACTCCAGATTACTTCTGCTTCCCTTCGCAGCTATTAGTTCATCTTTAATGAGTTAAGAGAGCCAGAACGCATTAGTTCTGAGTCAGAACACTTTCTAATTATCAGAACAGCAAACAAATGCTTCCAACTTATCTTACAGCCAGCCAGGAGGATGAGCAGCGAGCTCTGGGCTTTGACCCACTTTGAGCTCAAATAGGCCAGTGGATCAGAACAACTGAGTCAATCACCTTCGGCCAGTTTTGGAGGCTCAGGGGCAAGCCCAGAGGCAAAACTGCTTCTCGGCTGCAGAGACGAGTCTCTTGTGTAACAGGAGACCCTACTAAAACTTAGAGAGTTAAGGCCAGTAAGCTGGCTTTAAACCACCACCACGAGCCACACGTATGGACAGCCAGGGGGATTAAGGTCAGCCCATCCTCCCTTCCCCTCTCCTCTCCCTGCGTGTGCCCAGCTGCAGCGTGGTCCATGTGGTGGGAAGGGCCAAGATTAGCTCCCAGCGATGGATCAACACCCCAGCAGCCATCACATGCACTGGGCCAGTCGGCAGGTCAGGTGACAGTGCCAAGCTGATTGGGAGCATTTTTAGTTCTTTGAGCTGCTTTAAGCAAAGCAAATAATGAGATGGGATGGAGAGATGCGAGAGGAAAATATACCCTCAAGCTCTCCTCTGCTGTCAAACTCCAGGAGTTTGGCTCCAAGTCTTGGCTAAAACAGCTGATGCAAGCTGGACTTGCCTTTAAACCTCTCTCCTGCAGTGCTCAGGTGCAGCTCTCAGGCAGGGATCGCCCGAGGCAGCAAGAACGGACAGAGCCCGTGCCAGCGGTCAGAGCCTGTGCTGGATCCCCGCAAGGCATCCACGTCTCCAGGCACCGCGTGCCAAATCGTGCCTGTGCTCACTGAGCTGGGAAGAGCAGGGCTGGCACTGCGGGACCAAAGCTCCTGGGTTTGTCACAGCAGTATCCAAGCAACACTTCCACCCCACACATGCGCCTGCAGCACATGCATCCGCCCTGCTCCTGCCCAAGGGGAGCAGGGAGAGGCAAATACTCCCCATATSTTCCACGCTTAAGTAGAGCTGGGGGTAAACGGGCTCAGGACAGCACACAGCAGCGCTGCATCTATCCCCAGGGGTCAAACCACAAGTATAAAGAGGGTCACAATTCCCTACCATAGGGCACAGCAGGCTGATGAGAGTGTGCTACCCTAAAGGAGGTGGCTTTCCCATCTCACATTATCTGAACAAGCACTGGTCTAATGGTCACTGCATTTCCAGCCCGGTCCCTATCTCCCAAAACTAACCATGAGGTTAGTAGGTCAGCACGTAAACCAAAAATTCACAGGGGATTAACCTAGTAACAGATAATCAGGGGCCCTGAGTTCATTTCAGCATAGCAAGAATGGTTTTCTCCCAGCCTTAACAAGCGATAAAAATAAACAGCGTTATTCATCCAAGCAGATCTTGGGAAAAAAAATAATAGCAGGGAGGGTGAGAAGTGATTCGGCAAGTCACTGCCGGATTTCTAGTCGCTGCTGCCAAAACCCACTTCCAGGCTGGGTCAAGTCAGGAAGCAGCAGAGGGCAGGGGGACACAGGACACTACAGACAGAAGGCTCAAAACAAGCCTATTTACTCCAGCTAGAGGAGCAGGGAAGAGCCACAGGTTCCTCTGCTCATTTCCACACAGCATCCAGACCAGGAAAGGGCTAAGAGACAGGGCTGCATACGCCTCTCAGCATGCTACTCCATGAACAAGGATGGTGACCCACCCTCTGTGCCTGGGCCAAGGCACGGCCACGCAGGGCTGTCCCTGTGCCACTGGCCAGCGCTGGTGTCTGCAGCAGTGGCTGTGCTCACACGAGTCAAGGGCAGATTTTACTACTCGCACGGAAGGGCTAATGCGCTTATTCAGCGCCACGGTACGGTGCCGTCTGGCCAGCGGGAGGGAGGAAGGAATCTGCCCTCAACCTGCTGGAAGGGATTCAAGGCTGACTTCACTCCCAGCAGCGGTGGCTTGGGCAAGAAAGGAAGGAGCAAGCATGTCTGGCGGGAGCCGGGAGCTCCCCAGCCGCAGCCGCGAGGGGGAGATGCTGCTCTCCGCTCGCCTCCGCCTCCCAGGAGCTTGCTGTCCAGGGCAGGACACTGTCGGGGGGTGAGGGCAGGGGGAACAAAGAAAGTTACCATCACCCTCTTCTTCTTCGTCCTCTTCCTCGCCACCTTCCTCCTCCTCTTCATCTACTTCGTTGTCAGCCTCCTGCTCTCCATTTTCCTCGTTCTCCTTGGCAAGACAAAACATCACTTAAAAAAATGCACTGGGGACTGGAGAAGGGTGAAGAGACATTCAGCACAAATGCACATTCCCACCTTTCTGCCGAAAGCAAAGCACCAGCCCACCAGAGCCCTGGGCGCACAAACTGGTTCCGGCTTGCCTCCACACAACCCAGACAGCCCAGGCACAAAGGGCCAAGCCTACAGTAACCCAGGGCAGCAGCTTTGAGACAAAGACTGCAAAGGCTCTCATGATACACTTGAAATGTGACATGGTGATTTTCCCCCAGCACATTAAAAATAGTAAACAACCAGGTTCACTTGTACCCGATGTGTTTCCCAGCTCAACGGGTTGTAACACTGTAAATCCTAGTGGGTTTTAATTTTTTTTTTCCTCTTTATCCCTGTCTAGGGAAGAGGTGGCACTGGACAGTCTCACACAGCTGTCAGGGAGAGAATCCAAGCCCAGCCCTTCTCTTCTGCACATACATGAACTGCCCACAGGCTGGGAGTGTCTGTGTAATGTGAAGCGCCAGCGACTGGAGGGCTCTGCAGGGCTCAGTGCTGTCATTTGGAGGGGTCCCCTCGCAGCAAAAGCAAGAAGAGATGAAAAGGAGAAGACATTGGTGTAAGGACTGCCTCCCCCAGCAGATTGCAGTCATACTCACAGCGTTGCCGTTGGCCGGTGCATCTCTGCCATTTTCTGTTTCTTCAACAACTTCCTTCTTCTCTTTTAGATCCTGGAAGGAGCAGAAAAGCAGAGAAGTCACCCCGATTCCAGGTGTCTGGGTCAGAGAAGCTGCAGATCAGGTGTGAAAAACAGTCTGAGAGCGAGAGCAGGAGATGGTTTCTCTTCACACAGATTTGCTCTGTGATTTGGTCGCCACGTTCTGGCTCCTCCTTGGGAACGGGAAAACATGGGGGCGAATCTCAATACAAGTCAGCCTTGCCAGAGAGCAGCCATCTAAAAAAGAGACTGCTCTGTTTCACCTCTGAGCTCCCAAACAGACAGAGCTGGCCGCCTGCATATGCTCAACAGCAGCAGAGCTGGCTGATTGCCCATCTTAGCACAGTCCATGCAAGCTCCTGCAATGCCATGGAGAGCCGGCAGCCCCGTCCAAAGGATGGGCTCCACCGCCCCAGGGCTGCAGACGTTCACGGCTGCTCGGTACCTCCACAGCAGGAACAAATCCCAGGGACTCATTAGCAGAGGCTGTGGTCTCTGCCCTGCCTGGGGAAAATTATACGGCAATACTGCACGCCTGGTCTTTCTTGCAGCAGCAGAGAGAAGGCTCCAGCATCCAGCTCACAGTTTAAGTGTAACAGGATGGGGTGGGGGAAGAAGTCTATTTTTACACTGCTCCAAGAGCCATGCCTGGCTAGTTTGGTTCAAACCTCCACTGTGAGCAGAGTGAGAGGAGAGCAGGAGCTTGTGTGTTTTTGCTATTGATCACTGTCAAAATGTCATGCCAAGTCGCTCAGCAAACAGGCTGAGAGGATCCAACTTTATGTTCCCTCATAAAGAACACTTGGATTTAACACTGGCATCTCTGCTAGCATCCTCCTCCCCTTCTGTTCCTCCATCAGCTGGAGCGAGATCCTTCAGCAGTGAACACTAYCCCAGCCAAGGAAAGCAGGGAGGCCCTTCCCCAGTGCCAGCAGCACAGCCACAGCCGGCTTCTGCAGTGACCATGAGGTGTTTAAAAGTTGCTGGAAGCTCCCGCTCCGCTGCGGTGGCTTCTCCCCCTCCCGCCTGCCCTTTGCAGTGCTGCACCGCCCACGGACAGCGAGCGGGCACTTTCACTCCCGGGAACCACTGCCTCGTGGGAACAAGGCAGGGAAGAGCATGGTCCTGGCCCAGCCAGTGTGATCACTACTCCTCCCTTCTGGGAGGGTTTCTACAGCCCTGCAGGCTGTTCAGGGGAGGCAGCACAGCCGTTTTAGACCACTGGGGTACTGAAACACACAGATGATGTTTCCAGAGGCAYCCTGAGAAAGACTCTCCGGACGAAAGCTTTGATGGGACAACACCTGTTGGTTGAACCTTACCCAAGCACACCAACTCAGGAGTCTGGGGTAAAACAAAYACACAAGCTCCCTCCTCCTTTAACTGCTCACACACAAATTCCAGGCTGCCTCCTCCACACTGCCCAGTTCCACCAGTTTTATACACTGTCACTGGCTTTCACTGCCCTGTTCCCTGGAGACTGATCACAACTATTTGGCCTCTCGTACATCACTGGGCTACAGCTGCTGCCTCACACCAGGCACATGGGTATGAGGGCGACAAAGCAGTTCCCAAGTTAAACACATAGCAAGTCAAGCAGTCAGARTTTCCACATCTCACTGTGCCCAACAGTCCTTTTTAAACCGAGTTGTTCACAAAATGCAAACAATTCTCCTGGTGAAGGAACAACTCATTCTCGGGCATTTTAGCTGGACTGATCTCCAGCCCTGACCTTTCCCACATCACTGGAAATGCTCTCAGTTTAACCACCATCGTGATGCCAGGTCATGAAGTTTGTGCTAGCAACAGGGTTGCAGAGAGCATCACAGATTCTCCCTTTTCCATTACTAGTCCAACACAAACAGATGTGTGCAGGAGCCTCCAGACCAAGGGCCACTGSAGCAGCAAGGCTGCTCCAGCACCAAGGCTGGGACACAGCCTCTAATTATAGGTGTGTCAGGGCTGTTTGTCTATGRAATGAATAGCAGTGGTGTCGAGTCACATACCACCGACCCAGAAAGCTCTACCTTCTCCCCGGCCCCGCTTTTAACAGGATCCCGGTGGAAAGAGAGGGTGTCGGGACCCGGGGGMGGTGGAGGCGCCGCCGCAGCCCGCGCCTCCCGCCGGCAGGGGGCTCACCAGCGCCGCCACGCGCGCGACCGCCATTCAAACCGCGCGCCACTCTCCGCGCCCCGCTGATTGGCCGGCGGCCAGCGCGGCACCCCACGGGCTGCCGGGAGCTGTAGTCCCGGCGGGGGCGGCGCGGCGGACTCTGGCTCCCAGGCCCGCACGTGGTGGGCGCCCCACGGTACCGGCCGGGGGCGGCGCCCGGGCGGGGCGGGACCCCCCCCCCCCCATCCTCATCCCCGCCTCCCGAGAGCACTCCGAATGGCGAGGCGGTACGAGGGCGAACGGCTTCGGTTGCCTCCGCGCTTCTGGGGGGTTGTGGGGGGGGTCACCTTGCCGCCGTGCGCGCCTCCGCCCGCCCTGCAGCGCAGCCCCCCGTCCGCTCTCAGGAGGGCGAGCCGGAGAGGAGGCCCCTTTCCGCACGCGGTAAAGGGCAGGGGAAGGTTAACGGCAAACTTGGCCTCGTTCCCCTGGGGAAGGATGGGGATCGACCCGCCTCGCCTTTTCCCGGCAACGGGAGAGCCGGAGGCGGCGGCGACCGAGCCACGGCCCCGGAGCGGAGGCAGGGCAGCCGGTATGGGGGCACGGCTGCGGGATAGGGAAACAGAAGTGAAATCGAAATCTGTCAGAAAGGGCGTTTTGTTGGTTGTTTTTTATAAACCCTCCTCTCCGTGGGTTATTTCTCCCCCCCCCCCACCTCCAGCCGCTCTTTCCCCGGGAGCGGCGCGACCCTGGGCCGGCCGGGGCGTAGGGTGATGAGGGCGCCGGGCACGTCCCCCGCAGCCTTCCCACGCACCGGCCCGAGTTGGGTCCCCCCTCAACTTTCCCGGCCGCGGCCCCGGGCTCAGCGGGGCGCACCGCGGCCGCTCGGGGAGCGCAGTCCCCCCGGGGGACGCTCCGCCGCGGCTCGCAGACAAAGGCGTGCGCCGGGAGCCGCAGCAGGGACTCTCAAGTCTCCCCTGCCTGGTACCGGCGCTCCCCAATCGCTTTCCATCACCTCCACCAGCGACTCGCAAAGTTATCCCGCTGAGAGGAGCTCGGGCCAGGGCCGGCGCCCTCAGCCCCGCCGCCCTAGCGCACCAAGGCATCTCCACTATGGCGGTGCCCCCATAAGGGCAACTCCAAAAACCGCAAAAGCCCCCTCGGGACATCTCCGGGGCACCCTCTACTCCCCCGCCACCTCCGAGGGCAACTCTGAAATACCAACCCCTAATTCGGGACAGTCCCTACATTGCAGCTGCC
>NW_026623307.1:2140098-2143227 GCF_030028575.1 Malurus melanocephalus
CCCCTCCTCCGGTGCGTGTTCCGGAGCGCTTCCCCCCACACCCCCCCGCAGGGACGGGGCCGAGCGGGACACAACTTTGACGGTGCTGTCAAGCTCCCGCACCGCGGATTGAATGAGCGAGCGCTGCCGGGTGCCGATGCACGGCCGTACACGTCCCCCCCCCCTGCTCCMTGAGCCCCTCCGCAGTGGGACGGCCGGCTACTGTCCCCGGTAAAAACGGGAGGGAGCGGGACGTGGAGCGGCGGGGCTCGGCAGCACCGGCGAAGGCGGCGAGCAYGTTTCCCGCACGCTGTAGACAAAGGAACCGCGCTGGCAGCCCCGCACGGCGAGCGCGGCGGCGCCGGTTCCGCACCGCGCCGCGCCGCCAACTTCCACGCGAGGGACTGAGGGACAAGGGGAAGAAAGAAGAGGGCAGGACGGGTGGGGAGAAAAAAAAAGAAAAAAATCCAAAAAAGCGCACAGAAGGAAAAAAAAGCCAGAAATCGTTCGGAAAAAAAAAAATTAAACAGAGGAAAAAAAAGCCGTGTAGAGCAGCAGCACGAGGAGGCGCGTCGCTCACCTTGGCGGAGATCTCGGCGCTGGTGTCCACGGCCGCGTCGGACATGGCGGGGGCGTGCGGGGCTGTGTCGCGCGGGGCTGCGGCGGCGCGGGCGGGCGGGCAGAACAATGCCAAGATGGCTTTGCGCGAGCCAGTGGGGACTCACGCGGCGCCGCCGGCCCTCTTATAGAGCCGGGGGGCGGTGCGCGGGCTGCCCCGCGCCGCGCCCCATTGGCCGCGCGCGCCGCGGCCGCCGGGCGCCCATTGGCCGCGGCGCAAACAATGGGGCACGGCCGCTTAAAGGAACCGGCGAGCGCCGCCACTGTTGCGATGAGTTGAGTCCGGTCTCAGCACGGCGGGCGCAGAGGGGAGAAGGGCCACGCCCCCGCCGCTACCTCCGCCCCCGCCGCCTCCGCCCCGCCCCTCCCGCCGTGTGAGGCGGCGGGCGGGAGGGAGTGCGGGGGGGGGGAGGTCCTGCCGCGCCTGCGGAGGGGAAATAATAAGAGTTAAAAATAAGAATAATAACAGTAATGCGGGAGAACCGGCGCTGCCCTCCCCCACTCCGCTCCCACGGGGCCACCGGTGGTGCCGGGGCAGCCCCGTCCCTTCGGTACCCCGCTAGTACCCTTGCTWGTACCTCGCTGTTTTCGGTGCCCCGTGGAAACTTTGGCCACAACAACAACCACGGCCGCCCCTGAGGGGAGCGGGGAGGGGTGRCCCGCCCAGCCCGCCGCGCAGAAATGCGGGATTCCCACCCGATTGCTTATTTTACAGTACAAAAAAATGTACCTAAGCTGCCTCTACTCGCCCCCACCCCCYCAACCTTGTGCGAGTTCAAGGCGTGAGGCGCACCAGGAGCTTCCCAGTGCTCCCCATTCCGCAGCTTTGCGTTATACACGGCCGTGCCCCTCGGACCGCGCCCGCGGGCACCGGGGCCGCATCTGTCCCCCCTCACACCGCGGGGTAACGGGGCACCGACGCAGCGACCGAGTGGGCTCTGCCACACTCAAGATGGCGCCGAGAGCCCTTCGCGGGGCAACCACACCGTGTTACTCCCCCGTGGGAGCAGCTCTGCCGCCCGTAACAGCCCCGGGGGTGAGATAGCACTGCCAGTGAATGGTCCCCGGTGCGGAAAGCGGGAAGGAAGGGGTGAACGGGTGGGAAAAAYGCCCCACCAGACGGAACAGCGCGGTTGCCACACTCAACATGGCCGCCAGACCGAGGCAGAGCTTGTCCTCGGAGGGCGGGATATAGGGATCGAGCTATGCGGATTGGCCAGCAACGCCAGGCGAACGCTRTTCTGACGCTTTGCGGCTTTTTATTGGCTGAGCCGCCTGTCTGTCTAAAGCGAAGTGGTTTTGAAAACCCGGAGGCTGCTCGGAGCGGAGCTGGGGCTGGCCGGCCGGGGGTCCGGGGGAGGGTCTGCCGCGGGCGGGGGAGCGCTGCTCTCGGCTGTTAAAAGTCGCGCTGCCCCGGGGTTGTTCCCTTTACTGCTTTAGGAGAGCTGCGGAGAAGCCATGGTAGCCCACACACTGCCTGGCACCAGACGTCGCGGCACRAGGCGTCATGGCGCCGGCATCCCTTGCCCCATCCCCACACGCGCCCGGCGCCTGGACACAGACGTAGGGCCCCGCTTCCAGGACAAAACGTCCCTCCCACCAAGCGCAGCGGCACCGCAAACAGGCTGGTCTGTGCGTGGGCGCATCATGGAGCGCTTTTCTCCTCAGCCTCCGCATGCTGCCCCTCGTGGGAGCAGCCCTGAGGGGATGGCGTGGGGAAGGGGGTCAGGCCCGCAGGCCTGTGMCGGCAGCGGGAAGCACCGCGGCGGCTGAGACCTCACGGCGGCCGCTGACCCTTGGACTGACCTCAGGCCAGGGCCAGCCACCCTCTGCCCCGGCCACTCCCGGCCCCAGGGGCTGCGACCCCACGAGCAACTCTCGCTTTGGAYCGCAGACGTTGTCTACACAGCAGTGCCCCGCTCACAGCTGTCGGGCACTATCGGCATTTTGTCACGAGGGACCTTTTGGGGACGGTGGATTTCTTGCGTTGGGACCTTTTGGGGACGATGTGTTTCTSACGTTGGATGTCCCGCTCTGACCTGGCGGCAGGACTGGGCGGGAGCAGGGCGAGAGCTTCTCCGTGTACTCAGGGGAAGGAGAGAGAGGGCTGTGGAAACCGGGATTTCTGGTCGCTGCTGGCTACGCCTCTCGCTTGGAGTGTTCGAGACAAGGGCAGCTGCTATTCCCGGAGACAGGACTCAGTGGGTTTGGGGCAGGTTGCTCGCAGTGCTGAAGGCAGGAGCGCCCTCTGCCACAGCCCAGCCGGGAGGTGGCGGCCGGCGAGTCTCGAAATGTGTCCGAAAGAGGAAAGAAAAAAAACCACCCAAGCCCAGCCGCCCAAAAAAATCACTTCTGCTCTAAGTTGGTTTTCATGCGTGCCTTCTCCTCAAACTAGGGATGTTCCTTTGGGCTTGGGGTTCCCACGTTTCAGGAAGAGTTAAAAAAAGAAAATGAGATGTGGGATATTTCAGGAAGAAAATTCGGAATCTAGGAATCCTCAAGGGATGGTCACACCAGGATCTCACAGAGGGC
>NW_026623307.1:2144127-2169305 GCF_030028575.1 Malurus melanocephalus
GGGGGGGAGGTGGAGGGCGATGGGGAAGTGGGAAGAAGCTTCGTTGTGCTCATAGGAGGGAGGGGAGGTGTGGACAGAGAGCTGGAGTCGGCACATGGGTCCAGAAAATATCTTTGAGAGACCATGGGGCAAAGGCTGAGACCTGGCTGCAGGAGCCAGAGACTGTGTTCAAGAGCACCAGCCACTCCAGCCAGGGGAGGGCTGATGAGGCTGCTCTCCTCCCCATGTCTCGGGTTGCTGCTCCTCCATCCATCCCCACGAACCACGTAAACAGGCGGGAGCAGGGCCCTGTGGCACACTTTAATTAAGCGATGGAGACACTGACTTCGCCTTTCCCCAGAAGATTGCAAAAGGCCCAGGCGGGCCCCACACTGCACCTCACGGCCATCCCTGCTCCGACACGCGCTCTGCCCCCCGTGTTACAACACAGGGCTCTGACTCACCGGCCTTTCCCAGCCCGCTGCTCCCCAAGCCTGAAGACATTGTAGGGATCTCTCATATGGATGTAGGGAATCTGTCTCCTCTGCATTCCACTGCTGGCATCCAGAGCTGGATGTGGTAGGGCAGGATGTGACAGATCTGGGCCTCTGTATGGAGCTCCAGAGTGAGGACAGTGTTCTAGAGGGGTTATCCTCCCTGTGACTGGAGGATGTGAGAAAGGGAGTGTGACCTCTCCAGATCCTCTTACCCCAGCAAGCACTGACACCTTGGTCTCCTGATGCTCACTGGTTTCCCTGCAGCTCTGGGAAGCTATTGCCCTATCTGGGTGAGAGGTGGTGGCAAGGCAGCCCCCTTTTCTGCCTCACTCAGATGGATGGATGCTGGCAGGAGCCAGGGCCCGGTGGAGTGGAGCAAATACACCCCACACTCCTGCTCCTGGCTACATGCTGAGTGGTGACATGGTGAGGGGATGGGGGAAGCTTCTAGTTTGGGGCACTGGCTGTTCCAGGGAGCCCACAACAGCAGGAGTGGATCCAGCATCTCCTTCTGGCTGCCAAGGGCCTGCAGTGCTGATGCCACGACCCTGGCGGCTGTACTCACATCCCTCCCTGTCCTTCCCCGTCTGTGTGTTGGAACAGCCTCAACTCATCCCTGAGGAACTGCCAGAACCCCATGGCCAGGTTTAAAGGCAAGAAAGCTGGTTATTGCCTTTCTCTCAAGGAAAGGGTGAGGAGGCCATTGGGGCAACCTGCTCCTGAGGCAGGGGGAAGAGACCTGTATTGTAGGTGCGGGCTCAGTGAAGCTGGAAAACAGTTGTTTCTCTCTCATTAAAGGTTTCTGGTTTTCCCCTGGTTTGAAGGCTGGTTGTGACTACGAGCCATGGATCAGACCCAGAGCAAGGGCCCATGGCACGGCGATTACACACCCACACCCTGCCCCAGGCCCGGGCCTTGGGCCAGAGACAGGGTTTCACTCCTTAGGGCTCCCATCCCACTGCTCAAATGATGCATAGAAACGATTTAAAAGGAGAGGGAGAGGAAGGTGGGAGGGAGGAGGCGAGTCCAGATTCTCTTCCCTCCCTGCCTCTTCCCAGCGCTTTACAAACAATGTCTTTGCAATGTCTTCTGGAGGAGGGAAAACACCTCCTGCACGTGCCCAAGGCTGGATGTGTGTTTGGGCAGGGATTGCCCCATGGTACAGCACATGGCC
This sequence comes from Malurus melanocephalus, assembly GCF_030028575.1. Classification (NCBI taxonomy): domain Eukaryota; kingdom Metazoa; phylum Chordata; class Aves; order Passeriformes; family Maluridae; genus Malurus; species Malurus melanocephalus. The sequence goes on from NW_026623307.1 coordinate 2,145,778, forward strand.
CCGATTGTGCCCTGCTCTCTGTCTCCCTTCCTCCTGCTGTCCCCAGCAGGGCACCACCAGAGCCACCCCMCAAGAGTCCCCAGGGCCCAACCTGGGCCACCCTCCTGCCCCAARCTGGCCATGGACTGTAAATGGCCATCATCCTTCAGGGACAACTGTGGAGAGCCACCACTCCTTCGTCTCATCCCTCCTTGGCACGCTGGCACACCTGAGAGAAGACGGACACAAAACGAGCACGCACACACTCACAAAACCAACCCCAAATCTGGATCAGTATCAGAGAGAATTAATTACTGGCTCATGCATATTCAGATGAGAAACTCAGCTGAACCTGGCGGCGCCTTGGGCGGCCCTGCAAAGGAGAATTCCTCTGGAGAGATATAAATCACTGCTCCCCTCCATTGCATTCCCCATGGAGCGCTACCTCCTGGGGAAGACTGAACCTTGATTTCCTTTTTTCCCTCCTTCTTCTTCGTTTTCAATCTGCGCGGGGCCCCTGTAATTACAATGGGCTGCTTTAGGGCTTGAGTTATTTATTGGGTAACAGGGACACACCCACCCAGTTCCAGCCTGCCTACCCACATGTCACAGCTTGTCCTGCCTACCCAGCAGTGCCTGCCGTGCTGTGCTGTGCCGTGCCGTGCCGTGCTGCTTTAGCTCAAGATAGCAGGAGCAGCAGCAGCACACAGGAACCAGCAGCTGTACATGATCCACTAAGGCCACATACATGGTGGTGTAACCCCTGCGAACAAGGGTGAGAGTCACACTCYTGCTCGTTGCAAAACACCATCTTGCACACGCGTTTAGGATGCCACTGAACTCACACTGCTTGTGAAATCCTTGGCCCCATTTTACAGGTGGGGAAGGTGAGGMATGGAGCAGGGAGATGATTTCCCCAGGGTCATCCCCAGAGATCAGAAGAAGAACCCACTCTCTAGCGAATGTGTGGGTGGGAAAGAAAGTGCTGGCCCAAGTGCTCAACTCAAGACTTTGGCTGGTGGGACCTCTCCCCTGTGCCTCTGCTTTGCTTCTCTTTGCAGTGGGGGTTCTCTGTCCAGCCTCAGCTCTGGAGCCCCCTGCCCAGCCCCATTTCCCCCCCACAGRCAGGCCTGTGAGCTCAGAGGAGATGAGCACTCGGGGCTGGAGACCACATGGCTGGAGGGAATTAAATAATTGATGGACCAGAAGTCTCAAGCAGATACCAAATCTCCAGGGGCAGCATTCAAGAGGCAAAGCAGAGCCCCGGACAAGACCCTTTTGTCTGATATGYTGCCAACATATCTCATTCCTGCCTGGGGCTTCTGGTGGGCTGAAGATGTGGGATGCTGGAGATAGSAGTGCTCTTCCACTTGTCTTGCAGCTTACCCCCCATACTGCTGGAGCTCTGAAGGGACTGGCAACCTTCCAGCCCAGCAGGGAGGAGCCAGGGGAAGGAGGCCGCTGCTTCCAGGCCGCTGCTTCCAGGCTGAAACCCTCCTGCTTGGGGTGGTTCCCACTGAGAAGCACCTTTGGAAAGAGCAGGCTGAGTAGGGAAGAGGAAAGAAGTCTGCCAAATCAAGGTGGGTGCTTGGCTCTTCCCTGTGCAAGAATGTGGGGCCATCAGAAAGCAGARCGCTCCACTCCAGTGAAAGGGAGAGCTCTCCTGCCGCGGCCAAGCTTTGGGCTCCTTGCTGGGGGATCATGGAAAATAAAAAAAAAAAAATTGTTTAAAACTTTACAGGCAAAAAGCAATTGGATACATTCAAGCAAAGAAATTGGAAGATGTTCAATCCAATGGTCCCACTCCCCTTCTGGAGGTTCCCTCAGCCCCAAAGCCTCAGTGGCTGTGAGAAGGTCACTGCCTGACAGTCCTTCTCCTGCTTTCCACTCTCAGGATCACGGCAGAGGTGCCTGTCACCCACTGCTGTCTCAGCCACAATGGACATCAGTGGGTCACAAGGTGAGAGGGCTTGCCCCCCATGCAATGGCCATGGATCCTGGGCATCAGCCTTGGATTGTTGTGTCGCAGTGGCAGGAGGARGAGGTTTTCTCACCCAAAGCACTGATCCAGTTCTGTGATGGGATTTGCCAGGCTGCAGCATGAAGCATCTCTGCATTAGACRTATTTGTCGATACTGAATCCACCAATAAAAGAAATACATGATCAAATTGAATATTTAATTTAATGTACGCTAACCAGGAGCTGGTTGGCATTACACCCAATGGAAAATGTTTGCTGCCYTCTCTCTCTCTTTTTAGCAGATTTTCATGAAAAGTTGTTAATTTTTTTTCTTGTAATTTATTCATGTATTTTTTTTTCCTTTAGGTAATAACAATATGATCTGAAAATGACAATTTTCATTTACCAACTCAGGATTTTAATGAACATTTGGACAACTATTGAAAAAAAAAGAGACAGAAGAATGCATTTCAAATCCTCAAAATAGCTCCTCCCTCCACCAACTTCAGTAATTTGCAGAAGAGCAGTTCCTTCATTTTTTTTCCCCCAGCATACTAGATTAAACATTTGAGAGTGTTTGAAGCTGGCAAGAACTGCATTTGTAGCTACTGATGTCATGAAAATATAAATTGGCRGATTTTTCACGCTGGGTCAACGTGTAGCGATAAGCACAATGCCATACCTTTAGGAGCAGTATTKGTTGGTAAACAGATGGGAAGCAGCCTATAATGTCCATAGTCAATAATCCACAGCCAACCTACAGTGCTGGGGTGGCTGTCAGAGCAATAAATTGAGGATCTTCCTGCTGGAGCCTTGGCCATCCTGRGCTGTCACTGCTGAGCTTGTTGTGGGAAAATACACAATGTGGAGAATCGCAGTGAATAATTTAGAGAGTGCCCTTCTTCAACGTTCTTCAACTGSCCATTGACTCATTTTTGCTGCTCCCTTTTCAAGCAACTGGAGGAATCCTTCCTATTTTCCATGCCAAATATAGCAGTTTTTCCAGAAATGCTCAAACACACAAGCCAGGAAGTTTCCCTTCTCTGGGTGAGTCACTGGAAGTTCAGCCTGCATTTTCATGATTGCTTCAAGCCGATCGAAATCTGTGCCGCTGCCAAAGGAGCCGTCCAGCTCTGCCGGTGTGCGGCCTCCCTCACTGCTTGTGCAACCAAAGGGAATTAGGGAATGGACTCTGCATTTGTTTTCTTTTTTTTTCAACCAGGTTATTTGGCCAACTCGTCTCATGGCTGCGCAGGCTTGAGGGAAGCTCGTCTGGTCTGGGAGGCGTGTTATGAGGATGGTCAATATATTGGTGCCTAAAAGCAAGGGGGATATGGGGAAAAATGCCATCCCCATGGGGTCACAGTGTGTCCCCTGTGTCACTCAGCTCAACTGCAGTGCTGATAGCATCTGTGCTCACTCCCCTACCCCCAGGATGGGAAAACAGGGAAGATCCCTGCCTGGAAGAGATTTCCTTGTGTGGCATTTCTGGATTCTGGACAAGGATGTGATTGGGACCAATCTGYATCTCAGGACTGTCCCCCACTTCCTAAGGATGCTCAGGCATCCTACTTCAGTAGAAATACCTGTGATAGGCAGGATTTGGAGAGAAGGGATATTTCAGCAGGATCATTCTCTTCCCACTTCTTTCMTTTCCACCGTCCCACATCCCTTAGAATTTATTTTAGCTACTGTCCGCATTGGTTTCCAAAGAAAAGGAGCCTTTCTCCCATTTTTGCTKCTTGTTCCTTTCTAATTGTTGCAAACCCATAGGGCCAAATTTAAACAAATTTGGTGGGGATGTGAGGGRGAAATTGTGGATCTTTTTACAATGTCCTGGAAACAAGCAGCTAAGCAATGGGGGCTGAGCACCCACCTCAAGAGACCTACCACTGCAAACTCAGGTCTTATATTAGTCACCAGAGAATCCACACCAAGCATCACAACTGAAGCATGGCTTTGAAACTGCARTGTCCCCAATGGTATCCAGGGGTGCACCTCAGCTTTACCCAGCTTCACTGGGTGCCCTCTTGYCCTTGCAACACTATGCCCTGGGGTTTTGGGGCTGCAATCCATTTCATGGGGCTCCCRTGAGGGTAAACAAGCCTGGCTTGTGTTTCCAATGCTCTCAGAAGCTGCAGCTTTCGTGGCTGGGGGATCTCCGTGGCTCCATGGCTGCTTTTAAGAAAGAGTAACTGAGACCAGGAAGCGTCTTGCCAGGTGGTGTGGGTTTGTTACAAAGGAACTCGCATCTCTGGTGGGATATTTTTGGAGTTCAGCAAAACAGAACAGGTTGAAAACCCCTGCTCTAGAAACCTGCATTATTTTTTCTTCCTCACAATGTTTGTTCTGTTGTTTTTCAGAGATGGTGCTCAGCTCTATGCGATGAAGCCTCACTGACAGGCAATTCCTCTGCCTGCTTTGGAAAGGCATCTCTGCTCGCCTCTGGTCTCTCCCTCCCTCCTCTGAGGGAGCCTCATGGCCAGAGTTTGCTCTCACTGGCCCTGATCCAGGCAGGCACTTACGCAGGTCACTGCTCCAACTCGAGAGCCAGTGGATCACTCCCAGGCTGCCCTGGGGACTAACAGGTTTTCCTGCTCCATCTCCTGAAGAAGCTGGGGAAGGGAGGGGGTGTCCAAGCTAGGCCAGAGCTGGCTCTGGTGCCTGTTTCTGGGTGAGCTGTTKGAAATGCTGGGGCAGTGCCACACAGGCAGCCTACCCTGTGTGGCACTGCAGGATGGCAAAGCCACTGGAGTGGGACATGGCAGCTCCTGGACAGTCCAGGCTGGAAGGGTGCCCACAGATAGCAGCAGGCAGCTGGGCAGCACCAGTCCTGGGTGTCACAGCCGTGTCATGGATTGCTGGCTGCCACTGAGGAAAGTTCCTCCTTCTAATGGCTTTGCTTCATATATCCAGTATTTCCCATCTACTAGGGGAAACTGGAGCCAGGACTCACCCTTGCTATGAAAGCATCAAGGCAGGCCACCATGCCTGCCTGCCCTCTTCCTTCCCAGGGTCCCCAGGGGATATGACAAAGAACAGCCATGGTCCAACTGTGACTCCCTTGGGTCCCTGCAGCTCCTGCCCCATTAAAGGTGCATTTCCCCATGCAGAACCAGGCAGGCTTTGGGACACTGRTAGTCCCTCCCCAGATCCAAGGGACTCAGGGTATGGGGACAGTTTGAGGATGACATCCCACAGTGTTCTCCTCTCYACTGCTCACCTGCAGCAGCTCAGATCAAGCCTTTTGGTTGCCCTGCTGCAATGGGGACTCTGGCTTTTTGTGCCCAGCAATACAGGCCTGGGTGAGATGCATGAAGYRCTCAGGCTGGACATCCAAAATCCACAGCTGAGAACTGTCACCAGCTGGGCAGTGGGTGCTGCAGGATGCAGCAGACATGAAGCAGCCAAGGCCCTGCGGATCTGCTGTTTATCTCCACTCGCACACTCTTGGTCAGGCTCTGGAAGAGTAAATCATCCTGGCCTTCCTCAGCGATGCCATGTCCACTCTGGCCAGTACAACAGGGTCCCCACCAGTGCTTCCTGCAGCAAGCAGGCCCTGACTGAGATCTGCTCCTTTAGCACAACCAGGACTCTGCTCCCATTCCCCAGCTGAACTGCATGGGCTTTGCCCCAGGATGTGAATTTGGGTGCTGGAATTTATCCGCGGCTGTTTTGGCTGTGGCTGAACTCCACCTCCGGGCAATGACATGTTGTTTCCATAGTAGCTAATGGACTGGAGATGGAAGGGGGAAACACATACCCGCGCTAAAAAGGGACTCGTGAGTAATGTGGTTTCTCCCAGCGCAGAGTAGGAATAACTTTCTAGCACTCGAGGAGCCCCTCCTTCGCCCCTCCTTCGCCCGGCGCCTGTGAAGTGTCAAGAGGAGAGTGTGTGTGTGTGTGTGTGTGTATGTGTGCAGAGCTGTGTACGGAGTCCGTGTGGGTTCTGGGGGTTTGGGGTGGACAGTGCTGGGGAGGGGGCATGTGCTGGCTGTGCAGGGACAGCCTGTGTGAGCAGAGGAGACACATGGCAAGCATGAGRGCCTGTGGGGAGGGTGCAGCACAAGTGGTGGGGACACATATGGGAGGCACGTGTCTGCGGGGGTGTCCACACCCTTTTTGTGTGCAGAGGGCAGTTCCCGGAGGAAGGAGGGAACAGCCTGGGGCCGGCTTGTATTGTGGTGATCTGCTGGAGGCTGAGGCTGTCACAGGCAGCAGAGTGGCTGGAGTGAGGCAGGCCATGGGTGTCTGAGGGCCCTGCTCACCCATGAGTGACAAAGGTGGGCAGAAAAGACGAAAAGAACAAAATCTGGAAGACACAAAGAGGCAATGGGAGAGGTCAGGACTCTTTGTCCCATCTGCACCCCCTATGCAGGTACTGGGTGGGTCTTGGTATAAATCAGGGATCAGCCCCAGCTCTGCTGCCGACCCACTCACAGCCTTCCCACCATCCCTGAGTCCAGGGAGCAGGGAGAAATGRATTTTCCTTTGTGTCACAGCCCTGGGGTTCCCCCTGGCCAGCCAGGCACAGAACCGTGACAATTCCATGGACCAGATCAACTCTTGGGAGGAGCAGCTCCACGTGCAAACAGAGGGCAGATCCTGGGGACATCCTTGGYCCATCTGTGGCTGGCAGCCCTGGCCGGATCCCTGCACCCTGGCTGCTCTTAYAGCATTTTTCTCCCACTTGCACGTTCCCCAGCTTGTTCGGTTGTGTAGTTCCTGCCGTGTCCGGCTCTTTGTGTTGTTTGCTGTTAAGTAAATCACTGGCAGCTCCCCAGAGCGCTGGGTAATGGCAGGATAATTCCCAGCAAGACCCTGGTAATTCACTTGAAGGAAAGCAGAGCAGAGGAAAACAGCACTATTAGCCATTATCCTGGCCTCTCAAAGGCCTCCTTGCCTGCAGAAACGCCGCATGGTGCGGCAGACATGCCTGCCACGGCTCCCAGACAYTGTGGGCCATGAGAGCACCAGGAGCAGCAGAGGAGGCCAGGATTCAGCCTTCTCTTGCCATCCTGGACCAGCAGATCAAATGTGGGCGAGTGCCTCCACCTGCCATGGGCTCAAGCAGGGTGATGTCAGTTCTGGAAGAAGCACCCCGAGGACAGGAGTCAGGCAATGCWGAAGTGCCCATCAGGCAGTGCAGACACAAAGGATGCTCCAGATTCAGATCTCCCACCAAGAGCATGGAGGCATAGCTTGGCTGCCATCTCAAGTTGCAGGAGTGATCCTTCAGCCAGGAATCACCAGGCACCTGCCCTGCTGCTAACAGGGGTCTGGTAGCCGGAATGTAGAAGAGGACAGTCACAAAACTCTGGCTTGCATGGCTCCTGACAGCTCCTCTGGAGCTGGGGGAGCTTTGCCACCCACGTCAGCAAAGATCATGTCCCTTCCAGACAGCCTCAGCATCTTTACACCTCCCTGTTGTTGGAAGACCCCRATCCTGGTTGGGGCTCAGTGGAAACCAAGAACATGGTTTCTACTGGAACTTTGCTGGGGCACCAGCACCAACCCTGCCCCACTGAGCCACTGCACCCGCAGGATCTGCTTTGATGTGCACATGTTCACCAGGGCTCTCCAAAGAGCTCCAGCAATGTTTCTGAGTGGCACAGGTGGGTGTGTGGYACAGTGGGGGCAGACCCTCCAAAGAGCCTGGAGGGGTCCTAGAGGTGACAGGTTCCCTGCAGAAGCCACTTGCTTCCTTCCAGCTCTGAAATGGGGCACTGAGCTCCTCTGCGGACCTGSCCCTGAAGTGGCTGTCGGCATTTCTGAGAGAGGCCTCTGTTTGCACAACTGCTGAACTTCCCCCCTGAGCCTCCCAGCAGCAGGAGGGAGCTGGAGCCGCCGGCTGCCCCCTGCCTGGCTCCCCACAGCAGCACCGGGAGGGCGAGGTGAGCACCTGCCCCACCCAAACCCTCTCAGAGCCCTTGGCACACGCACACACACAGGCACCCACACACTGAGGAATGCACACAAAGGTGTACTAGGCTTATATACACAGACACGGCCTTTCTGATGCTTCTCATTGGCTGGCTCGAGAGCAAAGTCCCGGTTTTGTCAGGAGCAATAAAGACTTCCCGGCCAGGCTAGTAGTAAAAGTAGTAAACTTTAAGGGGAAAGGCTTTTCTGATTGTTTCCGCAGCAGTAGTTGCTGCTGTTGCCTGACAAAGGCTTTCCCTCTGTTCACTTTGTAGACATTTGGAGCTCATTAAGAGTGTGGGGCTGCAGCTCCAAGKGCATGGGGCAGCTCTGCCTGCTCCCAAGCACTGCAGACTGATCCACCCCCACCTTGCACTCCCACTCCTGTCCACGTTCCCCTGCCTGGAAGCCAAGTGGGATCTGGGACACCTTCCCCAAAGTGCTATGGCTTTGGTTTCATTCCCACGTGTTCCCCAGGAGTGGCAGGTCCGTGGAAAAGTCGTGATTTCATAGTCACACCTGCACATGTTTCCAAACAATGCCCCTTGCTCTGTGCATGTGCAGCAAGAAATGAATCCTCCCACCTTTCACCCATCCTATTGTGTCAGTTGTCTTCCACCAAGTAACAAGGAAAAGAAGGTGCTCTGTGTCCTGAGGTACCTCTCAGTTAATAACATATCTCAAGACAACCTCTTGGGTCACCTCTGAGTGAACAGTCTTGGCATAGCTGCCATAAGGCATCAGAACAGCACCAATCTAATGGGACTTCCCTTGAGCATCATGATCAGCCTCAGGCTGGAGGGAGGGGATTTTGATTGGGAGCAAATTCTGCAAGTTGCGACCTCCAAGGAAAACCCTGTTCTGTCTTTTGAGYTGGTGACAGTTCCAGACACATGACAAGGATTTATGTATTAGAGAGGCTTCCAGGCCTTTGGTGACTCTGGGTTGGGGTTAGCCACACTTTGGCTCTCTGCCCTTCACTGCTTTACTGCATATCAAAGGATCCCTTGAAGGCAGAGGAGAGGGTAGGCTGGATGAGCTGTCTCYCCAACCTTGATTTCAGGGAGCCAATTTGCTCACCTCCAGATCTCGGTGAAGCATGTGGAGGTACAGTGCATTTGGGAGGATCAGACCAGAAAAAATGACCACCCTCCCCATGTGGCTTTCTTTATGCCACAGGCCATTGTATTTTGCCCACTTACTGCTACAATAGATGCCAAAGCAAACACCTCTTCCGGGAGGGAACCAAGWCTTGATCTGGAGATAAACCCATAGAATCTCTCATTAGCTGGCTGGTTCTGGTGATTAATCATACTTCTTGTGGAGGAAGCCTGATCATTTCTCATGTGGGTTTACCCTGGCTTTGGAATTTGGCCTTTGGTTTGTTGCCTATATGAAAGCATTTAGCATTGAAATTGAGGTAATTAGGCTCCTGAGAGAGTTTTAATTTAAAAAACTTTAACTCCTAGTTAAGGATTTTGTCAGCATAAAGAAAAGGGTCATAGGACCTCAGATGACGATGGTGGACAATTTTGTTAATGGAGCAATAAAATGATAAATCTCTCGATGTGTAAAGGTGCTAGATTAAAATGGGTGTAGAAGGAGCAATAAGGATATTTTAGCATTGCCTATCCTCATAWGATGTTAACAAAGTCAGGCTGTATGAGCACCACCTTCCTCAAGACACTTGTGAGATCAAGCACCGATAACTACACGTTAAGTGGCCCTAATGCTTCGACTAATGTGGAACTGATAGGAGTGTGATATTAGCCATCAGAGCTAGGTATCCCAGGTATGTGCTGTGGGATACCTGCTTGGAGTATGTTGAGATGAATATGTACGTTTGGATTGCTGYAGGGGATCAAAGGGCGTGTCTGAGGGTTTTGTTTCCCAGGGTGAGGTCTCYGACACCTGTGGTGAATCTTTCCTCTGCCAAGCCAGAGAGATTGGGAACACGATGAGAAAAGGCTGGAGGTTTAACTTTGTTAGAACGCGCCCCTCATGCCAGCAACAGGCTGAGGAGTTTGTCTTGTTGGTTTCTTCTCTGTAAATGTTCRGTGTTGCCTACAACAACTGAAATTAGCTCTCCCGTGGCCTTAGGAAAGCACTCATATACCTCTTAATCACTRTTTCATTTAGATAACCAGACTAGGCATGTGTGCTCTCATTCTCTTCCCATGCTCGAGCTTCCTTGCAGTGATTCTTTTCTGTCTCTTCTCCCCTGTTTCATCTCCATTAAAAACAAAACAAGACAAAAAACACCAAACCAAAACTGAACTGAAAATCACAGGCAGAATTTGCATCAGCCGTACCATTACCCTCCATTTAAACACCCAAAACCTGTGCTACTCCTTGTAGTCCTGTATCAGAGTAGGAGCTCTGGTTGAGCTGTTTGCTCTGACCATTTCCATCCTCCCACTCAGTAACTGAGGTCCACAATTTGCTCCTTCCTCCTTGCATTTGACTTGCTGAGATGTTTTGTTTGAATGGGTTGAGTTCACTGAAGGAACAAACCACTGAGCAGGACTGTCCTTATCTCGCTACCTGCCCTTCCACCACGCTCCAGCGTTATCAGCTGTGAGAAGGATTCAGGAGCATCCACCTTTCCTGTATATCAACAGAGGTTATCTATTCCTGAGGCTCACCTGTGGCTAACTCCTGTAGGAAATACTTCATCCTGTTGTAGCTCAGAGTTCTCAATCAAAATGTTCACAAGAACCACGTTGTGGTCACATAGTGACCTTCACTCACCAAACCCACACATCATTACCACAAAACCTGGGCAATTCATTATTTACATTCTGTTAGCTCTGTGTTGGTTAATGCTCAGATTCTCTTCCACTCTTTTGCATGATGCCAGGTTAACAGGTCTGATTTATCCAATGATCTCATYTGCCTTTTTAAGAAAATCTGGCAAAACATTAGCATTTCTCTGATCTTCTTGCAAATAAGGATTAGTAGGGCAGGACACCTCTGCCAGCTCTCCAAGGACTCTTCTGGGCTTGTGAATTTACTCCTGTATGTGCTCTGWTATCTTTACCTCTCTTACAGTGGTCTGTATGGTATCTTTTCTGATACAAGTATATCGCCTCCTGGAATTATTTACTGAGCACAACACCTTTTRCATATCACTGTCAGTTTTACCCTCTCCATGATGTTGGGTGGAGACTGTATCAATGCTGACACCACTTCTTTTCTTCTCCATCTACCTGCACTTCTCTTCTGTTGTCCTCAYCCCTGCACATTATGGATTTTTTACTTCTTTTTTTTTTTAGCATTTGTAATCAATAATTTAAGTTTCTATTTTATTAACTGATTTTTAGTGACCTCCTTCCCTTCCAGTTGTCATCTGTAGCTCTTTGGTTTCCAATTTRCCACTGAATTAGAATGGGCTTGTAGCCAAACCTGTTTCCTCTCTGTTTGCACTGTGACCTGCCACTTATAAAAAACTCTTTCTGAAGAGCTCACAATCTTTTCTCACATATTTTCTAAATTATTCCTCCCAATCTGAATTCCTCTTCTACTTTCAGTTTTGGAAAAATTAACCCTATGGAGCACCACACTTAAATAAGCCTGAACAGCTTTTTTTTTCTTTCCCTGAACAAGCAGAATGAGGTCAACCAATCAGGACGACCACTGTCTTCCAGCCCAACAATTAATTCATCTGTATCTGTCATAACRAGGTCCAAAGTCACGTTATTTTGTGTGCTGTACGGTTCCTTTCATGTCAGATTATTACCTACAGTTTCAGCAACCTTCATTCTTTGTTTTTTAACTAGTGGATTTGCCAGACCTTCAGGATGGTCTTCACCCTGGTGCAATTTCTCAGCCCCAGATTTTAATTCTCCTTTTACAAAATACAATCTTTCTTCTCCAAGTGCCTGTGGCACCACTTGTCTCAAATCCATGAGGTCCCCAGTGTGTCTCAGTGCTGGACCAGACACTTTGGGCACCCTGTGGCACAGGGAGCATGAGGTGTGTGTGGTGTTTAACACCCACCTGACCAGACTGTGGGACAAGAAAAGGGATGAGAAAAAGGTGTAATTTCCAGGAGAAATCACTCAGCTGGCAAAAGAATTGTGGGAACCTCACAGGCCAAGGTGATGGGCTCTTACCTGGAGCTATGGGCAGTCAGCTGGGGACTTAAAGACTAGGGAGAGAAAAAGCCCAGAGCATCTCCTCGCAGTTCAGGCAGACCAGAGGAGCACAGAAAGGAGCAGAGCAGCATCCTCCACTCTTCCCTTGTGTGCAGGCTGCTGGAAGCTGTTGTGATTCAGGCTCGGTGTGCCTTGGCTTGTCAGGAGAGGCTGAAGGGTGTCTTCTGAAAACAGAGATGGCAGCTTGGGGCACAAGAGCCCACAGGTAGGGCAGTCTGGTTGTCCTTCTGTGGGATCCTTCTGCTTTGGGGTCAAACAGCCCTTGGATGGGATATTCCTCACRCCTCCCTACCCCCTCCAGTGTGTCCCCAAGGATTTTTGCTAAGTTTCCTGTACGGAAAAATTTTCTGCCAACAGTAGTGCAAGGAAAAATACAACAAACCCTTTTCTGTATCCCAGCCCCGGGAGAGAGACAGGAGGATGAAGGGGATCACAGAGCTRAGAGGGCTCTCGTTTGGAGGGCACACAGCCTGCATTCGAGTGTGCCAGTCCCTCACTGTGACACCAGCCCTTGTCCTCCCAAGCACTGCCCTCTGCAAAGTGGCTTTTCCCATGGTGTCCTCTGTCACCCCAGTGCTGTCCCCAGGAGACCTTTCTCACTCCTGAGTAATGCTGGTAGCTCCTGGCCTTCAGGCTGCCAGCCAAAGGCTTGCCAGGCTGCCTGGGCACACAGGCTGGCAGGGCAGGGTGGCTTAGCATGAAGCTTTCTCTCTCCCGGCCCTGTGCACTTCATTGCTGGGGAAGGTGAGAAACACAACACAGAGCCAGCAAAGCCAAGCTGGAAACAACTGCATCCATAAAAACTGGCAGCCAGGTGCAGCAGCTCCCCCCGGGCAGCCCCACACGGGCACCAGGCTGTGGCATTAGAGGAGAGATCAAGCTGCTGGTAATCAGCTCAGGGCTCGGGCCATCGGGATCAGGACAGAGTCCGAGAGCACAGGGCCAGCTCCTTTTCCGTTTGTTTTGGTTCCTTGCCCAGTGTTTCCTTCCGTGGGCAGCAGGGACCGATGGTACGAGACAGCACCAGGAGCAGCTCTGAGGGACTGCCGGAGGGTACCATGCCAGGACGCCRATCCATCTCAATACAATCTGCAGCTAATTCTTAATCTGGCGATGAGCTTCGGGGATTTCCCAGCGCTCACACACTCTACAATTGCAGGAGCATCTGAATTACAGCACCGATCATTCCTCTGCACGAACACAGCCTCTGTCCCTGCAGCAGAAGGAGGTGGTTTATAGCCTAGATCCTATGTCAACAGCTTCCCCTAAATCCACCTCCTTTGTGTATCCCAGCATCCCAGAGAGGTTCAGCTGTAGGCAGTTATTTTTATGGTCTATTTCTTGGTCCTTTGCTCATGCAATGAAAACGAGCAACTCGGAAGCCAGATGGGACAGGTATTCCCGGGTAGGAGCAACTGCTCTCTTTCAGGAACAAAAAAAAACAATCCAGAAAATCGTATTAGCTTTTAATTTTCCTTGCTCCAGACTGCACAAGAAGGGAAGAGAGGTAAAGCGGGACAGCCCAGAGATCTGTCTCCAACATAGCCCCGTGGTAGCCAGCCTGGATGTCTCTCAGATGTGCAGACAGCAGTGCAGGAGCAGGAGCCACAGAATGGACCAGGCAGTCCTCTCACCTCTGACCACTGTCAGCACAGGGATGGCTGAGCTTTGCATCTAACAGACTTCCAGGGATTTTTCATTCTGCAGGATGTGGAGTCCTGCAGGGAGTCCTTGAGTGACCTACACCACCCATTTCGCTTCTCCACCTTCAGTCTTCATTTGCTGCCCCTATGGCTTTTCTGTTGGAGGCAGCAGGAACTGTCACCCCTCCTCACCTTTTCCCTGACACTTAGGATATAGTTTAACGTTCGATCATCTCCCCTTGGTGTCTCTTCATCTAGGAAGATAATCACAGCTGTTCCCTCCACAGAACATCCTTGAAGTGCCACTCTGAGCCTCATCCAGCTCTGGAGGATCCTTAGGGAATAGGAAGGCTCCAGCGGCAGGGGCAGGACCTGCCAAGGGTAGGAATGCCGACCGCAAACTACCATGTCCTTCATGGGGCAGGAACACAGGGAAGCAAGGCTGCAAGCTGCCAGCAAATTCACCCTCGGCGGGGCAGGGATGCGGGAATGCAGGGATGCGGGAATGCAGGGATGCGGGAATGCAGGGATGCGGTCTGCAAACCACCTCACCCATTGCGGGGCACTGGCCGAGTTGCTGTTTCGGGAGGCAGTGGGGTTTGCTCTGGGCTTTGGGAACAGGCTCCCCCCGTGTCCCCCTGTCCCCCCGTGTCCCCCCGTCCCCCCGTGTCCCCCTCCGTGCCACTCGCAAGCGTGGAGCGGGGCGCCCTCTGCCGCGAGAGAGCGGCGCTGCCGGCAGCGGGCGGGGGGCGGCGGGGAGGGGGCGAGGCTGCTCCCCCCGAACCTCTCGCCCGGCTCTCAGCAGGATGAGCAGCAAGGCTGAATCCCTCCTTCCCTACACTCTGAAAATCTGGATCCCATTTCTCATGCTCACCCCCACCCCCCCATTCCCAGCCGAGGGTGCCGTGACAAGCCCCCCAACTGCATGTCCTCCTCCATGGAGGGTGCAGCACCCTGATGTGAAGCGGGAGCTTTCCCTCCAGGGGAAGGAGGAGAAACGTGTTTGTGCTCCCCAGCTTTTCCTCAAAGGCTCTTTTCAAGCAGCGGCTCCCAAGTGAGAGGTGCTTTGCGGCGTGTCTGGGCTCGTGGATTTGGCTGCCGAGGACTTTTCCAAGTGCTTTTTGTCTCTGTGGCTCCTTCCCCTGCTCCCTGCTGCCTCCCGACTCTCCTGCAGTCCCTGTCTCATTCTGGTCTTTTCTCAGAGGAAGTCATTCCTCCTTCCAAGCATTCCCAAGCCACTTTATGCACCGTTTTGGCAAACTGGCTCCAGCAAAGCTGGCAGCGGTGAGCTGAGACATCACAGCATCCAGCTGGCTGTTCTCCTCTGCTGCCGGAGGGTCCTGCTTGTCCCTTGTGTGTCCCTGGTCCCTTTTTTTAACCTGAACGTGGCGGTGGATTTGTACTCGGGCCCCAAGCTGCAAACTCAGGCTTGGAGAAACATCCCCTGCGGCTGCCTCTGCTTCCCCAGGGGAACGTCTGGCAGAGCCCGACACCAGCCATGGGCTGATTTATGCCGCCGCCTGAAATAAAGCGTTGCCCGTCCTGCTCTTCACGCTGGGTGAGCCGAGCCCGTTCAAAAACCAGTTTCAGGACGAAACTTCTGTGATCCCYTGGTGTGAACCAGGCCTAGGCAGACAGGTATGGGGGAACGCTGCACCCCTGGGCAGGGCATGGGAGGGGTGTTCACAGCGTGGGCACAGCAGGGATGGGGGCAGCTGTGGGCACAGCAGGTGCCCTGATTCTATAAGGGACCATGACCAGGGGCTCCCTGTGACTGGCTTAAAAGAAAGGGAGGGAAGGGGTTTTGAGTAAGTCCTAAACCATCCGGGCAGATCTGGGGCCACCWCTCTGGGGGTGCAGCACTCCATGGCACCTGGTGGGAAGTGGCACAGGGCAGCACCTCCCCTGTTCCTGCCACATACTGCTTGGGACAGGCACCCATCTGGCCCCAAATCACAGCCGGGACCTGTGTGCCAGTCCTCTTTGTGTTCACAGCCCCCAAGTGATGTCCACTGCCCCCCCAGCAATCTCCTGCCCTTTCCCCCACCCCCACCCCAACTCCAGAATGCCCTTTGGGGAAGGAGGCGGTGGTCTTTGTGTCCCTTTAAGACGCGACGATGCTTTGCCAACGCCAGCTGCTCCCCAGCCACACACGCTCCCCTACAATGCCCTTTTCAYGCGCAGCGGCCGTCTGAGCAGTGAAATGCCCCTTCAGAGCCGCGCCGTGCCCGTGCCAGCTGTGACTCTCGCAATGCGGGTGCTCTCACAGCATGGCACAGCGTYCCTGCCAGCTCTGGCGTGAGCGGTGCCAGCGAATACCCCCGGACCGCGGGAGCTGTCCCTCGGTGCAAACACGGCATCGGCAAAAGCCGCTGGGCAGCGCAGCTGTSCCGGTGCTCCCGGCACCCCCAGGGATGCGGGTGCCGCTCTCTTTTCCCCGGCACTGAATGCCCGTTTCTWCTCCAGGTCACCCGGCAGCGCTGCAGTCATAAATCCTGGCCACCTGCCCTCAAGGGCCAGCACAAATGCTGCCTCGTTAGGTTTAGCTAATAAAGCAATAACAACAAGAGGAAAAGAGAGCTAATCCCTGAGTGCTGCYGCTGGGCTTTGAGGTGCCATATTGCACCAGGGAGAAGTGGCGAGGCAGCCGGGCTGGGCAGGCTGTGAGCCGGGCAGCGGGGAGCCCACAGMCATATGGAACCAACCTTGGATCTGCTGGGAATTACAGCAGGGATGTTTCCAGGGAGAGGGCCGGTGTTCCAGGCCTGGCTGGGTTATTTGCAGCCTCCAGAGAGGCAAGGCAGCACATCCCTGGGTACAGGGAAGGGGAAGAAATGGAGAAATGGGTTCAGGAAGAGAAGCAGCACCACAGAGGATGGTCGTGGGGTTGGAGGAGTGGATGTGAGCCCCCTGCCCCCAAACCTCATGGGCCTGCTGCTGTGGGCAGAACGGTTTAACACCCAGAGCCAGGCATCTCTAAGGGCRCTTCTCGAAATGTAGAGTGCAGCTGTCCTTAATGCCTCTCACAACCTCATTTTTCCCCATTAAAACCCYTCCCTAGCCCAAATGCCAGAGCACTTCCAGCCTGACACGCCCCAGCCCAGCGTCTCTTCCCAGCCACAGTCCCTCCGCAGTGYGGTGGCATCGTGCCAAGTGCCACAGCGAGTGGACTGTCCCATGGAACACGCAACTGCCTTGCTTCCCACGGGATTCCTGCACTGGTGGGGAGCAGGTCCCATGGGTGCTGCTGCTGTCACATCACTGTGCCTCACTGCCCTCAMGGCTCCCCTGGACAGCTGAGCTGAAATCCATGTGAATGTCTCACCCCACTGGAACAGGAGTGGGTCTCAGAGAAACCCCAGCTGGCCAGGGATGGGTTCTCCACGTGCATTGGTTGCTTGGACACTTTGGGAGGAAGGTCCCCTCCTTAGTAACCTCTCCAAAGTCTTCCAGATGTGATCAGCCCCAGAACAGCACCCATCCAGGCTGGGACTCCCACACTGAATGATACCCGATGTGAAGCCGTGTCCTCTTCATATTCCTCTGCCTTCCTGCCTGCCACTGTTACTTCACCTTGGGGAGACATGATGGGGCCCACATCCCTTGCTGCTGAGTGCTGTGCTCATGTCCAGGCTGGGAAGCAGAATGTCCTTAACTTGCTGGTCAAGGTGGAGTCACATGTGTTTGTGACAAGGACTGGGGTGTCCAAACAAAGAGAAGCTGCTCTGCCCTTAGTCAGAGCAACCTTCGATACAAACATTTCTTGGCACGATGTGACAGCGTGTGCTGGGACTCCAGATTGGCCAGTCTTTGGTGCCACGAGCACCAGTGGATGTGGGCATGACAAGCCAAAAGGAGGCAGGTACATYGTGACTGCCTAGCAGGGTGTTGGATGAGCTGCAGCCCAGGGCTSCTCATCTCTCACGGGTGCATTTCCCAAGGAGAAGTGCGTGCTCACCACTTTCTCCTGAGCYGCAGCCCAGGTTGGTTATGAATAATGTATCGGATAACAGGCGATCGATGCGTCTCACCCGGATGGRCTCCTCTCCTCCAGCCTTCCCCCAGCGCCTCTCTCATTCTGCAYGGCTGGACCTGTGCCCCTTGTCACTCTTTTGCTGGTGGCATCACACACAGACAGTTGGGACTCATGCCCGGCAGATGAGTGGAGTCAGAGGCGCCAGCAGTGATAGCCGAGCACGGGACCAGTTCTGTGGATCATTTCATATCGCATTTCCAGCAAAAATTTGGCAGAGACAGGATCTTCTCCCCCACCAGGGGATTCCCTGCGAGGCAGAGCTCAGCAGCAGCAATTGGTAACTCTCCCTTCCACATCAGCAGGAATGGGAGTCCCATATCCAGTGAGCTGGACCTGGGGATGCATGAACAGTTCAGGAGAAGGCAGAGTCAGCCCTTCAGGAGCTGCATGTGCTTTGGGGACAGGAGAGCAGCTTCTTGCCACTGCCAYGCCATTTAGTGTGGGGACAAATTAGTGATTTTTATTGCATGCACTCCTTGGATRCTGTGTCACTTGCCAGAGCTCCTCAGATGAGTGGAAATGGGGCACAACCCTTCTCAAAAGTCCCCTGGAAGGATGCCACTGAAGCCTAATGGAATTTGAAGCTAAGGGAGCTGAGCCAGGAGCAGGAGTAAGGGCTGAGACAACCTTGAGTTAAGGGTGATTGGCAGAGGTGGATGCAGATAAGGAATGGCTGCTCTTGGGGGTGTGTCTGAGCACACACACAGCCACTTGCCTGGGGTTTGCAAATCCAGACTGATTTATCCTGCCTCCAGGACTTTGGCCAAATAATGTCTTGGCAGGAATTTCTTGGTGAGATGCAGAGACAACTCTGGCCTTGGCAGGGCCAACACTGAACCTTTTACAGAGGCCAAGACTAGGAATGTCTCTGATCACTTAGATTTCCAGTAGGGTACAGGTACCAGGGCTACAAGCATCCTCCTCCTCCCCTGCAAGAGCCCATCCATGGGACTTYCACAGCAGTGGGATAGCTGGATAGCTCCCAGCCACTGAGGACAGCAGCTGGATGCTCCCAAGCCTTCGAYTGCTGTGCTTCAGCTGGTTCCCATTTCATTTCCAGGTTGCTTTGGGGCAGTGTCACCTCTGTCTATCACCCACACAGTCTTTACTGAATCACAAACTCACCTGGATGCAGTCAGATCCCCCATCCCCTTTGTCTTCTCGTGGAGCTCAGCATCTGGCTCAGCATCTCAAGTTCTCTGTTCCTGAAATGTTTTGGGATCACACCATTACCAGCAGGGCCAAGACTTGATCTCTTGGCGACATTGGAGATTAACTCCAAGGCCTTGAATTGGCAACAGAAGGAGAGRCAGAGGCTGCTCGGAACTGTTTCCAACTGGGCCAGGCACACAGTCGGCAGAGGATGTAATCCTTCCCCAGGGAAGCCACTGTGATTACAGAACAGTTATGAATGGACAAACCTCACAGGCTCCAAGGGTGAGAGCCAGTTCTTGGGACATCACTGCTGCAGAAGCTGCCCACGCCAGTGGCAGGGACCATGGAACCAAATTTGAGCAGCTACACTGGCCTGTCGCTCCTGCGCACTTCCCGTGGTATAAATGTTGCATGAGGACATTCCTCCATCCAGATGTCCRATGACAATCCCATAACCCCACTGATTCGGAGCCAGGATCAAAACCCATTGCCTCACTCCTTCCCAAGGACTCTCCTGCCTCATCCCATCATGCCTGCAGTTTAACCCACAGTCTGCTCTTCCCAGCTGATGCTGCTTTGCTCCGTCTTTTTGAGAGCCTTGGCTSCCTCCCTCTCCTTCTCCTCTCTCAGGGGAAAGTAGTTCCCAAGGTACTCAGAGCAGCGAGGCCAGAAAACCAGGGCACTTCTCCAGCTCACCTAATTGTTGGTTACTGTCCCTCTCCCTTGGTGCCTAATTAAGTAGAGCAGGAGGAAAGCCCAGGAGAAGCTGCTGAAGGCACAGGAACAYGGTGGTGTGTGGCCTCATCCACACTGCTTCAAAAACAACAGGAGGAGAGCAGTGCCCAGGAACAAGCAGGAGCAGGGACTGGACCTCATGTCCAGACCTGGATTCACACCTGCAACGGTGACAAATGCTTCACACGTGCTTGTTGCTAAGTGATCTGCAAGACAGCTGTCAGGTTAAGAGCAGAGAAGAGAGCTCATCCCAGAGGGGCTGCACTAGGGATGAGCAGGACCAGGACTGGTGGCCAGGCTCCCTCCTGGGCTCCAGCTCTTGYTTATCCCCCACCCCAAACTTCAAACCAACCCCTTTCTAATGAATTTTTGTCATGGCTTCTTGAACCCAGTCCCAGGAGTGCACGGGACATGAAAGACCATCTTGAAACTGATTTCCTGGCTGCCTCAGCCTCGTAATCCCTCAGAACAGTGGGTGGAGCTGGRTGCTGGTTCAGGGTCTGACTGAAAACCCCTGAGCCCACTTCTTTCTCCCATTGCTTTGAGAGGATYTCAGAAGAGCTATTTCAGCTTTGAATCCTTGCTAAATCAAATTTACTGCAAGCCAGGGCTGCCTGAACCAGCACCTGGCTGCAGTGTGTTGAAGAGGAGGAATCCCACTCCATCAATGCAACATCTGCAAAGCCGCGGTCCCAGGGAAGATGTCGCTGCAGGCAGAGGAAGAGATGAGCTGGTATTACAGAGAAGCCTGTCCCAWACATGAGGCCAGCCCCAGCTCCTCRCTGGGTCACCKCATTCCCATGGTCCAACATCTCYRGTTTAGGTCCCGCTCTCGGCTGAGGACAAGCAGGCAGACTGCTGGATCCACGGAGGGAGGCAGGGCAYGTGTGTGTCACTGTGTGCAGGCAGAGCCTCGCCCAGCACATGGCCAAGCCCAAGGGCAGCGAGGCAGGATCCCGAGCACGGGCTGGGATGCTGGAGCCATGCCTGCCTCCTGCTTTGCTGTAGCCTTTGGCTCTCCTCCTGCCTCCTGCCAGTGCATTTCTCCCGATGACAAACACTCCCTCGATGTCACCAAGGGTCGTGATGCTGTTACACTTCYTGCTGAAAGAAGCAATAAGGTCTGGGGTGGGGTCTGGCCTTTCTGGCTCCACATCTCCCTCCCRCAGCCAGCCTGGCCCCGCAGGGCTGCTCCGATGGGTGGTGAAGCAAACTCGCCAGGATCCTGTTTAATAAAAAAGGGGGCTTCACAAGAAAACTGGAACAAACACTAGCGGGAGCGTTTGCTTTGCCAGGATGCTCCAGCCAGCTCCAGGCAAAAAGTTTGAGCAGCCAAACTTTTCCTGCTCAGTATTTGTGTTTGTTTTATCCCTGTTGCCTGGGCTGTTGTTGGAGAGATTTATCACCGAGAGAGAAAAGGCAGCTGGATTTGGTGGCATATGTCTCCTTCGGGATCCAGCCCATTCTGGGCCATGCATGGATGAGGGTGAACTTTATGTGCATGGCCTGAGCTGAGCAGTGACTTCCAACACCGTTGGGAAGGTTTAAGCAGCAAGGTGAGCCCTGGGGATGGACAGGACATCCCAAAGCAACACACCATCCTTCCTTGCCTGCATCCCTACCCAAGCTGAGCCCAGGATCCTTCAAACACCCAGTACCCACCACACCATGTCCCACTTGTGCCAGTGCTGGCAGCCTGGAGACCTGTGTAGCCACAAGGAGCTCTCAGATGGGCTTCACAGCAGGTCTGGTTCCACACACGGGCAGTGCAATGGGGCTGTGTGGGTTTATTATGGGTTTATTTACCACAACAATCTCGGTAAAGTCTGGGGTTTGACAARTGGTGAGCACAATGCTGTGTCATCATTATCACGGTCTGTTGAGGAGCCCCAGCACGGCTAACCCAGACTGTTCAACCCTGGTGTCAATTCTGAAGCCAGACTGATCTGGTGGTTTTACCCACCTGCAAAGGAATAGCAGAAATCCAGAGTCAGGTCAGGCTCTCTACAAGAAAAGAGAAATCAAAGAAATTGAGCCTGGATGCAGCCTGTGTATGATGTAGCCTTATTTTTTTTTCTATATAACCACTGATCTTCAAGGTGGACTCACAACAGCTGCATCTGCCCCTCTGTCAGCAGCCTCAGGAGCCAGCTTGCCCTTGGTGTGGGTCCCTCACAGGATGCGGATGAGTTCTTTGGAAAGCAATACAGGGGTTGGAGGGCAAGAGCAGTGCTGAGGCCTCCTGGATCCTGGCTTTGAATTAGAACTTTTTCTTTTGGTAGGTGACCARTTTTGACACAGGTGCCAGCCTGATTTCTGTGCCTCAGTTTCCYCCACTCCAGAGGATCCCAGCTGCCCAGGCAGAGTCAGACAATTCCAATGGAAGATGTGTGGAGAGGGGAAGAGGCCACAGCATCCAACTCCATATCCGTTGGCATTACCAGGGGAAATTCCTCCTGAGGACATGAGACAGCAGCCACACAGCACGGTACTGAGCGTGGAGTCACCGAGTTAATTTGGCTTTCCAATTAACAACAAGGGAAGTCATTACTSAACTGCTCATGGCTCTCTGTCCCGACACGTTGTTGCCCAGGGCCCAGCACTTGGCAGTGGAGCAAAGAGGATGGGCTGGGGGCCCTGCTGAGGTATTCGCCCCCCGCCCTGTGGACAAAGCCTRGCACAAGCAGAAATTCAAAGCCAACGAGGGGATTGGGATTGGTGTTCCCAAAGGCACTCATTCTCCTGCCTGTGCTGTGACCCCTCACTTCTTCCCCTTCCTGCAGCCATCCCCAGAGCATCCATCCTRTCTGAGCAGGGCCTTGGAGCTGCCCTGCCCTGCATGAACCTGCACAATTCCCAGCTGCACATGGACACTGCTTGCTGTCCTACCCCTGTAGCTTTGCTCTGACAGAAGGTGTACCCAGCAMTGAGGGGTGATGCTTCACATGCAAACCCTAGAAAGTATTGAAAGAAAACCAGTCAGGAACACTTCGGACTCAAGCTTGGGGTAACAAAGTGCTAAAGTTGAGAATGATGAGGCTGGAAATATTTCCCATCAGGCTGGGATTTAGCAAGTTTTTTCTATCTGTGCCTGGGTCAATCATATACCCAGAGCCTGTGAAGGCAAGATAACCCTAGGCCAAACAAGCAGCTACTGAAAAGGTGTGAAACACTGCTGTGAGCATYTCTGGTCACACCAGGGCTGTCCTGCCACCCTAAACACTAAATGTACTCCATCAGAGCCAACGAGTCCCCGAATAYCCCCCTCCTGCCCAGTGCCCTTTATAGCAGCTCTGGTGGGGCCGGGAACACCTTGCAGCGGGTGGGACAGGGCGAAGAGGGTTGTTCTTTCGTCCATGTTCTCTGCACCCATCAGCAGCTCCCTCCACCGCCCCAGTGCTGCTGTCGGCCAGGGCAGGTTCTCCGCCGGCCTCGGGTCTGGCAGCCCGCGGAGCCCCCGCCTGTCTGCAGCTCCGAGCGGGGCGGGGATGGGGATGGGGGCCAGCATCCCGGACAAAAGAGCTGCATTATTCGGTACAAGCATACCCCCTGCCGACGAGCTGGAAAAGCACAGCTCCCCGGACAACACACCCTCCCCCCGAAAAAAAAACCAACCAAACCCAAACCAGCTACAACCACGGGATAGAAGCGGGGGGGCCGGGGCAGTCCCGAKGCGAAGGCCGGCGGCTGGAGAGGGGCCGGGCACCGGCAAGGGGTTGGAGCCAGGAGTCGCCCACAGCACGCGTGAAACACCCGCCCAGCCCCGTCTCGCCAGGCCCGGCATTAACAAGTTTTTTCCACAGGAGGTTTGCGGTTTCCAGCCTTTCCCTCCGCGCAGCAGCCGGGACCCCTCCGAGCCCCCCCAGCCCCGCAGGCGGGAGGGGCCGGCGAGCCCGGGGCATCCCCGAGGCTGTTTTTTCCGACGTTTGCGGCTGGTTTGC
>NW_026623307.1:2169410-2183389 GCF_030028575.1 Malurus melanocephalus
AGCGCGGCTCCCCCCGCAGCGCTGTCCGCCCCGCCAATCCGGGCCCTGCGGGGCCGGGGGGCTCCGGCAGCGGCTTTAAAAGCGGAGCCCTTTGTGCGCGGAGCCCGGCGGAGCCCCGCACCGGCAGCCGTGCCGGGATGTGCCGGGATGTACCGTGCCGGGATGTGCCATGCCGTGCCGTGCCATGCCGTGCCGTGCCGTGCCGCCAGCAGCAGCCGCCGCCGCCGGGAGGAGCCCTGGACCACGCTGCACCGGCAGCCCCGGGACCCGAGCATCCCCCTCGGCAGGTATTTCATCCCCCTCCCCTGTACCCCAATAAACGTCTGTCAGCCCGGTTTGCCCCGCTCGCCGTTTTGCCGGGTATGGGGTGGTCGGCTTTTATTATTTATTTTCTATTTTTTCTTTTTTGGGTAATACCCGCCTTCTTCTCTTCCTCGCACCCGCTGGTTTGGGGTGGTGGGGCTGAGGGTGTTGTGCTGGTGTCACTGGAACAGTGGGGATGACGGGGCTGCTGGTGGAGCCGGGGTGCTGCCCACTGGTGGATGTGTCGGGGCTCGTAGGGGACAGCTCGGTGTCACCGCTGCTGCGGGTGGGGTGAGCAGAGAGCGGCTCCCTGGAGTCTGTGATTGTAGGGTCTCTCGAGGGGATGGGATCAGCGCTGTGGGTTGCTGCTGCCTCACGCTAGGTGCTCTGTGGGCACCTCCAAACTCTCTTTCCAGTACCTATGGGCAGACCTCTCCCAAACCCATTGAAATTTGGCCCTAAACAGTCCTACAGCTCAGCTACCAGCTTTAGGGGACTCCAAGCTGGCTGGGATGTCCCTGTAGCTGCCTTGTCACCAAATAGTACCACGAGCAGCAGACCCGGGGAGCAGCTGCCGCCCCGTGCTGTCCYCAGCCAGCCCTGCTGTGGTGGGACCTGCCTGCATCCCTCCAGCCCCCTGCACAGCCCTGCCCCACCTCTGCACCTTGGCCAAAGCTCTGCTGCAGTCCCAAAGCTGTGCCATGTCCTTGGAAGCAGAAAAGTTTCCTCCTGGGTGAGCAGTGACAGGAGCCGGCCAACAGCACTGCAGGATGTGGGCTGTCATTGTCCCTCCTTGTCCCTGGGCTGGGCTGGGAGGGGAAGCTGGAACACAGGAGCGAGGGCAGGTTTGTGGTGCTTAGCTGGGCTTGCACTTTGCTCCTGGTGGGTTCCCAGCAGTGCTGGGGAAGCATCAGGCGTGACTGGGAAGGACGAGGGGCCTCGACCTTTGCACTGTGGGAAGTCACCCAGCGAACCGTTGGTGAACTCGGATGCCAGCGCGGCGCTGCTGTGCCAAAGCCACCAGCCTTGTGTGGAGCAGAGAACGGAGGAGACATCGGTCACAGCCACCCACGGAGCCACYGTTCCTCACCCCTGTTGTTTTAGGGATGCAACTGCCCCGATTGCTGGCTGGACCGTGACTGAGCAGCCACGGAGTAAAAGGCACTCCGGCCGGACTTGCAGTSCCCCGTGGCACTCGGGATCAGAACGAGCCCTGGCCGGGGACCAGGGGCGGGCAYTCGCCAGCCCCCACGTGCAGGGAGRCAGCCGTTGGTGCAGTTGTTTGYATGAGCAAGAACGAGAGCAGGGGCTGACCGCAGGAAGCTGCGGCTGCYGCAGGGGGCCCGGCTGCTACAGGGGTCCCATTGGCCCCAGGGAACAGCTGAGGGGCTGTTATGCAAATTTGGAGGAGTCAGGAAACCGGTCAGAGAGCAGAGGAGTCTGARTTTCTCTTTCCTGAGTCACCAGGGCTGATTTCCCTGGCTCTGAGATGCTGTRGCRGTRCCTGATRAGAGCCTTGGCCAGGATCCTTCCARCATGGCATTGCTGTGGCTGGTCCTTGTCCCCGTGTCTGGCAGAGCAGTGTCCCCCTGCTCCCAGGYTTGCCCCCCAGGAATGGCACAGCCTCGTGGTCTCCACACTGGCTCTGCAACCTCTGTCACCACTGCCAGGACCTACAGCTGTTCTGGGAAGGGGCTGGGAGCAGTGTGCGGTGGTGACTGGGGGGAGGCTGGTGGTGGGACAGAGTAGGTACAGCTTTGAGAAAGGACCAATTCTGGCTGTTCTCAGCTCAATCTCTGTTCCCAGGGACCTTCATAAACAGCCTTCAGAGGCAGTGGCACTGCTGCAGGGCCCTAATAGAGAGGACTCCTCTGCCCTGGAGAAGTGGTACTGTGGCTGCAAGCACAAAATGTCCAAGGATTTGGCCCTGGTATGGTCTCCTGAAAGTCATTCTGGTTTCTTCCTTTTGGCACGTGCCTGGGGTACTGGGGGGCAGCAGTGGGTTTGGGGACACTGCCATCCCCCAGGAGGGCAGAGGGGCTGGTTCCCTCTGCACTGTCCCAGGACAGCCCTCTTGCACAGTGTCCTTTGTCACAGAGCCCTTGGCAGCAGCAGGGGATGATGTCCTTGCCTGCCCAGGTGTTCCAGAGAAACCCCACAGCCCCCACACATCCCCAGATACCACCACAGCAGCACTGCCCCACTCTGCCCTGCTCCGTGAACTCTGTCCTGTCCTCTGGGAATCAGGTGCTGCAGACCCTGTGATTCCACATGCCAGTGGCTGGGCTGGAGGCAGCAGCCTCCTGTCAGATACCAAAGGCTTTGCTTGCCACAAAGGAGGAACGTATGTGTGTGTGTGTGAGCAAGAGAGGCCAACACCCGTGGCAGAGCACAAGCAGGCTTCTGCCACTTCCTCACTCCGCAGGAGGGACACGGTGGCCCCACTCTGAGTGACAGCCACCACCAAGCACACCAGTGTGGCCAGCTYGGCAGCGTCCCTCTTTCCTGCAGACCAAGCCACAGATGAGTGGGATGCCACCTGGCTAACACAGAGGAGCAGAGCCMRKYCYYMRRRSMRSCYKKKGKYWKGKWRGRRGGSMMMARSCCMRKCMRRRSCYKGSCYKGSYWKGGGRARRAAAWTWRKYMMMRSAGCTGAAGGTCCCCATCYCCACACACTCTGCCCCAGTGCCTGCTGGAAGTGCCCTGACAGGCAGATTTCCTCTGGCACAAGAGAAGCACCAGGGAATAAATACCCTTGTGCCTGGGAGATGGGAATCCCAGCAGGATGGGATGTGCACAGCCACCAGGCAGTTCTCTGCAGGAGAAACGCCCCACAATGATCCTGAAAACACCTTTGGGTGACAGAGACCAGGCACCCGTGACACAGACTGGCAAAATGTTGCTCCAGTGGGACACAGTGAGTGTTTTTGCTGATTCTTTGTGCTGCTCTCCGGGCTCTGGCTCCTGCTGCCGCCATTTGTCCCTGTGCCCTCCTTCCCAGCTGCCTTCCCGCGCTGCAGGGAGGCAGAGCACAGCTGAAAATATACCTACTGTGTCCCCCCTTCCTGCCTGTTTGCTTCCTCCCCTCCCGGCTTCGCCTTTCAGCGCGGCTTCCTAAGAAAACAAAGGTCACACCGCCACGCTTTGCCTATATATACACACACAAACAYACACACGTGTGTGTGCGGCTGGAGCCTTTCTCATCAACTTTGACCACATTTCCATCCCTGTGGACRGAGGGGCGGCAACCTGCAAACACGCTGAGGTCAACGGGGCTGGCAAAAATGTGCGGCTGGGGGAGGGAGAGAGGCTTACCCTCCCTGTAGCACAGAGGGAGCTGCTCCACGGCTCAACCCCTTATTAGACAGGGGAAAAGCCACGCATGGCTCACCCAGCACACCCCACCGGCAGGAAGGGCTTTGATCTGGGTTCACACCTGAGCTGTGCTGCTGTGGGAGCTCCCTGGAGACCCACGGCATGACTGCCAGCCCACTCACCTGGGATGAGCCCTGACACACTCATTCCACAGCTGCGGGTCTCTGAGCCCTGTGCCAATGCCACCGGCTGGCCCCTGAAACCCTGTTAGCCACAGCTTGCACGCCACATGCCCCAGAGAAGCCAACCCCACCAAGCCAGAGGCATGTGCCATCAAATGTGCACATCCCATAGCTCCCCCACTCTGTTTTCCCTCCAAAAAAAGACACAACTGCCCAAAACCCCCATGCAGAATCCACCCGTCAGTATTCAGGTTGAGAACACAGAGATTGCAGTGACTTATCTGACATAGTTTTCCAGAAACTTCCCTTCTGGTCCTGGTGTTATTGCTGTGATTCCWTGCTCTCTCAGCAGTGGGGTGCCTGGGGGTTGGGGGTTCCAGCCTGTACTGCAGAGCTTGGGCCAGCACTGGGGCTGCCCATGGGCTGGGGACAATGACTGAGTAACTCACAATGTCCTGTGCCACGCTCTTCCTTTACTTTGTTCAGTCTAAAATGTTTAATTATTAAAATACACTTTGGGAAGAGCTCTAGATTAAGCAGGCCAAGGACAAAACTCAGGCTCTGTGGCATTGATGAGTCTGGGGGTTCAAAGCACCTTCACTGCTGGTGAAGGTGTGACTCCTGGACATGGCTTGGGACAAGTGTCCCTTTCTGTYCCCAGGATGCAGGCAATGCTCTGCGGAGGCACGGAGGCACTCGGGGGGGGGGTGAAGTTCCCCTTCCTGGGATGTGACTCCTCTGGGGCTGTGCCCCCAACTCCTGGGCAAGCAATGGTCTGCTGTGCACGGGGAGATGGCCCACCAAGCACACAGCCCTGCGGCAAGGCTGCCATGCGTGCTGCCCGCAGCAGCCTCCCAGCACGAGCCATCCATCCCTCTGCCCTTCCCTGCTGTCACTCGCACTCCAAATGGGCTTTTATTGCATCCTGTTTTGCAACGGCAGCGGGGCCGGGCCGTGGCAGGGCTCTGGCAGGTCAAACCCCCCCAAACGCCGTCAGGACAGGCTGAGCCGGGGCAGGGGGTGGGTGCAGCTCTGTCCGCTCCCCGCTTTGGCCGCTGGCCGTTAACGCAGGGGGTTTTATGCTCCGTATCGCCAGGACGTGGTTTATTCCCAGGAAGGAAGCCAGGCAAAAGCACGCTATTAAAATGCTCCGGTGGCCTTTGCAACGGGAAGCCCTCAGGCTTTGCCGAGCAGATGCCTCAAATTAGGGCAGGGGGGTGCAAGGAACGGCCTTTCAGCGCCACGAGGCTGCTCCAGTGCCCCACATCGCCTCCGTCCCCACCCCGAGGAAGTCCCCTGGGCTGAGCAGGGGGAGCTCAGTGCCCCCCCGTGTGTGGAGGAGGCAGGAGGGGCAGATTGAGTTATCGGCTGTGCCGGGGGGCTGAGGGCGGGCGCTGCGCTGGCACCCAGCCCGGCGGCAATGACTCCAGGGCCCCGTGCGCAGCGATGATGCCACGCTGCAGGAATGGCAGGRGTGGCTCGCCTCTGCTCCCGGGGCTCCTGCGAGCCACCAGACTGCGACAGGGCTCGTCCAGCCGTGCCCTGCGGYGTCCAGTTCTCCCAGCCCTCGTGGGGGTCCCGAATTTTCCCGGCTCTGCACCCCAGTCTGGTGCTGTTCTGGATGCTCCGGCCCCTCCCAGCTGCAGACAGGGAAGTTCTGTCTTGCAGTAAGTGCAGGGACATTCCTGTGACCTGGTGTCCTGGTGTCCTGGTGTCCTGCATGCTTTGGGATCTCTTTTCCACCACACACTGCACATTCCTGTCACAGAGGGAAAATGGATCTGAAGGCGAAAGGAAAACGAGTCCCTTGCTTGTCCCCCCTTCCAGGAGGCTGAAGACAGCTATGGTGGTAGGATGYGGTGTGACACTTTCCAGCCTCTCCTCAACCAGAATTCACTTCTCYTTCCCCAGCTATGGTACTTACTTCTGTCTGAAAAAATACCCCTCCTGCCACTGTCACCCTGTGATACCAGGGCAGCAGAACACAGTCCCTGCCCTACTTGTGAGAGCTATTTCTTCCCACTGCCCTCACTCTGTCCTGCCTCAGCACCCATGCCCGGGGTTCCCAGTTTCTCTGGTGCATACTGGGATGGCAGCTCTTGGCCAGCTTCCCTCCCCTGCAGCTCAGGTGCTGGTTTGGGCTCCCAAAGCCTCGGTGCTTACCCATCTACCTCCATGCACAGTCACCTGCTCCCCGTTTCTCTCTCCAGCCTTGGCTCTGGGTCAGGGTTTGCTGCTGCTCTGCTTCACAGAAGGGCTTTCAAGCCCCAGTACTCGCCTAGTACTCAGGGCTGACCCCCCAATCCTATTTCTCTCCTTGCAGACCCCCATTAGCTCTGCTGCCTGTCCCTGTTGGCCAWCCCACAGGAATTCCACATGGGGACAGCCACCCGCCAGCCAGCCTGCTCCCACTGCGGCATGCAGCRGGATCCCTCTGCCCTCGAGTGACCTTCTTTGGGGCCTGATGGCTATTAATCCATGCTCAACAGGCCACTGGGTGAACAGGCCAGCTGGTACTTGAGAGGTGGAGGGGAATGAGKATTGGGAAGAAGCAGCTGCCCGTGGACAGATCCAAACCAGAGGCAGAGATGCAGGGAGAGCTGAACCCTGTGTTGCAGCAGGCGGATGCACTGGAGAGCAGCTGGCAAGGGGGCAAGGTGACCCTGGTCCCCAGGGCCACCACTCGACCATGTGCTGGGGGAYGTGGCTCTCCTCTCCCTGCTCCCAGTGCTGCTGCAGGAGGCTGGCACGCAGCATCCACCCAGACGCATCCCGGCGGCGCAGGGCACGGGCAGGCCAGCGGGTTCATTGCGATGCTGAACTCCTTCACAGGGAGGGGATGGAGAAAGGCACTGAATATTTAATGCTGACAAAGTGCCTTGATGCTGGTGGCTGGAAGGCGCCAGGGAGGGACRGGAGCCGTGATCAGGGTACTGCTCACTGCGGGCAGCTTGTGCAGGGTGACACCAGTGCACCCGCCGTGTCCTCTGCCCTGGTGTTTTGTCCCCTCGGCTGATGAAGGCGTGGGTTGACAGAGCTGCTTGGCACCACAGAAAAGTGGACACCACAAGGGCTGGGGGCTCACACACACAAAGGCAGGAGTTGTGGGGCTGAAGATGGCACCAGCCCATTTGCAAGTGAGCTGTGCCCTGCACTGCTGCTTGAGTTGGTTTCTCCTTGGAGGAATATGGGGTGAGGGGCAATACTAGCCCTACACAGGGGGAGATGCTTTGGTTGCCACCCAGCCCAAAGCCAGGAAGTGCTGGGAACAACTGGTGTGTAGTGGGGAGTGGAAGAGGCAAGGCTGTCATTGCCAGGACAAGGATTGAGCCTGAAAGGGGGYACAGAATAAAAACAAGGTGGAATACGAAGGAAGGAGACAGGAAGAGCACCAGCAGCAGGGCATCAGAGGGCAGGATGAGGCCCTTGTACAGGGTATGTGGTAGGGACGGCTGAGCTGGGCAGGGCAGGGAGCTGCCCACCTGCCTCCTGCATTCCTGGCCACATTCACCTTCTGGCACTGCCTGGGGCTGTACCCATGGGCACAGGGGGCAGTCAGGAGCCCAGTTCTCCTCCCAGCCCTGATTGTTGGTTTCAGTGTGAACAGCGACAGAAGGCAGAGCTGGGGCGAGGAAGAGGAGGAAGAGGAGGAAGAGGAGGAAGAGGATTAAGAGCAGAACCCCTCTGCCTGGGGACCCCGCTGGCAGTGCCCATGGCGGGTCCAGTCCCACCTGCCCAAGGGCCGGGGCTGTGCCCCGCTCCGTGCACCTCAGCCCTGCTGGGTGCCCCCAGACTCACCCCTGTGCCCTCCCACTGAGAGAATAAATGAGGTGCACACTCACAATATGGGTGCCAGATGTGTGTGCCCCGCACACACTCACGCCCCTGAGCCACAGAGGCTCCCAGGCACACCCCCCGGTGCTGATGTGCACACATGTGCACACCCACACGCACTCTTGTGTCACACCCTCACAGCCTGGTGCACACACACACACAGCCATGCGAGCACGGTGCCACACATGCAGAGACACACCTGCACTGTCACACCTGAGCACATGGCCATCTATGCCGCCTGTGGTGTCATCACACACCCACACGCCCATCTCTCATGTGCTCTCCCGTGTGCCCCATCACATGTGCACTGTCACACGAGTGTCCCACTCTCACACACACAYGGTCACTCCTGCACATGGGGGTGCACACGCAGCCCCTCTCCGAGCCTCCCAGGTGCCCTGGGGACCACTGCAGGTCGGCTGAGCCCCGGGGCACCGGAGCTTCCACGGAAGGTGCTGCTTCCACCGGGCTGAGACCGCCACAAACTCATCACACGTGGATTCGGGAYAGATCTGACATGACAACCCCGGTCACACACAGCCCGGGCGGGGCGGGGGATGCCCGTGGGTCGGTGGATGCTCGCGGGGCGGGGGACCGGGGAACACGCGTGGCCGGCCGCGGGGCAAGGGCGGACGGGGGCTCTTTGTTCCACCCTCCGCCGGTCCTCCATGATGTGGAGAAGGAACGGGCGAGGCCGGCGCTGCGAAATGGCGGCCGGGGGGSGGGATCGGGGGAGGAGGAGGAGGAGGGGGAAGGGGAAGGCCGGGCGCCCTCCCCGCGCTCGGCGCCGCGCACACAAAAGGCTGCAGGGAAAACACGGAGGGCAGCGCGGAGTGGCCTCGCCGGGCACCCCTTGCTCTCCCCTGCTCGCATAGCAGTGTGTGACCCGCTGCCCGCACACGTTTGGGGGTGTCCCCGTGCCCCGCACCGCGCCCCCGGTGCCGGCGCCTCCGCACGGCTCAGTTCGGCTCAGCACAGCCCGGCTCAGTTCGGCCGTGGAGCGGGTGCTGCCGGTACCGGGGCCGCGCTCCGGTGAGTCCGTGCACAGAGCTCTTTGTGCCGGGCTCTTTGTGTGAACGGGGGCACAGCCAAACAGGGGCACCCCGCGGCTGGCACCTCCCGGGCAGCGATACCCGGTCGGGAGCACGCGTGGCACTGTCTGGTGCCTTTGCCTTTGGGGATGGGGCCGTTTCTGGGGCAGAGGCAGGCGGTGGGGAGGGGACCCGCCTGGGTCCCCTAGCAGGTCAGGGCTCCTCGGCAGGTAGAGCCGGTTTGGAGGAGCTGCGGGGCCGGGGAGGCTCCCGAGGCTCCCGCCTGGCCCCATGGCAGCTCCCCCGGGCACACAGCACCCACGGGGAACCGGTGGGGACACTGTGAGTGACCCGCGCGTGGGCCAGACGGGCAGGGGGTGTGGGGAAAGAAGCCCGGAGAGCTGGGAGAGAGGATGGACCAGAAACTGCCGCTCCCCCGCTCTTCARTCTTCTCATCTCTGCCGCGCCTGCGTGTGTGAGTTTGTTCAGGTCTCAGCCTCACGAAGTGAGGATGGGGACACGCTGCAGCCCCCGCTTCCCCCCACGCCTGCGGGTGTGAGTCGAGCATCCTACTCTGGGCAGGTTTATGGTCGCTGGAGGCTGGGGACCACTGACACCCGAAAATGTGTGGACRCAATAGGGGAGGGGGAGCTGGCCACCCACCCAAACCATACACAGACCCTGCAGCTTCCCCAAGCTGTGCCAGCGCATCCCCTGCAGCAAAGCCCCCTCCAGTGCCACCAAGGTGCTGATCCACCACCTCAGTCTTCTCCGAGGAAGCGTTGGCACAGACATGTGTCATCATCGTTGGCACAGACATGTGGCTGTCACTCTCCCCTGGTTACCGTGAGGGGCTCTCCCTGGCACGGAGGGCGGTGTCCCCTCACGAACCCCTCCCATGTCCCTTCGCAGGGCGCAGGTTTGTGTCCCCAAAGGTGACACGGAGGCAGGGCACCATCTGGTGGTGCCTGGGCACAGCACACGCCAGCCCACACGCGTGCTGCCCACCCACACGCGCTCCCAGCGAGGCCCCATGCGCTGTGCACACACGTGTGTGCACCCCGCTGCCCAGAACACGCGTGTGTGTGCGCACACACGTGCACAGAACACACACACACACACACGTACGCACGACCCCCCGTGTTAACACACACCTCTGTGTTTGCACGTGTGCTTGCCCACATGTGGCTACAGGCACCCGCGGGTGGGTGCCCAGGGGAGCCCACGGGTGCACACACAGCCACGGGGCGAGCGTGAGGCTCGGTGGGACACCTGTGCCATGCGTGTGCCGTGTCTGAGCACACAGACACACACACGGGTCGGTGATGTATGTGCACTCAGGTGAGTGGTGCTGCACTCTCCGGTTCTCAGCCGGGCAGGCAGCGCTGAGAAGGTGAGCACCAGGCGTGCCTGCCGGATTCCCTGCTCCTCCGGGGTAGCAGAGCTGGGCTGGCTTTTATTTCTAACAGGGATTTCCCTCCTTGAACCTGGGGAGTCATATTCAGCTGTGCCACAGCTTCTCTGGGAGGACCTTGGATCTGTCAACGCTTCCCGCTTACCCAGGGCATAGGCTGGGGTGACCACAGGTGTGGGACATGGTGGCTCATGGGGAGCGAGGACGGGGCACTTCCCGGGACTCCCAAGCCCGCCAAGGCAGGCGGCTGCTCTCCAAGGGGTGTGTACGGCTGCAGAGGTTTTGGCCGCCAGCCTGGCTCGCACAGCTGGAGACGGAAGAGCTAAATTTAAAGGTGTTGGGGGGGCCGGGTGAGGCTGGCTGGCGCGGGGCTTCTCCCTGGCCGCCTGTGCGGGAGGCACGGGCGTGTTTTCGGCCGCCGCACCCTTTCTTTCACTGGGGAGGCAGAGGCTTGGCAGGGAGAAGCGCCCGTGTCATCAGTGGGAAATGAGGCCGAGGACTAAGCTTGAGCAGTGCCATGTGCCCCAGCGGGSASATCCCTTGCCCTGCACAGCCCTGASCTGTTCAATGTGAGCACCCCCAGCCCCCCACACTGTCTGGAGCTGTACTGCTCACACCCCACCAGACACACGTGCACAGCTGGACACACTGACACCCCACAGCCCGCCACGCAACAGGCACTGGGTACACACATGCACCCTGCAGCCCCAATCCTTCATCCTCACTCTACTTTGGGGTAATAAAAGTACTATTTGACAGTGTTTACAACTTTTATTTTAAAAGCCCCTTCCCGGATAATTTTCAGGGCTGTGAGCCAAGCAAAAGGCGTGTGTGTGAGCCTCTTGCAGGCAGGGTGGGGAGTTAAGAAAACCCACAGCAGGAAAGTAGGGGCTTCAGGCCCTGGAAAGTGCCTTTGGCTGCACTGGTCTCCAGAGCCAGGAAGCCCCAAGGCCAATGGAAGCACCCAAATTCTGGGGAGCAGAGAGGCATCGAGGCAGTGGGGTGCCCAGGATGCCACCCCATGTACCCTCTGGTACTCAGGGAGCTCCATGGGTGCTCCCACCCCACAACCACCAGATCCAGGACGTGGCAGGCGCCAAGCAGACTTGGGAGTTCGCTAAAATGAAAATAGAAAAAAAGCCTGGGACACCATCCAAAACTGCCGAGTGTTAATTAATTCGTCCCCGCGACGTGATCTGCCCTTGGCCCYAGAACATCCTAACATAGTCACAGCCGCGGCCGCCCACCCCAGCACCCCTGCTGGCCACGGCTTTATTTTAGGGAAGAGGCAGTGCAGCTGCTCTCCCAGCCCTTGAACACCCGTGGGTGCTGAGGGCTTTGAGATGAGGGTCATGGAGGGAGGGCAGCAGTGCCAGGGTGCGTGGCCTTGATTATGGGGTTACAGCCCTGGTTACATGGTTACAGCACTGCTTATGGGGCTACAGCCCTATGTGCCCTACAGCAGCCTGCCAGCTCCCCAAAAAACAGCCCAAAAACTCCATGGGGCCTGAGACAGCTTAACAGTAGGACATAACAGTAGGACACCCTATCACCCCTGGGAAGTCTGATGGGTTCCCACTTACCCCTGGTTCCCCCCAAGGCTGAAATGAGAGCACTGGTGTGCTGGGTCTGGCAGGAGTCTGACACTGACACTTCCCCAGAGGGTCAAGCAGAGCTGCCTCATTTCCCCATGTCCCACTATCACCCCCAAAATCCCCCCTGCTCCTACTCCCTTCTCCTTCAATGGGACAAGGGGGCCAGGCACAGCACCCCAGCCTGGCCCTTGCCAGAGTGCATCTCTGCCTCTGCCTGTTCCTGTCTGACTTTTTATCCCTGAAGGCTGGGGATAAAGGTGGGAGTCAGGCTGGCAAGCTGGACACCGCTCAGGGTCTGACTCTCTGCAGTGGGGTCATCCCAATGTCATGGGGTTGGGCGCAGTGATGCCACCTCGCAGAGTTTCCTCCATAAATCCTCAGCTCTTGAAGTCCTGATAAGGGAGAAAGTGAAGCCAACCCCAAGCTTGTCCCTGGGAGAGGCAATACCCCATCAGTGAGAGCGGGGCTGGCTTGGGGGGCACCAGCTACTGCTTTTGGGGCTGGGGGTGGGCAGGAGAGAGGGGGAGGCAGGGGCGAGGGGAGCAGGCAGTGCCGTGACTCAGCCGGGGGTGGCAGCGGGTGAGGTGTTTGTGTTTAGTTTCTAACGTTACGGTTTCCACAGCACCGGGAAGCAGCCCTGGGGGGCCATGGGGGCCCGGCGACACCGAGGGTGGGATGGGGCAGCAGCTGGACYGGAGGAACTGTTCTGTCGCTAAGGCCACAACAGCTAAAAATACTGCRGGCCATTGTCACCGGCAACAAAGCCACTGGCGTATTTTCAGCATTATCTCAGTCGCTATCARCCCTGCCGCCCTCCAGGGAAGTGCTGTGCCCACTCCACCCGGGCACTGCTCCCCAGAGAGTTGGACAGGGCCTTCCACCTGCCCCTGGGTGCAGCCACTGTGCCTCAGTTTCTCCCCTGCCCACACTGCCATGGTGCCACCCCCTATCCCACTGCTATCCAACTTCTTCCACCCCATGAAGAGCCTTGAGCTGCCACACTTGTCCCCTTCACATCCACGATGTCCCCTGCCCCTTACGAGTGCTAGGGCACACAGGACAGCCATCTCCATCCAGGCAGCTCCAGCCCAGCCCAGGCAGCTGGAAGGGGATGGCAGAGACTGGATGCAATGAGTTGGCCGAGTGTCACCAGGAGATCGGTGACAGTCCCTCCTCCTTGCTGGGGCACCAACCCTCCTCCGCTCATTCCAGCAGGCAAAGCCAACAAGGCTGCCGAGCTGCCCGCTGCAGCCATGCTCAGCAGGAGCTGTCACTGCTCACCCTGGGTRAAGCGAGCTGGCGCGGTCTCAGCGCTGTGACCGGGTGGCCAGGGAGGGCTGTGCCAGGCTGTGCTGCCAGCAGCTGGGCACTGCCCCAGCCCCAAACCACCAGGATAACGCTGGATTTGTGCAGATTTCCCCAGTAAAACAAGGAGTGTGGGGGGGTTTAACTTGCCTTTTGCTTGCCAGAGCAGCTTGGCTTTCCTTGTTTCTGGCGAGTCCGTCTCCACCATGGAGAAAGCAGATCAGAGTGGCTCCTCTGCAGCAGCTTGGGGCAGGGACAGGGTGGTGGCAGTGACCCAGAATTGGGTTATTGGGCTCGGGAGGTGGGWGGCCAGAGACAGGTTGGATCTGCGGGTGGGCTGTGGCTGCCCACGGGTGCTTTGCCAGCCAGGGGGCACAGCCAAAGGAAGCAAAGAGTCCGTCTGGTGGCACTCRGATTTCTCAGCACAGCCCTAAGCTGTGACTGCTGTGGCCCTGCTGGGATCCCTCCCCAGCCAGTCGGCTGTGGCCCTCCATTGCTGTTTGGGAAGCTCAGGATCAGGGGCCAAGCAGGAGGGACTGGTTACCCTTTCCTCCTCTCCTCAAGTACCTGCTGAACCTCCCTGTCCTCATAACCRCCCCAGCATGTGCCTTAGTGGGAGACACTTTTGCTCTGCACCCCTCTCCCCTGCCCCATGTTCCCTTGGCATCCTGCCCCACTCTTATCTTGGGGTCCTGCTTGCTCCAGCTGCAGAGTCTGGGCCAGAGCAACCTCTCCCCACAGCACAGATGGGCCCTATGGCAAGGGGAAAGGGAGAGGCAGGGAGCCCCACTACCCTGGGGGAAGACACACGGATAGGGCTGTGTCTGTGGTGGGACTGAATGCTGCTGCTGGGGCATCTGTGGCTGTGTGTGGGGGGATCATCTACACCCCAGAAAGGGGAGAGCTGTGGGCCACCCTGCCAGCAGCACCCCTGGAGACAGAGATTGAAGAATGGGTGGAAGAAAGGGGTCTGGTAAGAGCAGAACTGTGAACGTAGGTA
>NW_026623307.1:2183782-2220837 GCF_030028575.1 Malurus melanocephalus
CGCAGCCCCCCCGGCCGGGCCCCGCGGCGGCGGCCCGGGGGAGCGGGAGGCAGCGGCGCGGGCGGGGAGGAGCGGAGGAGAGCGGCGGCACCGAGAGCGGCCCCGGCGGCCCGGGCACCGCGCTGGGTCGGTACCGGGCGGGCTGCGGCGGCTCCGGCTCCGCGGCGGCTCCGCTACCTTTGGGTAGCTCGGCACCTCCCGGTGCCCCGGGCGGCTCCGGTGCTCTTGGGAGGCTCCGGTGCCCCTTGGCGGCTGCGCACCCCGGCGGCTCCGGTGTCCCGGCTCCGGTGTCCCGGCTCCGGGCAGAGGCGAAGGAGGCAGCGGCCGCAGCCAGGCAAGCGGGCGGGAGCGGCCGGRCCGGAGCTCAGCCCCCCGCGTCCCGGGACCCTCGCCCGCGCCCCCTCCGAGGGCAGCGGGGCACCGGGGGRATTCGCTGGGGGGTGAATCCGGGGAGGGCAGGGCGTATTGTACAATCCCCGTGCGGAGAACGGGCCGGATCCGGGATTTGCACAGAACAAAGGACCGAGGAGGGTGTGTATGGAAAAGTACCGGCGGGAGGGGTGCGTCGTTTGTCTCCAAAGCGGGCTGGGGGCGACGGTGCGAGGTGCGAGGGCTGGGTGTGCCAGGGCAGCGTTTCCCCCTTCACGGGGTGGGGGCTGCTGAGGGCTGGGGGCTCCGCAGGGGACAGGGATTGCAGCCATCCCGGCGGCTGAGGGGGTTCTGCCCGCCCAGTCATCCTACCGCAGGTTCCGTGGAACAGAGGGGCTGCAGGATCTGCRTGTGGATCAGGGGGTGCAGAGTGCCCAGAGAGCAGCAGGGAGAGRTGAATATGAAGGTGGGCACGGGGGGTCTCATGCAGGGGATTTGTGACACCCTACGAGATGGGTTTGGGGGTGTTGTGCTTGTAAAGGAGAGTTAGGGGTGTCTGAAGGGCAGATGGGAGATCCATGGGGCTGGCACTTGCCACTTTCTGTGCTGGTGGCAGAAACASCTCCTTGTGCTTGCCCACATGATCTGCCCACTGCTCTGCCAGCCGCTCTGGGCTCTGCACCCCAGTGCCCTGGCCGTGAACCAGGAGATGGGGGGACTCCGGGTGAYGGGGCTGCGCAGGCACCGAGGCTCGGAGACCTGCAGGAGGGCAGCGCTTCCCCTGACGTGATCTCGGCTGCATGACCGGGTCTCGCAAGGGGAGATATTTATAGCTCTGCTCCACTAGCCCGAGGTTTGCACGGCCTGGAACGGGGCTGGCAGCTGCCGCGCCCCCATCCAGAAGCCTCTGGATGCAGCTGAGCCGTTTCCCCGTGGGGCCGGGGTGGGTGGGAGCCTGCAGGGCTGAACGGGCTGCGTGGAACGTGCTGGGGCTCGCTGCCAGACTACAGCGTGCTCTGCTGCCTGCAACGCTGCCTGCAATGCTGCCTGCAATGCTGCCTGCAATGCTGCCTGCAATGCTGCCTGCAATGCTGCCTGTATGCTGAGTGCTGTGGAGGCCTCACAGGGAGGGTGCAGGGAGCAGCTTTTCTTTGGCCTGGGCCAGCCAGGCACTAGCAAAGGAATACACCACTGTGCAAGGATGGGGACAGGAGGGAGAGTTCATGTTTTAACTCTGCCGTGAGACACGATTTGGCCAGAGCTATTGCAGCCTGCAGGGGAAGGTGAGAAGACAGGCGGGACTGAGTGTCTGGGATGTTTTCCACATGCTTTGTACACGCTTTGTACCTGTGATTGCAACCACCACGTGTTCCCAGACCCCAGCAAAAGGAAATGAGAGGTCTGGGAACTGCCCTGAGCCAGTCCATGCTCTCCATACTCTGCAATGTGGTCCTGCTGGAGCCACCAGCACGTGGTGATGGCCARTGCTGGAGCCATGTTCCCTCTTTGTGTCAGATGGTCCCACAGACATGGTCCTCTCCTGACCAGACATCTGCTCTGCCGGTGTCTCAGGCTCTTCCCTCCCTGGCACAGAGCCTYGCAGTATGTGGGGATGCCTCTGTGCATGTCCCGGCCCCTCTCCCAGCCTCCTGATCCAYACAGTTTGCACATGCCAGCCAGATGCCATTGCTGTGCTGTTGTCACCACCCCATCTCAGACCCCCTCTCCATCTTTTTTACCCCCTCCACCAGCATCAGGCCAGCAGCTGTGTTGTGCCCTCCTGCCGTGCTCGCCGGGTGTGTGGCATCTGCTYGCCCTTGGGTGGGGGGAAGGAGTGAGGCAGGGAGAGGCAAGAGTGGGAGATCAGGGCGAGGGATAAAGCCGGGCCTATTTTTATACTGCAAAGTAATTACCAGAGCTTTCCAATCCTTAATCTGCCGAGAGCACCCTGGTGCGATTGGATCCTTCCCCGAGCCTGGCAACAATTCCCCCATCACACATCTCCTGCGTCAAAGCCCCGTAAACTCCCACACTTGGGCTCACACTGGGATACATGTGCTGCAGAGCTGCCAGCATGTCTGCCCCCTGCTTCCAGCAGCCCCTGGCCCAGAAACAGGGATRGGGATCCGATTGGGACCCTGGTTTACAGCTGGGAGGATCTCACACTGAGCCAGCGGGGTAGGATGCAGCCTTGGCCAGCTTGCTCTGCTGCTGGGTAGGTTTGGGTCCCAGCCCTGTGAACACATGAATTCCATGTTTTCCCCGTCATCTGCCTCCCAGGAAGTTTTGGCCAATATTAATGGCCCCCACAGCACCCATCCAGTTTGGCTTCCCACCGGCATRGCCGGGGTTTGGGGTGCCTCTTTCCCGACGGCGCACAGGGCGGTTCTGGACAGCAGTGCCAAGTCTCGGCTGGCTCCTTTCCCGGCCTCTCCCTGTCCTGTCGCCGTGCCAAGGGGTTGCTGTAGAACCTGTTCCATAGCTCCCGCCACAGAGGAGGAAATGACGGCTGATATTTGCGGGAACACCTTTCATCCCGGGGCTGGGGGACTGCTTTGCCTCTGCCYGTGTGCAGCCGGCTCCAGGGCAGAGCACGGGATCTCGACAGCCCAGGGATGGAGGTGAGGGCTCGCCTTCCTTCACCCACCCTGTGCCCACCAACTCTCCAATACCTCACCCCAAATTCTGGCTGGGGTGTTCAGCCCTGCTCCATGACAGAGAGGGGTTTTTTTTGTGCCTCAATTCCTCCGCTGTGGGATTTGCAGCACCCTTGCCAAGTATCTGGGAGTAGCCCTGGATCCATCTGTCTCAGTGCACAAAGTAAACTTGGAAGTGTACAGGATGCAGTGCTCCCGCAGCGCTGCTGCTCTACAGAAGGTTCCAGGGATTGCAGAGGGTGAGGCGCCCTCAGGGCATCCCCAGGTGACCCCTCCGGTGTCCCTTCCCCCTCCTGGCAGCGACCCAGCGCCCTGCCGGAGCCACTGGCCATAAAAGGCTCTGAAATGGAGGAACTGGGCGGGGGGCCGGGCTGMTCCTGGAGCCTGAATGGGATCGTCCCGTCTGCCCACGCAGGTCAGGCTTGCCAGGAAGTGGGAATGAGAGGCTGCGTGGAGGAGAGCAGCCCTAGCAGCCTGGAGTGGGTTCAGGGGGCTGGGGCACACCGT
Source organism: Malurus melanocephalus (assembly GCF_030028575.1). Taxonomy (NCBI): domain Eukaryota; kingdom Metazoa; phylum Chordata; class Aves; order Passeriformes; family Maluridae; genus Malurus; species Malurus melanocephalus. Next base: position 2,187,316 of record NW_026623307.1, read on the forward strand.
GCTCCCTTCCACCTCCCCCTGCTTCCCTAGSGGGGCACATTTGGACCACGGCCTGAGATGCCGGGGATCTGCATCGCCTCCCACGAGGGCTTGGGGGGATAAAGCTGCCTTTTCATCGGCACCTGAGCTGTGGGGCAGTGGGGGCTGGGGGGCAAGGGGCACTCAGTGGGGTCCCCCGCTGGCCCCCCACCGCCTCTCCCCAGACAATGGCCGCTCTTTGTTGGGGTTTTACGCGTCCGGCCCCCTTCCCTGCGGCCCAGCTGGTGACATTTTACCACCTCCACATTCTCATGGGGATTCAAAGGGCACAGATGCACCGTGAAACCACAAAGCACAGCCTCCCCCCTCCTCACCACTCCCCCTCCCCTGTGCCTCAGCATCCCCAGGGAAGCAGAGCCGGGATGCACAGAGGGGATGCTCACACTGGGAACCTTCCTTTGGAGCTTTTCAAGGATGACCTGCCAGCCCTTGGGAGCTCCCTGCATCCTCCTGCCCTTCCCTTGTCACCAGCCCTCCATTCCTTTGTGACTCCGTTACACAGAGAGCCTTCTCCTCATTCCTGGCCTGAGAGGGCTTGGCATGCCGGGCCCCCACTGATGGGAGATGAAGGAGGGCAGCGTAGGCGCCATTTCCCAGCTGGTGACACTTGACCTTTTGGAGCTGGAGCTGTGTGGTGGCACCCGGCTGCCAGGGCAATGCCAGGCAGGGCTGGTGCTGCCAGACTCAGCGTTGCCCTGGGCTCCTGGGTGTAGCCAGGCTGAGGGATACACAGTGTCCTCTGTCCCTTCTAGAGAGGTCCCAGAATGCGGGCGTCCACTCCCTGCTCCCAGACTTCTGGGGGCTTTCCCTCAAGGATCTGGGCAAAAAGCCCAGTTCCTCCCAACCAGTCGTTGCCTCCGCAGGGACCTTGGGAAAACAGCCTGTAAACAGGCAGATGGAGAGCGTGAGTCACAGTGACCGAGAGGGAAATAAATGCATGAGGGGAATTTGCAGCATGCGTTGGGTCATGGGGATGAATCCAGCCTCTCCCAGTGATGGTGAGTGGCTGGCACGTAGGTGCTCTCCTGGGGAGCCAGCCGTCCCGGGAAGGGGTGTTTATCCCGCTGACGGGAATGTGTCCAGACGAGCTGCAAAACACATCCAGCCCGCTTCCCCCACCGAAAGCATCCCCTGATCYTTGCCACTTTCATCCCAAGGGATGAGCAGCCGCTGCCCTGGAGGCAGCAGCATTTCAGCACGCAGCACCCTGCCCGTAGAGCCATGCAGATCGTTTCCCCGCTGAAAGTCACCCTGCCGTGGTTATTTTTGGCTGCCGGCGGGGCCGGAGGAGCTGGCTCTCTCCCAGCCGCTGCAGCGCGCCCCGTTTGGAATTGCGTCTTGCGTGGTGGGTAGCGCTTGGGTGAGCAGGCTGCCTCCAGCATCCCGATCCCCGCTGCCAAGTACCTGCCAGCTCCCTCGCCCGTGCGCAAAGCAAGAGTGCAATCTAGTGGCTAATCCCGCTGGGGACACCGGTGACGCCGGCGATTAACTTCGGTAAAAGCCTCCGGTCACATCAGTCACCCCTCTGAGCATCACCTTACCATCCCAGCTTGGGGACTGGTAGCCCGGTGGGTGGTGAGWGGTTTATCGAGGGTCCAGAAGAGCTGTCCTTTTCCCTGGCCTCACTTGKTCCTTTTCTCTGGCCTCACTTGAGGCTGGAGGGACATCCAGAGCTGGGAGCCCCGGGAGGGTGTGCACGGAGCCTGGGAATGTGCTTGCCAAGRTGAGGGTGCCCTCAGTGGCGGGGGGAAGGACGCAGCTCCCGGAGATGAAGGTGCAGGTGGGTTTGCCTGGGGGCGGGATCTCTCTCCGGGTGCTTTGCCCAGGACGGGCACTCACTCGGCTGCACCCGGGAGCACCCGGCCTTCTCCATCAAGAGCCGCCTCTGCCGTGTCCCCACAGTACATCAGCACTGTCCCCTGCCCAACATGGGGGGGAGCCGGGGCGGGGCTGGTGCCCCCGGACGGGGTGGAGATGCTGCTGCGCCATGCTGAGGGTTTTGGGGTGTTTTGCCTCTCTTTGCCCTCCGATATCCCCGTGAGCTCCGACCGGGGCTCATTTCCCTCTCTGCCCCCCCACGCCGTTGGCTGCCCCGGGGGTGACGTCCCTAAGTTATGCTGATTTATTCACATTAACCCTTCTCCCGCGGGGCTCGGGGGCTCTCGGGGAGGCGGTGGCATAGTGGGGCGGGGGGACCCCGCCGCTGCCCCGGCCCCTCCGGCCGCGGGTCCCCCCGCGAACGGCCCCTGCCTCCCTCCCTGCCCCGCGGGTTGCCGTGGGAACCGCACCGGGCTTCTGATGTCACCGGGGCTGTTGCTACGCGACCGGTCCGCTCGCCCATCCCCGTGTGAGGTCACTGTCGCTATGGTGACGGCCGGTGCGGCGGGGGGGATGCGGGGGGATGCGGGGCCTCCCCCGGGGCCGGGGGGCGGTCCCGGGGCCGCGGAGCTCCCCGCACGGACCCCCGGGCGGGGGGCGGGCACGAAGGCGGGGAGGGTGTTGTCCTCCCAGGGGAACAGCAAAAGCTTCGCCTTGAAACAGGGACAAAAAAGAAAATAAAGCTTTTTTTTTTCTTCTTTTTTTTGGCTTGTCCCGAGGTATTATTTTTAGAAATCCCGGCGGAAAAGCTGCCCGCGTCGGGAACGTCCTCTCGTTCCGCGGGAAATGCGCTTCCCCGTGGAAACCGGCAGCGGTGGGGCTGGGCTCTGTGGGGAGTGGGCACTCCGTGGGGGCGAGGGGGCAGTGCCGGTGCTGCAGACCTTTTCCTGCTCTGCTCTGGTCCCCGTGGCTACTGAGAGGCCGTTGGTTTTACATCTCGCCAGCTTGCATTCCTGCTGGAGGCGATTTATTCCTAAGCCGTGACATCTGCTCCATGGAAAGCGATGGAGCTGCTCCTTCCGAGGCACAAATCCCTGCTCCTGTCCTGCCACTGGCTCTGGGACCCCAGCCAGGCCAGGCACCATCACGGCCAGTGGCTTTGCTCGTGCTCCTGCGTGCATGTCCACTCACTGCCCCTTTTCCCTGGGGATCTGCCCCATCCCTTCATTGCCACCCCCAAGCCTGCTGCCCACTCCGGTGATCCTGCTGGCCGTGAAGCCACGGGGATTAGCAGCTTCCTCTGGGTGGGGATTTAGCCAAAGCCACTTAGAGCCATGCCAGGCTTGGCTGGTGAGAGGCAGATGGGGAAAGCCGGGATATGCAGCCTGAGCCCTTCTGAGGATGCTGMGTGGGAAAGGGATTTCCTGGGGTTAATAGCTCAGCATCCCTTGGTGAAACCCTGGGTTTGGCAAAACCATGTGTCCTGTAGTGTCTTCCCTTGCCCTGGTGAGCCCTCAGCCTCTGTGTTATTTCCAAAGCTTTGTGGGGACCTTGGTGCCAAATGTCCATCCTGCACAGGCGGGATGGAGAGGACAGAGGGACGGGAAGGGGCAGACGCTGCTCACGTGGYGCTGCCAGCCAAGATGTAGGACAAGAGCTGGCAGATGGAGGCGGGCAGACGGAGGAGTGTGAGGCTGCACYGAGACGCTCTTTGCTGTGACGGGATCTTGGCTCGCTGCTGGTTCAGCAGCTGCTGAGCTTCCCGGGGCTGGGGGGCCGTGGGACTCCGGAGGGATGGAGGACGTGGGGATGGGGAGCRCAGGTGACTCCCCAGGGAAAGAGCCAGCTGGGGAAAGGGCAGGGAAAGGCTTTCTGCTGAACTCATGGGGATGAGCGGTCTGGCTGGAGCTGTGGCTGGGGGATGGAGCACGGGCTGGAGGGGGCTCACAGCTCCACCTGGGACACATTCCTGTCCTGCTGATGGCACGGGGGGCACTGTGTGCACTGCTGCTCTGCTGGAGCTCCTGGATCACAGCAGAGACCACAAGGAAAACTCCACAACGAGCCAGTGTAAACTGGGCAGCAGGTAAAGCTGAGGGCAGCAGAAAATGCCCACCCACCCTGCCAAAGCACACGGGCAAAGCGGGAGCTCCACCTGAGGGACCCTTAGCCACCTCTGGGCTCTCCAAAGTCCCCTCTGGTGGCCTTATCCTCTGTTAATAGGATCCTCTGGTACCTTACAGAGAGAGGCTCAGGGGAAAATCTGGCTGCAATAAAGGGAGAGGAAGGATATCCTGTTTCCCTCGGGAGGAGGTCATCAGGTAAAGCAGCCAAGGAATCCTGTCCTGCAGCAGCCAGCCCAGAGCAAAGGGCTGCACTGGGGATTGAGGAGAGCCCACTGAGAGGTTTGGGGGTTWGTCCTGCTGGCACTGAGCCTGTGCAGGATCCACTGGGACCCTCACAGAGCCTCTGGTTTAACCCRGGTATTTGTAGGGTTGCCATTATCACAGTYRTTAYGCTCCCAAATCTYCTGGGGTGGCTCCAGCCTGGTTCCYKCTCYWCACCCAGACTATTGTGGGACAGGATGGGATGGTCAAAGCCCTGCCAGCTGCTTGAGGACAAGGCAGAACCCTCAAGCTTCACCTCCCCTGCATCCATCTCCTCCACCCACTGCCTGGGGCTGTGATTTGTCAGGAGGGTGGAGAGGTGGGAAGCTCTGCCTCTGGCAGAGGGATTCCCTGCCAGGCAGGGCCGCTCTGTGCCCACCTGAGCCAGGTGAGACTTGTAGAGAGGAGACAGAAGATGAGACCAGGGGATGAAGCAGAGAAATAAGGATCAAGTTTTAGACCCTTCTCTCCTGTTTTACACCTGGAGCAAAAGCAGGAACATCCAAAGCTGGAGAGGTGCTGAGAGGAGGGGGTGCTGGCAGRGAGCTTTTGCACAGCTCTCACCCTCAAGTGGGGCACTGCCAAAAAAGCCATCATTGCTCCCAGATGCAGGATCACACAGCCCTAAGGCTTGGGGACAGGGTCCKGCCATGCCACCATGGCTGGGGACASTGCTYCGGGTCTGGTGCCATCGTGTGGACACACGACACTTGCACAAACCCTGTTCCCTGGTGGAGAGACCGAGCTCAGCAGCGCTGCTCCCCAAGGCTGTCCTGAACACCAAGGGGGTTCATGTCTCACTCCCACCACCCCAAGTCTCCCAAAATCTTGCTCACTGTCTGGATCTCCTGCTCAGCCATCAGTGCTGTACCCTCCCTCCCCACCCACCAACCCCATTGCTGTACCCCACCTGCTCTGGCCACCCCCAAATTGTGCCTACATGAAGGGGTCAGTAGCTGCTGATCTGCTGAGGAATCCCCCAAGTCCCCTAGACAAGAGAAAGGGGAAAAATAAATGACTACAAGTAGCCAGACATGGAAAGATATTATGGAACTGAGGGTAATCTGCTCGGACCCCCAAGTCTCAAGAGGGGCTCTCTGCCACGTACAAACTTTCTCTCCACATTTTACATCCCTTTTCCCCCACCCATTTCATATTCCTTCTTCCCCATTTTCCAGGAAATGCCGCACACCTCTCCAGGGACAAGCCCAGATGTGCTCCAGGYCCCCTTTTCCCCAGGGGATCACGGTGCCAGCACATCCCCGGGGTGCCCCATCCCAGATGTCCCGGGGGGCTGCAGCGAGCGGGCACAGCGCGATCCCCACGGCTGCAGCCCGGAGCTGCGGCCGAACGCCTGCCCTGCCCGGGAGCCGCACACCGGCTGGCTAGTCCTGGCGAGTGGTGGCCCCGAGGCTGCRGGACTCGCCGGAGCTCGCACGCTTCCCACCAGAGGGAGCCCAAAGGACGCGAATCGTGGGCGCGGCCGGACCCGCCACAGCCCGGGGACTGTCACCCGTCCGTGCGGTTCGCAAATGCCCCGAAATTTCCTTCCAGCTGCCACATGGCCCGGGAAGAAATCTCGGCATCTGTCCTTCCGTGGGCCATCCCTGTCCCGGGGAGCTGCACCCCCTGCCAGGGCTCTCCTCCAGCCCAGGCGCCTGTGCAGGGAATTTGAGACGGGACAGATCGGAAAACAGCGGCTCAGTTCCCAGAGTTCCAAGAGCTCGGCGCAGCCCCGAATCACCGCTCGGACAAGTGGATTTCCCCCAGTTCAAACCATCACCCGACACCACGTCCGAACTCAGAGCGGGGTGCACCATCTCTGCTCTGATCACTTTGTGATGTAATTAGCCAAAATTAATGCAGATGCAAGGCACCAGAAAGGGAGGGTTTGAAATGATGCTCCCGGTGCTTTTGGAACGGCAGCTCGGGGCATTGCACCAGAAGATTTCCCACTCACACCTCGTCRWTCCACAGGTTCGGGTGCCGWTGGACACRCTGTTGGTRGGAAAAGGGAGCAGCATGGAAATARCCTGCCAGATRGGGATGGGAGATGGGTGGAGGGAGAATCAGAGGAGAARTATCACAGATAATGCCACATGATGTCAGAGGAAAGTCCCTCCCATTTGCATGGCATTTGCTCCTTTATTTAAAGCCYATCATTAGTGGCAGCCATGTGGAAGTTGGGATTTAAACCTGTCCTGGATAAATTAAGGCCACATTTTGACCAAGTGTCTAATCTACCAAAGTTCTCTCCAGTCCCTGCTTTCCACTGAAAACTGCTGCTTTCTGCATCAGCCAGCAAGTCTCCAGCCCTTCACCTGCATGAGGGAAATTTTGGGCACATCAGAGGCTGGGGCTGAAAGCAGGAGGCTGCCACAGTGTCRACAAGAAGTAGAGAAGGCTGTGGGCCAGGGAAAATCATGGAATAAATGGGATCTGGGCCAAATCCAGGCAGACAGTGCCAGGCTGCTACTCAGCACTGCTGCCAGAGCAGTCTGGCACAGACAAGGAGAGGAAATCCCAGCCAGACCTGGCATTTAATCCTGACTTCCTGGTGAAGTGGCTGAAAATGTTCAGTTCTTGAGGACTTTGGGGAATAGCAGAGGCCAAGACACTTCTGGAGGCCACCAAGCCTGGCTGGGAAACCCCATCATGCCCATTAGGGGTAAAACGCTTTTATGGGTTGAGTTTGTGCCCCAGACTCTTCAGAGCAGTCCCAGAAATGCTGGAAGTAGGGTGTGCATGTGCCAAGCCTTGTGGTGAGACAGCTGAGATGGGGAAAGTTGCCTGTCCACCTGGGAAACACCTCAGGGAGAGAAGAGAGGAAAACCTAGGAATTTCCTTAGAATTACTGTGGCAGGCAGGAACACAAAGGGAAACTGAGGCATAGGAGAGTGGACTGGTGGGATGGGGTGGGACAGGGCAGTTGAAATGTGTGGATGCACAGCTATCCCCAGCCCTCTGCTCCTAGAGCTGCTGATGAGGGTGGCATTGTGCTGATCCCTCTGCCAGCCTCGTGGCTTTCTCCCACTCGCCACCATCCTGCTGGAGTGGGGAACTGGACTGGCTGGACCTGCTGTGCTTGTGAGAGGTGGGTTTGGGATTATCCTTAGTGGGTGCAGGTGGGATGTTTAATTATTCCTTCCAGTTTCCTTCAGAGTGTGAAAATCAGGCTGAGAGTCTCTCATCTCTATCCCTCCACWTAGAGACAAATGTCATCCCTAATTGTCTTCCATCCCCTGCTCTCAGTTAATGGCAAGATGACTGATGTCTTGCTGTGGTCCCCCAGGGTGGGTGTCGTTTGGACCTGGCAACCTGTGTGTGTCTGGTTAATGTGTCAGTGCCCGTGTCCCCATCTCTGCTTCTCTCCATCACCGTGGGTGTCACCCCAAGGTGTGCCCTGTCCCTGTGACTTCTCCTTCAGCCCTGAGTGTCCTCTGCTTGCTGTTGGAGGGGGTGAGGTGATGCTGACAGCCCTGAGGAGTGCAGGTGAGCCCTCTGAAAAGCCCAGGCCATGGCATTTCTCACATTTCTGCTTTTTGCCCRTCCTGGTGTGACACATCTGATCTGTCCCAGTGCAAGAATCAGACTCCTGGATGCCTCAGTGTCCCTGGCCTCTGCAATGACCCCTTCTCCCTGAACCAAAGGGATGGTCAGGCAGGGAACAAGGAACTGGGAGCTCACTGTGGAGCTCTCTTCATATCCAGCTCAAATTGTGGCTGTAAAACACYACAAGTTTCTGAAGGGGCTGGATCTGCTGGAGCCTGAGCATCCCCTGCTCTCTAGCACAGCAGCAGAGCTGGCATCTGTCTCACAAATTCAGGTGCTGTTTGCAGCCTGTGCTTGGAGATGAACCCTGCCAGCTCCACCAATTTGTTAGATTTCTTCTCACAGCGGGCAGGAGTATTTCAGGCTGTTTATTCACATTTGTGTTGGGGGTTTTTTTCCCTCCTGGGACTCAGAAAACTTTCATTCATACTGAAGTTTCCACGTTGCCATCTCTGAGAGCTCATGATGTTCTTTTAGCTTTAATTCTCTCTATATRCAGCATAAACTTTCTGATGGAAAAAAAGACTGTGCACATGTCCCACTTATTTTTTGTAGTTGAATTTCTTTTGGATGCAAAACGGGTGGAAAAGTACAGCCCTGAAATTTATTGGTAAATGAGACTTAGAGTAAAATCCTGTCRCAGGACATGGAGCAGTGTGGAGCACATGGAAGGTGCACCCCAGCCCTTTTTCTTTCTCCCAGTGAAGTAACAACCAGTGTAAGATGCTCCCACCCTCCCCAGCTGCCAGATGTTGCACTGTGAAGAACAAAGCAATAAGGAAAATTCTTGTGTCATTAATGTGATGATTAAATTGGAGTCTGGGGGTGTCAGCATGAAGAACAAGGCACTCAYAGCAAACCTCATCACTGCCACCCCCATGGTTGTGCCCCTCAGCCCTGTCCCATGCCACACCTGGGAGATGCTTGTTTGCAAATGAATTCACACCAAAGTTCTGCAGATTTTATGGTGAGTTTCCCTCTCTATCCTGTATCTCTATTTGCTGCCATGCTCRTGTTTCACTGGGATGTTGTTGCAGCTGATTGGGGTTTCTTTATGACTGGGGGTTTTGATCTTGACTTGGAGAGTGAGTCATTCCATGGCAAATGGGATCCCATCACAGACATGTCATTTCCTCGCCCGGTGTTCTTTGCAAATGAGGTTTTGCAGAGCTCAAGCAGCTGTTTTTGCTTCCAGCTGAAAGCCTCTTCCCAGGCACRTTTAAAGACGTGAACTGGGTGCTGAGAGCTGTGCATAGATTGGGAATTAATATCTACCATGGCTCAGGGGGAGATGTAACAAGTCCTGGCAATCAATCCTGGGGGCCCTGGGGGGCACCATAAATCAACCTGTGAGTGCCAAGTGGCTCTGAACGAGGGGAGGGGAGAGAGGCTGTCCCTGGGCTGTGCCATGCAGTTACATATTTTTTGATAACTCACAAAGGAGGAGATTTGGAAAGTAACAAATAAAGCCATAAAGTGGGATCCTAATCCTTGGTAAAATGCCCTGGACCTGTGCTCTGTTTAAATGTATTTTGGAGATAGACTTGCTGTAGCTGAGGTGGTCCCAAGCTCATTATGGGTTGGCCAGGATGTTTTCAGCTGGCAAAATGCTCCTTTGGGCATCCCCTGGCTTGGCTCTGCTGCTGAGGAAAGGCAGAGCTGCTTTGGCTGGGGGCCGAGTCCCTCCCAGGGTACCACAGCCTTTGTCATGGAGCAGATTTTAGCCAGGGTGAGGGATTTCCATCACAGCCTGCTTGCTGCTCCTGAGGCTGGCAGAGCACTCTGCTGCAGCTCTGGAACCTGCTGTGGGCTACTCCTCATCCTCCCCAAGCCTGGATTTTTCAAGGTCAAGGAAAATCCGGTGGTAGCCGTGCCCAGAGTGTGAGACTGAGGGCCACAAGACACCCCCCTCCTTCTTGCAGCTGCATCTCTCATCTCCAGGTACAAAATGCCATCTCCATTACTGGCTGCAATGCCAGTGTTGGCTCTGCCACCTCTGATGACCCTGCAYGGTGCCATGGGGCACCATCAAACAGGAGGTGCAAGAGGGGASACAGGAAAACAGCGTGTGTTGGCCAACAGACACATCCACAGCTCTGGTGAAATAACCTGATCCTTTTCTGCCCTTGGGTGATTCATCCTGACCTCAGTAGAAAAACATTGTCCCCAGCCTCGTGCTGGATGGAGGGCACAGAGCTGGAACTGTGCAGATTCTTGTCAGGATGCCTTGGCTGCAGCCAGCCCTCATCCAATTCCATCAYTGCACAGGGGGCACGGCCGAGGCAGCACCCCGGGGTAATTCGGCCTAATGGCAAAAAGCCCAGCGCTCCTGCCAGGTGAAAAAGCACTTCAAGTCCGTGCCAGCCCTGATTAGCAAAATTGTGGTTGCCATGGAACCTGAATACCTGCTCACAGAGTGCCTGCTTTCCCTGTCCCCTCAGCAGACCCAGGGGACCCARGCTGTGGAGCAGAGGCAAATTTTGCTGTTCTTTAGAAATCTGATTGCTTTTATCYCAGTGGATATTGAAATGGTCCTTTTTTGTTGTTTTTATTGTTCTTCCTTCTTTCGTTTGGGGGTAGAGGAGCCTCGTTTGGGGTAGAGGAGAAATGTCCCTCCCCAACTATTCTTCAGATGAGCTGAGAGGATTTAGGTGCAGGGAGAAACCCCAGGCTGTGAGCCCTGAATCCTGTAGGAACACAGACAGCTGTCCCAGGGGAGCAAAGGCTCCTTGCTGTTCCTTTGCTAAATGCCTGMACTCTGGAAAAGGTGCTGGCAATTTATGAGCAGCTCAAAAAAGGGGACTTGGAGATCTGGAAACAGCTGCCACTATTGGGAGAGGTTAAGATGTCCCCTGCCCAGGCTGTGTGAGAGTAGAGGAGGAGGCAAAAATGCTGAAGTGAGATTTTTGGGAATGGGTACAGCTGTTACAGCTGGTGAATAAGACCTCTGGAGAGTTAGTGAGTAGAAATGCACAGGATGGTGATGGCTAAAAATTACTACAGGAGAGTGTCCCACGCAGCCAACGATGGGTGGATGGGCTCTGCTGGGTAAATCACAGCAGGACTGCTTTAAAAACACCACCCCATTGACCGACCTTCCGCTCTGTTTGTGCAAAATTATCCAGATCCAGCCACGTTTGGTGCCCTGTGGGTCTGAGAGGCCCTTGCTGGCCTTGAGRTCTGAAATAAGCATCCTCCTGGTCTCTGAAATGAATCCTGTACCCACATCATCTCCAGGTGACCAAAGAGGGGTGACTTTGAGTAGGCAGCTCCCAGCAAGGAGAGAAGCCCCTGTTACATCCTCATGGCCCAGACATTTGCTTACTCTCCAAGGGGAGARGGTTCATTCTTGTTGAAAAGCTTCATGACCCTGTTCTGTCTGTGCTGGCTGTCTCTGCCCTGGAAAAATTGCTGCAGCAATACCCTGAGAAGAGGCTGCTCATCTGCTTTCTTCTGTGGCAGAAGAGTGCACCCCAGGGGCTCTTGCCTGCTGCTGGATGGCACAGAGGGGACAAGAGACTGTCTGTGGCTCAGTTTCCCTCTTGTATGCAATGTCACTCTGTGGCTTGGTGGCTTTTTGTGTTCAGAGCCAGAGAGTGTAAATTAAATCTCCAAAGTGCAGGAAGAAATGGGGACAGAGCACAGACAGCTCYACAGGGCTGTGCTGGGCTGCCCTGAAATTACTGTGTGATGCACTCTTGAAAGAAGCCAGAAGTGGAAGCAGTAGGTTATTAGAGCTGTGCCTCTTGAGCTTTGAAACTGATGTTTGCCTTCTCTTTTGGCTTCTTAATTCTCCTGGCATGGCTGCAGAGCTGGGTGTCATTCAGCTTCTGTGTAGCAGCCTTAACCCACTTGTGGGGGGACCCAGCTGCCAGCAGGGACAACCTCTGCCCTGGCTGGGATGGGCACAGTGGGGAACAGCAGGAATACAGGGACTGGGGTCACAAAGGGGGCCTCTGGCTCACCTCCTTCCAGCCTAACCCAGAGATGTTCTGGCCACAGAGAGGGCTGGGCTGTGGCTGACAGACCATGGGAAGGAGCAGGTTCTGGTGTGCAGCTGGCCATCCACCCTGCTACCTCCCCAACTAGGGTTAATATAATAAAATACCTGATAAGGGGAATAGGCTGGAGTGTCCTGCTCCCATGTGCAGTTTACCCTCTTGTAAGCAGTGAGGGAACAGTAGAGGAAAAGGGTTGTCACCTCCTGGTCATTTGGTTTATCAGAAAATTGAAAGAGAGAATGGATCTTCTTAAAGGACTGTTAGATTTGTGAGKGCTTAGAAGTGGGATGCAGGAAGAGAAAAGGGAAAGAAGTGATGTGAAGTCAGTCCCTGAGAGGTGCCAACTCTTCCCAGAGAKATGTGACAGCAGGTAGGGTGGGAACAGCTGTGGAGGTCCCAGTCATGTRGGATACTCCAACAGGCAGATGTGAATGATGAAGGGAAAAACAGGGAGGTAAAGGGAGAGGAATCCCCATGTGCAGTGATTCCAGTGTCCCAGAAAAACTGGGGCTGTGAATGGGACAGAGAGATYTGTCTGGACAGCTGATCTGACAGCCTGGTGGGGATGGATGGACTTGTGGCTCAGCTCTGACTGAACCCAACTTTGGTCCTTGCTTCTTGCAAACCATCCTTCCCATCTGCCTGTTGTCCTCAGCTGGGAAAGAGAAAGGAAAGGAGGCTTCAGGGAAACAGATGCTGAAGTTTGTCAAGAGCTCAGCAGCATCTCCATTGCTTTGCTCCAATCCAAGCAACCTCCAAACACCCCAGTCCCAGCAGACATTCCCTCATCCTTCTGGGAGTGCAGGACACATGRGCCATGGGGGTCCCTGCAGGGACAAGGACAGAGGTGCCGAGCTCAGGGAGCTCCCCAAGGGCTGCCTTGAGGCAAAGCCCAGACAGGAATGAAGAATGAGATGGGTGGGAGGATCGTGGCAGCATGCAGGGAACAGTCTCTGCCCCAAGGATGGGGAGGTGACGGTGTAACAGTGCACAGAGCTCGGGCAGCACCTGGGACTGTGCCTGTCAGGGCAGTCAGAAAACAGAGGGTGATGGATGAAGAATGGAAGGGAGTGAGATTTCCCGGAATTCTTCTTTCCATGTTGCAATCCTTGTAGTAGGCTCATGCTGAAGCTCCTCGTGCCTCAGTGTTACAGCCCAGCCTGCCTTTGCCCTGGCACAGATCTGTTCCCTGCCTCGGGCATCCCCCGGGGGAAACAGCCTGTGCACAATCTGGAGGCAGGCACAGGAATCCCTCCCTGCCTCATCGCTTACTGTTTGTGGCTCTGCCACCCAAGGGCTGTGACCTACAATGTGCCAGCTCCCTGGCGCTGTCACCCATCCTGGCATCTGCCAAAACAGCCCTGCTGAGCCCCTGCCAGCATCATCCGGCTGCTGTCCCTGTGTCCTGTCCCAGCTGTCACCAGCACTTTGCCATAACCCATTTCACTGTGTCTCCATCCCCAGAGGGGATGGAATTTCATTTCCTTCCTCACTTCCATAGGAGCAGGCAGCAACTCTCCTCCCTCCYAGTTTCAGACACGGTTTCCAGCTTGTTGATTTCTTTCTTTGAGTAATGTCTTATTTATACTCATTTACCCTCCAGGCCTTTGGCTTCAGCAACTCCTCTCTCTGGGGTAAAAGATGATTTCCCGAGGCAAGTTAAGGCTCAGGGCATCCGTAGACCCTTCCTGCCCTTGGCGTGTTTGCTCTGCCAGCTCTCCTCTGCCTGGTCTTGTTTGCCTGCTCGAATCCAGCCCTGCTGGAGGTTCTTTCAGCTCCATCCTGCCCGGCTCAGCCTCTGTGCAGGATGGGATGSTGCTGGGACAGGCTGAAGGAGAAGCATCCAGGGATGCCAGAGCCCTTCAAGGTGTCATCCCTGGGGGGGACCGCGTCCCCCTGAGCCCTGCCACCGTCGGAGGGGGTGAAAGGACCCCAAGGGTGCCTCCCCRTCCCGTCCCGTCCCGCGGGGTGGCAGTGCCCGCTGCCGTCGCACGGAGCGGTGGAGCGATGCGCAGCCCACCCCGCAGCCCCGCCGCCTCCTCCCACCTGCGGGGCTGGGGCGGCTGGAGAGCCCGGAGCCGGGGAGCCCCCGCCCCGCAGCCCTGAGCCCGTGGGCTCTGCTCTCGGACCGTTCCTGCACGTGGAGGAGAAAGGATCCGCGGGCGGAGCGGGGACACGCAGCCTTGACACGCGTCCGTGGGGCTCAGCAGCCGTGAGTCGCTCTGCGTGTGTGCATATATRTACMTRTGTGTGCATATATGTGYGTGTGTGTGCGCGACGGCAAAGCAGGGCTGTTCCCTGGGACACTCAACACGGGGATCAGCAGGAAGAACAGGAGAGAGCGCGGGCAAGCGCTGGGCACGGGGAGGGAGCCGAGCCGGACGGGAGCAAGGGGCGATGCTGCGAGCGCAGCAACTTCCTCGCACCCAAGTGTGACGGGAGCAGGCTGGAGCCACCTGCTTCACGGGAGAGCAATTCGGGTGACACGGGGACTGCACATCTGGAAGTGAGGAGACCCCAGGAAGCCGCCGGGTCTATTTGATTTCCCCGAAATGAGCCCGGACAAGCRGGTGCTGCAGAAGCTCCCGTGCCGGACGGTGCCCGTGCGGCCGCGGCGAGGATCGATGCTTTACTCACCGCCGAGGCCACGCAAATGACAAATGCCGGCGTTGTGAAGGCTGCCGCTGGGGCTGGAGACGCCTGTTCCGCCCTCCCCTGGGACTCTCAGAGTCAATGGAGTTTATTTCTTTACGTTATTTCCTCCCCCTGAAGGGCGGCTTTTTGGCCGCGTTGCTGTGCAGGTAAGGAGCCGGCCCCTGGCAGCGGCAGGGTCTCGGCACCGCAGTTTGCTCGGCCAGCGGTGCGAGAGGAAGCCCCTGGCACACCCCCGGCTCACTCTCCAGCCTCTCGGCTGACAGCAGCCAAAAGGCAGAAGGTGCATGAAGGCAGGCGGCTTCTCCGAGCTGAGCTCCGAGGGGAAAGCTCCGAGGATTTCGTYTGCCTGCCTCTTAAGGCAGTGAAGTCTCCATCCCCTCCCACGCTCCCTCCCCAGCCTGACCCTGTCCGGCGCAGGGGTGGTGGGACCTCAGCGTTCATCTGCAGCTTCCCAACAAGCCGTAAGTCCTTCTCATGTTAGAAAAATCAATTTTCCYCTTGCTGTTTTATGTTYGCCCTGCCAGCCCTTCTACATATGCAGTAGAATTGTGGCCAGGAGTGATTTTTGGGGCTAGCCTTTTGGGGTTGTATCCTGCTCTGCTTACAGAGCAGGGAAAGAGGACAGCCCTGCTGACATTCCCCTGATGATGGGGCAAAGGGGCTCAAGTGGACTGGGGATCTGCCAGGGTTATTTGCAGATGGGAAGTGGGGAAAGAAGCGCTTGGGAACCCTGGAGGGAGGTTAGGTGGAGGTTTTGTGTGGTTTCCCAAGGGACAGGCTGTGGCTGGGGCAGGATGGGTGGGGGAGTGCGGAGTCCTGGTGATGAGCAAAATCCTGGCACCCTGACACCGATGGGGAGACRGACAATGGGAGAAGGGGGAGCAGAGAAGTTGGGAAAGCATCCTGCAAACCTTTCCATCACTCCACAGCCATGAATCCCTACATCAACTGCTCCAGTTCCGAATTCCCCCTACCCCAGCAAGAYTTCCCTGTGGAGCCCATCAGCCCTGATCTCAGCAACAGGACTCACCCAGAGACTTTCCTGGACCCTAAGGATGCCAACCTGACAGAGGAGCAGCTGCGGGATAAGTACCTGGGACCTCGGCGGTCCAACTTCTTTTTCCCTGTCTGTGTCATCTACCTGCTGATCTTCTTGGTGGGGGCTGTGGGCAACACGCTCACCTGCATYGTCATCCTGCGGCACCGGTTCATGAGAACACCCACCAACTACTACCTGTTCAGCCTGGCTGTGTCTGACCTGCTGGTGCTGCTGCTGGGGATGCCGCTGGAGCTGTACGACATGTGGAGCAATTACCCCTTCCTGCTGGGGGCCAGCGGCTGCTACTTCAAAACGCTGCTCTTCGAGGCCGTCTGCTTCGCCTCCATCCTCAATGTCACAGCCCTGAGCGTGGAGCGCTACATCGCCGTGGTGCACCCGCTCAAAGCCAAGTACGTGGTGACCAGGAACCATGCCAAGAGGGTCATTGTCACCATCTGGGTTTTGTCAGTCATCTGCTCCATCCCCAACACGAGCCTCCATGGGCTGCAGCCTCTCTACGTGCCAGGACGGGGGTGGGTGCCCGATTCAGAGATCTGCACCCTGGTGAAGCCACGCTTGACCTACAACCTCATCATCCAGATCACCACCATCATCTTTTTCTTCCTGCCCATGGGGACMATCAGTGTCCTCTACCTTCTTATTGGCCTGCAGCTCAAGAAAGAAAAGATGCTGGAAGCCTTGGGAGCCAAGACCGGTAGCAGCCGCAACTGCCACAACACCCCGAGGCAGAAGAAAGTCAAGAGGAGGCAGGTCACAAAGATGCTGTGTGAGTCGGTGCTGGGGATGGCAGAGCCAGGGAATAGCTCCCAAGGCTATTGGGAGGGTGCTGAGGGGAAACTGAGTCATGGACAGTCCAGAGCACCGAGGCTGGGCCATTCCAGAGGAAGGCTGTGGGTCTGGCTTGGGGTGTTGGGGCAAAGATCTGGTGATTCTGGTCCAGCAGTGAGGACTGTGTGCCAGCTGCCTTCAAGCTGCATGATCTCCCCTCCTCAGGGAAAGTGCAGGGTGAGAGAGGGAGAGGAGGTGGGTTGGGATGGAGGAACCCACTCCCTGTCCCTCTGCCCAGACCTCAAATGCTGGTGGCAGTGGTAGGATTTCCCAGAAGGGCAGCACTTCTGCCCAGCCCCACAGCCACTGTGACTCTAACAGGGCAATGAACCTAGGCTGGATTGGAGCACCCTCTTTCCTGCTGCTGTTCACTCTTGCTCCCCTCTCCAGCCCAGTTCCCAGAGCTTCTGGCCCCCTTCCCAGCAGTGGGAGCTGCCTGCCCTTGGGTGGCCGCCTTTCCCCGGCATGCTGACCTCCCCAGTCCCGTGATGGTGCAGCCGTGGCAGATTGCCCAGCCCAGTCCAACAGCAGGGCCGGGGCTGCTTYTCCACCACGTCCCAGGAAATGGTGACCCTGCTTCCCACAGCACCAGGGCTGGGATGGGGACAAAGGGGASCCTGTCCCCATGTGCTACAGAGATGTATCCTGGCATGGGTATGGCAGAGACCCCAGGACTCCCTATACATACACCTGTGCCCTTTCCATCGGCAGAGCAGGGTTATAAAAACTAAACCAGAGCACAAGGAAAGGTCTCAAACAGCTCTTGCTCAYTGGACTTTGCTGGTGAAGGTGGCACGTCCCTGAGGCTGGATGCCAATAGGGGAGTCCCCCAGCTGTGCTGCATGGCCCTGGGGTTGTGACAGGGCCAGCTGCCTGACAAGGAGGAGTGGAGATGTGTGGCACAGGAGCAGCACTGGAGGGAGGAGATCCTGTTCAGACGTCCACCYCTCCATGACAAGCCCAGAAGGCACTGAGGGAACCTTTCCCCTCTCCTTCCTCTCKCATCCTTCTTTGCTATGGCCAAAGCTGAAATGGGGCAGTGCTTGGCCAGGCACTGGAGRTCTCTGGGGCATTGATAATCCCTCCCCAGTCACATCAGCTCCTTGTCTCCCCACAGTCGTGCTGGTGGTGGTGTTTGGGATCTGCTGGGCTCCCTTCCACACYGACCGCCTCGTCTGGAGTTTTGTCTCCACCTGGACCAGCAGCATGCTCCACATGTTCCAGTATGTCCACATCATCTCAGGAGTCTTCTTCTACCTGAGCTCAGCTGCCAACCCCATCCTCTACAACCTGATGTCCACCCGTTTCCGGGAGATGTTCAAGGAGGTGATGTGCCGGCCCGGCCACCGCCCGCCATGGGCACGGAAATACTCGCCCAGCGTCACCCGCACCACCACCCGCAGCACCGAGTGTGAGCCCGTGCCCGGTGCCAACGGGCTGCCCCTCTCTGATGCTGAGGAGTACGAGCTGGAGGACATGGACAGGGGCCAGACCACCACCCACACGATGTCCCTCTGCTGAAGAGTTGGACAGGGAAGGAGTGGCACCAGCTTTCTGCATCACCAGCACCCATCTGACTGTGGCACTCATCCTGTGGTGGGGAGTGGGGCAGGARTGATGGAGGGATCCCTGCCTCTCTGTGCTGTCCCATTGGGATGGAAAGGCTGGTTATATCAGCAGCTCTGCTCCAGGGGCACAGTGGCAGTGGCCTTGCTGTGTCCTGGATGCACTGAGATGCATCCTGCTGTGCTCAGCACCAGGCCTGACAATGCCAGGGCATCCATCGTGGTGTGGGGACAGCTGATTTGTATGTCAGGGGTATGCCAGCAATCCCAAAAACAATTCCATCCCTCCTGGCCCAGTGGTGTGAGCCCACAGGCRCTGGAGCCAGGGGTTCAGGCACCCCAGGTTGTTTTGGAACACAGGGATTGATGGGTGCCCCGAGAGGTGCTCACCTCTGGGCTGAGATTCACAGGAGTGTGACAGGTTTGCATAGGATGGGGTGGACAAAAAATGGTCTGTGGCCCCTTGAGACCCCCTCAGGGCTGTCTGGCACCACTTTCCCAGCCTTTCTCATGCCCAGCACTCCCAGCCCTTTGAGAGTCAGGGAAGGAGCATGGCTGCTCCCTCCAGAGCTGGAGTGTGTGGGGAGAAATACAAAGGGATTTCCAGACTGCCTGTAGAGCCAAGGCAGAGCTCCATGACTGACTGTGCTGCATGAATATGCTCCCCTTGTCCCTCTCTGACCAGCATGTGGTGGGTGACAATCCCCTCTTCCTCTCCCCATTGTGGTCACCTGCACTTGTGGGGAATGTGGGGAGCCCTTCTCCATCCCTGCCCAGCATGGGCTGAGCCTCATTGAGAATTAAAAAAAGCCACTGGCCTGATTTGTGCCCTGGTTGTGTCCCCCAGCACCCAGCTCTGCTCCCAGCATGGGACTGGACCCAGGCCCTGCTCCTGGGGAGGATGATGGATGGGCCACATGCCAGGGTGATGGACACCAGGGGTCTTTCTCCATATTTCTGTGACGGTGATGCTGCTGTGGTGGGTCTGTGGGTCCAGGCACACTCAGGCCACAGCAGGGAGGGCACAAGTGGGATTCCTGCACCCTTCCTGGTCTCCAGGATGCTCAGGCTGAGCTGRGGCTGGGGCCTTTGCAGGGGGACAGCTGCCTCTGGAGCGGTGGCCATCAGTCCTTCCCCAGACACACAGCTCAGAAAATGTCATGAAAATGCCAGGGAGCGTGGGCTGGCTGGTCGTGCTCTCCTGGGCTGGAAGGACCCATCGATTTCCTGTCTGAGATCAATGCTGCTGCCTTCCCCGTGTACACCAGGTTCTGCAGGATGAAATATTGAAGATCTGAAATAGTAGCTGAAGGACTGTCCAAGCAGTTTGAGCTCTTATTTTGCACTATTTCCCCAGTTCCAACTCCCTCCCAGCCAGCTCTGGAGGCTCCCCTGGCTCAGCATCACAGTGCCATGCCTCTGCTCAGCCTGGACTTGCCTGGGGCTTGCTGAAGCAGAATTACTGGAGGAGCAAGCCCCAGGCAGAGCACTGGAAGCTGCTGCTCTGCTTCCAGCCCCTCCTAAGCACATTGTATGGGACCAGGCCATAGAATGGGCAGGGTTTGGGGCTTGCACACTCCCTCCTGCCCCCATCTAGCCAGTCCCTGGCTCAGGGGCAGTGCAGCTGCCTTCCCCTGCTCCCCATCCCCACAGCAGGATCTGCCATGGGCAAAGTCCTTCATTTGCCCTCAAGGGGTCCTGTGGGGTACAGCTGGGTTAGGGTGAGCATTGGGCTGCAGTAACTCTGCACTTTAGGGTCCTGCTGACTGCTCACAGCCTCTCCCTGGATGGCAGTGGGGCCCTCTCTCCTGTCACTGATGATCCTGGCAGGGGACAGCACCCTGGCAGCCGTGTGAGGCCTCTTGTCACTGCTGCGTGGGTGGATGTGACTGATGCCTCCTTGATGGCCATTATTGCCCCATCTCACTTCACCCAGCTGCTTCCTCAGCCACCMATCTCCAGGGAATGGCTTTTTAATAGGCAGTCGATAGTATTTTATAAAGCAGTGACAGACGCCTGTGTGGAGCTTTGGGGTCCCTCGTGCTGCACGTTGGGAGAGCTTGTCCTGCTGCTCCAGAGCAGCCAGGCTGTGCAGGGATACAGCTGTGCCTGCTGCAGCTCAAGCTGCTTGGTCAGTGTCAGAGTGTGTTTCCAGGAATTTTTAAGGAGTCCTGGCACAGCTGGAGTGGAATTTAAAGCAGCCGGTAAGGTGAGGCACTGGCTTTGCCTTTACCAGCCTTGTATCCCCAGCTATCTCCTRGCCTGRGACTCCCCATCCTCCTTGGTGACCCCAAATTCTCGCTTGGAGATGCAGGAGGGGAATGTGCTGCCCATGCCCTGGTATGTTGGGTGGAGATGCCAGGGCTGCCCCACCACCCGCTCCACATGCACAGCCGGGCCAGGATCACCCTGGAAAGCATCCCAAAAGCTTGGCAGAGATGCAGCTGCAGCACAGCGGGTGGCAGTTCCTGGGTGGATGTGTGTGGGCAAACTTTGCTTCCCTGGCTGGGTTTTGGCGACAGCATTTGGAGGCTTCACGGGCACCACACGCCAGCCAGGCTCCCAAGAGATGCTGGATCAAAGGCTGCTAGGCAAGTCCTTTAATCCTATAATTAATAGTAAAATCTGCATGAAACCTAATAAACAAGGAGCTGATTTCCTCAGGGAGAGTGGTTCTATGAGGAGCATTGTGCTCCTCTCCATCACGGGGAAGGCAGTTGTTGATGACTCCTTCCCTCCTCAGGCTCATTGCAGCCCCCAGGAAGGGAATTATGGAGATGTTTGCTCCAAGAACGATGCTCCCCAYTGCCCTGAGCCCTCAGGCTCAGTCTGGTCCCTGCCACCTTCCAAGTACAAATYTGAGGGATTATTCGGGTTAGCAAAGGGCCCTGTGGACAGGGAAATGCAGAAGCCAAGGATGGGCAATRACCAGGGGGAATGACCAGTGCTTCAGGATGGTTGGGCAGAAGGAGCATTCCAAAACACTGCCTGGGAGTCAAATAAATATTTCAGGACCCAAGGGAGCCCAGATGGGACAGAGTGGAGGTACACTGAGGTGCCAGGAGATGCAGGGAGTGTGTGGATGCTGTTGCTCCGAGTCTTTGCTCGGAGCTGGGAGAAGCATCTCTGTCCCTGCAATACGGAGCATGAGGTCAGGTCAGGCTCTGTGCCACCATCTCCTCTCCAAACACTTTACTTCCTAAGAGTTATTCCCCAAAACTTGTCCATCAGTCCTCCAGACTTAGAGCAGCTGTCAGCTCCTGCTTTATTCACCTGCTCTGGGCTGCAGGAGAACCCTCCTGCCCTGCTGCCTGCTCAGCTCCTGGAGCTGTTTCCCCCCACGCTGCTGCATGCCCTGAGTGACACAGTATCTCCAGAGCTTCCAGTGGAAAGATTTATCACCATAGCCTTGGGGATTAAAAAGCAATCCATCTATGAGGCTGCCCCAGCCTTGTAAGGCTTTTTTTTTGGTGCTGTGATTGTTTGCAACAAGCACGGGGTGGGTTTTTTTTCCTTTATGGAACCAAACCCAAGTTTTACAGCAATTGCCTTGTATATTTGTAGCCATGATAAATGGCTCCAGAGTGTGCCAGTGGATTTTTTGCCACCCCTTTTCAAGGGAAAATGGTTTCAAAGGAAGGGTTGTTTTTTCCCTTCCTTCACATAGCTATGCTATGGGGAAAATTCGTACAGTGTGAATTTGGCAAAGCCCTTGTGAGCCTGGGAATGAGCAATCCCTGTCTAGGGCTGGGCAGGGGGGCAGGTTTGGGCTACCAAGCCATGATGCAGCACAGCAGCCTTTCCCACAGACCCCAGCCTTCGTTAGGGGAGGAGGGAAGCAGGAAAATGTAGATGTCAGGAAACTCTGCTGGGTTTGAGCTTAGGCTGATTTTCAAACCATATTTAATTTATTCACCTTGTTCCAGAGTAG
The DNA here is from genome assembly GCF_030028575.1 of Malurus melanocephalus. Taxonomy (NCBI): domain Eukaryota; kingdom Metazoa; phylum Chordata; class Aves; order Passeriformes; family Maluridae; genus Malurus; species Malurus melanocephalus. The sequence goes on from NW_026623307.1 coordinate 2,209,152, forward strand.
TGGTGATGGTGAAAAGCCAACACCTAGTGCCTACAGATGGTAATGGGCAGCACAAGATAGGCAGGGAGACAAATGGATGGAAGAGATCACAGAATCATGGAATAGTTCAGRTTGGAAATKACCTTTGAATGCCATCTAGTCCAGCCCCAAATGTATATATATATAATTTGATTCTGCTCCTCAGGGACACCTCTGGGCTCAGTTTTTAGTCCCATGCCAGAAGCAGACCATCTTCCTGCCTGGCTCCTCAGTGGCTTCTCCAAAAGCCAGGATTCTCACAGAAATCAGCTTTGAGGCAGTCAGAGCTGCAGGGAGATAGGAAAGGGGCAGCATGGGAAGCAGAGCCCAGCCAAGGGCCTGCATGGAGGAGCCTGTGTGGTGCTTAATTTTGTTCATGGGGACATCTTGGTTAAGAAATGGAAGTGAGGAGAGATAATTAGCACTGCAGTAAGTGGAATAGAGCTGGCAGGATGGCAGAGCTCTGAGGCAAGCAGGGACTGCTGACAATTGGCTGTGAGTGCTGGCAGGACTGGGGGGATTGGGCTCGGGGCCATGAGATGACCTGGAGGACAACAGTCTGCAAAGAGCTTTCCTACAGCCCCAYAGGCTGTGCTCAGGGTCCCCAGTGCATGTCCCAGGGATCTGCCCTGGTCCTCTGAGTGGGATGATTGTGGTGGAGCAAATTCCAGCATGAAGAGGAAGGCTGGGATGCCCAGATAGGAAAAGTTACCTTATATAGTGTTACATATATTAARGGCCAGTGACCAGGCTCCTAAGGGCAATGGTGTAGTTCCTCAAGGGGAAATGCCTCCTTATGAATTGTGTGCTTTTTTATAAGGTCAGTTCCTCYTCAGATATCATTTTGAGGGTATTTGTTTGTGCTAAGGATCTCTCTGTTACAGAGAGGAAGTGAACAACAGCCCTTGCTCCTCTGCTCCACCATGCCCGGATGGCATTTTCCCCTCAATCCTGGCACATGGCACTACTGGGCTGAATCTCTCTAAAATAAGTTTGAATGAAAACAAGTAAAACCCAAGGTATGGACCCAGGCCCAGGGCTAGACTGCAGCTGTCTCTGCTGCAACGTTATTACAGTGGCAGACTTTAATTACGWGGGTTTATCACTCTTTGTGCTTATCATGGCAGCCAGGGTGAGTTTGTCTTCTCAGTTCAGGACTATTTAATGTGGCACATTGGAAAAAGCTGTCTGAAAGGGATTGAGAGGCCAAACTCATCTTTCTTGTTATCTTTCCTGGGCCGGCAGAGTGACTGTCTGGCATTAATGATCATCTCACATTAACGATGCTGAGACTGAGCATGAGACATCCCCTCCCACCACCCCCGGAGCTCGAATCAGGCACAGAATGGTTCCAGCCAGCCCTGGGGCTACAAGCCAGGTCAAAAGCTGTATTTCACACAGGAAGCAGCCTGGGGCTGCCAGGAGGGGAGGACKCAGGATCCCAGCAGGTATTTGGCAGAGACTGATGGAAGGGTTCTCCAAGACGCTCTCCATACCCTAGCAGGGCAGGCAGCGCCTCAGGGGCAAGAGCTGCCAACAGGCAGCAGAAAATAAAGACACAGACATGAATCTCATTTTCTTCAGCTCCTGTGCCTGGCCTCTTCCAGGACAGCTGATAAAAACMCTTTGCTGCCTGATATTTGTTTGGGCTTGTGAAGAAGCTCAGCAGAACTGCCCTCCTTTGTCCCAAGGCAGCAGATGTTCCTCAGAGCAGGGAAACCCTGAGGGGCTTCCATGTGTCCTCTTGCATGGCAGCAACCTCAGTACACACAGAGCTGTCCCCTCCCCAGACACACCTCACTGTGGCAGGCACCTACTTTTCAGTGAGCTGCTTGCAGGGAGAAGCATGAGCCCTGAGTCCACTTATCCCATCCCATCCCATCCCATCCCATCCCGTCCCGTCCCGTCCCGTCCCGTCCCGTCCCGTCCCGTCCCGTCCCGTCCCCACTGCACACCAACCTCTCCAGCCCTCGTCTTCCCTTAATTCCTTTTAATTTCTCATCCCTTGCTCAGAACAGCTGGGACCAATTTGCTGCTGCTGTCACCAGAAAGAAATCAAGTTAATGACAAGAAAGACATGATAATTTAGGAGACCCATCAAGCCTCACTGGTGTATTAATAAGGAGCAGGGAGGATATTGCTGCTGCCTGCTCTGCTCTTCTCTCTCACACCTACGGCCCCAAGTCATCCTGGGAGCCTGTTAGCAATGCCAGGCTCAAGCTGACTTTTTGCATCGTGTTTGCAAGCTCTGCACTCCTCTATTTTTCCAGTGATTTCTGCTCTGGCTAAAGGAAGATTCACATCTCTGTACAGCTCTTCCCTTCTCCAAACTTATTGGGTGTCAGCTCCAAACCTCTCTGCCGGGCGCTCATTTAAACAACCGCCTTGCACAGATGGAAAAGCAAATGGTTTGAGCTGGGTTTCATTCCTATTTTTCTGTGGCAATCCTGGCTGACAGGCGGTGAGTCCATCTGGCAGGARCCTGAAACACAGCAGCAGTGCTCAACCATCATCTGAAAGATGAGGGCTGGGTGAGGASTCCTTCAGGCCCTTCCCATGGAAGAAAGGAGGTAGATAAGAAGCATTTCTACTGATTCAGTTATGGATAGTTGAATTAGATATACAGCTTCARAAAGCTAAAAGAAAGAAAACACAGCAAGTGGTGATAATTGGACTGAAAAGCACCCATTTGCACCCAGTGGGATGGGCTGAGTATGACAATAGAGGTATTTAAAGGTTTTTCTTCCTAGAAGTATGATTTTTGTCTCCCTGCTGATTGTCTCTGTGCAGACATAGCAGGGAGATGTAGCAGTTTAACCCTACTCCAAAAGCCAGTGACTGCAGCACAAAACCACCTACCCTTGGGCTGAGATTGGTCTGATGGTATCTCTGAGCATCTCTTCAATTGTTGGGAGGACTTCTCTGTCTTCTTGCTGTTCCTCCCAGCACCTGGTCTGCCTTCTTGCCCCAAAATTCAGCATCTCCCCAGTCCAGCAGCTACAGAGCTGAATGGGTCCTTTGGGTGACACTCGTCTCCCCAGTCTGTGTCACAAGTGGGAACAACTCTTGGCCCCCAACATTTGGCCAGTCTGCAGGGTCTTTTCAATTGCCCCAACCTGTTTTTTGACCAGGGATTTGGCAGGAGATGGCTGGTGAGACCAGGCTTTGTGTTAAACCCTGTACTGCTCCAGGTGTTCATGAGGGCTCAGAGTAGCCCTGAACACAAACTGCCTTTCTCCTCTCTGCACAGGCAGCCTTCACCTACAGCGTGATGGGGCCAAGGCAAACCCATTAAAACAGAGAAATCAGRCACCACTGTGACTGGAAATGTTTGGACTTCCCTTTAAATTTCCCYTTTTCCTTCTGGACCTTTCTCCCAGTGAGATCTTTTGCCAACAGGTTTGTTCCCTCCCAGGCTGTGGCTCATCCACTGGGGAATTTTTTATCACCTTCAAGGTCTGGGCTATGCTGGCCCTGTAGCAGGAGGCAGAGCTCAATTTCCCTGGCAGTGATGCCCAGAGCCAGGGTGAGGATGCAGGCACAGGATGAGCCCAGCGAGGCAGCAGGACCGGTTTGGGCACTCCTCATCCCAAAGGCACAGAGTGATGCCACCGGCACCAATTTCAGCAAGTTTAGGCATGAGGTGTGAGGCTCCCAGCCTGGAGGGCGCAGGGATTGGCACCCACAGTGGTGRTGATTCATTCTGCTCCTGAAAARGGGTGCAGAGCAAGCACAGCCCCCRRMMCMTYYWSWMWYYKSRGMRMARRRGWGTGKRGASACAGCARTGTGCTCCCTTAYCCTCACAGCATCCTSAGGAAATGCGTTTCTTTCCTAAAAACGCACCAAACCCTTAGTGAGGCTGTTATTCACCAAATGTACCAACACAGGTGTGTATTTAGGCTCACCTCAGGCATTTCTAGAGTAAATGCAGCAGCTCAATCAGTCAGGGCTGCCTTACCTGAGGATTTGGAACACTGGGAGCACCAGGGCTCCTTCTCCCCTGGTTCAGTGTCCCCCTTCACACACATCCAAAGAGCCAGAGACAGTTTTTTCTTCATCCCTGGGGCTGTAAGAAAGCACCTTCCTTTCTCTTTCTTTCCAGACTATTTTTTAAAGACTCTGTGAAGAAACATACTTTAAAAGATTCAATTTCAAACCATGAATCAAATGTATGAGAGAATTGCAACCTCACAAAGATAAATCAAGCTACAAACAGTGCTTAGAGGTTACTTATCCCAGTGAGAAGGACTGCAAAATCTACACTTTTTCCAATCAGCAGTGTACCCAGGGAGCCCGCCCACCCAGACAAGGCTGAAGGTGCCAACTACTTGTAAATTATATTCATGGRCCTTTTATTGGGCAGATGCTGCATTATTGGACTATGGCACAGGGCAGAGAAAGTAATGAAGGAAAACAGTGCAGAGTCACCAGAAAAACAAATCAAATAAGGGTTTGACAGAGTGATCTGTACTTGGATTTGCTCAGAGAAAATTTCAAGTGCTTTTGGTTTTCATGCTGCAGGTCAGGAAGGRCTGTTTGGGCTCCTCTTATYCTTGGGCAGGGGGTGGTTGACATGRGTTTGAGAGCAGAGGTGGAAATTGTACCTCTGGTGGCTTTTTAGGTCACGTYTGTTCTGTCCCTGAAGTGGCTGCAGGTGGGGGAACCCACTGTGCCATGGCTGGAGGGGCAACACCTCAGTCCTGGGCAGGTGGGAAAGAACTTTCCCAGCAAGCAAATCAGCTTCTCCAGCTTGAAGCAGTGCTCACTCAGCCACGTTTTATGTGCTTAATCCCAGGCAAACCCGTTTGCACGGGTAGATTCTGCCCCGTGCTGCACATTGTGTGCATAATTAACACACTAAAGCAGACGGCTGATTATTGGGAATATATTATTGGGAATATATTATTGGGAATATAGAGCCCGGCAGGAGGTGGGCAGACCTTCTCGTGCCTTTGCCATGGCTCCTTATGAAAGGGTTGTACTGCTCTGATTTATCTTCCTGATCCCATGGCTGACAGCATCCTAAGCTGTGCTGGGGCAGCACTGATGCTCAGAGCACAGAGTTCCCACTGCCACAGCCAGGGAGGCTTTCCTGAGGTAGGGGCTGCCCCCTCCATGGTCCTTCTGGCCTTTCCCTGTTCCTTTTCTCCCTGGGATAAGCCTCGCTCCTGTAGCTTGTCAGGGCTCTAATTCAGTCCCTGAGGTTTTTCACTGTGATCTCCCATCCCACGTAACTATGGTGTTCCTCWGGAGCAGCTCGTGCCCCTTCCTTGCCATGATACAAGTGATTATTAATGCATTAGTGTTGGGCTGCTGAACCATAATGACTTTATAGTCAATAGCATTAAGCATTTAATTACCCAGTGGGATGGATCGATGGCCTTCTTTCTTTGCTCTACAATTAAAACCGAGCAGGAGAGATGCAGTGTAATTTTCAGGGTAATTTTCAGTCTGCTTTAAGCTTCCTCTGCCATTTCGTACAGAGGGAGATGAGCTGATGGCTTGTACAGGATGGGAAGGAGAGGACTTTTCCCCAATAAACTGTGTTCTTGTCTCTCTCCCAGGATGCAAACATCATGATCACAGCTTGCCCTGCCAAATGAGACACCACTGGGCCCTTCAGAACCAGRTTTCAGGTCTGAGACACCAACAGTGGGGAAATTATTGCTCTGAGTCTCATTTTTAACTACGGTCATAGGAATTTTCAAAGCAGTGGTTTCATCTCACATCCTGCCAGTGGGAATTTCTGTGGTGAGAGCTGGTGAGGGAAACAGCTCAGCGTGCTGCTGGGATGAGGCACAAACAGCCTGAGAGTGGTCTGGGCTTGAAAATTCCTTTCAGCTCTTACTTTTAATCTCCTTTTGATGGAGCTTGCAGCAGGGGAGCAGATGGACAGTGAAACCTGGATGGGCTCAGTCTCCCTGACTCCCAAGCTCTGACCTCCCCAGGCTCTCAGGTGCAAAGTGACCCTTTCCAAAAAGCTCATCCCATGGCTGGGCCATGAGCCCTTGGGGTGGCTGTTCCTGACAGCAGCAAACTGGGACAGGAGCTTTGCAAACTGCACGGATGGAACTCACTGAGCAACTTTAGCTGGGAAAACACAGCACAGCAGCTCCCTGGGGGAGTGACAGAACATTTCCCACTGAGCTAAAGAGGCCAGCCAGCACACTTTCCACTGGCACTGGTGCCTGTTTCCAAGGGCAGTTTTGGCTCTTGCTCCCTGGCAGTGGCTGGGACACACGATCCTGGGGACACGTGGGTGGCTCTGCTCTCCCTGATGKCATTTGGCTCTGCTCTGGTTCTAGAGGTAAGGACGGAGGGCAGCCCCAGGTTCACCATGCCATGCTGCTCACTGCCTTCGCTGAGTGATGGGTGCATGTGGCTCCCAGGATGAGCTCACCCCCTCGCTCAGATACAAACACAAAAATAAACTTTGGTATCGCAGAATCTTCTGAGCTGGAAGGGACCCTCGAGGATCATTGAGTTCAATTCTTAAGGGAATGGCCCACATAAGGATCAAACCTGTGACCTTKTAAGAAGAGTGGAGAGAGACTCCTGCTTTTCCAGTTTGGGTTCAACAAAGATAAATTTTTTTTTTTTTTATTGAGAAGGAAAAAAGTTAAAAATAATCCCCTGGTTTGGGTTTGTTCCAGGCAGAGTGTCTGCCTTCCACTGGCCTTGTGCCCAGGAGATGCTGTGAAATGGAAATAGCCTAACACAGGCCTTACCAGCAGGTAAAATGTGAGAAAACTGAGACAAAGCCCAGGTCACTGCTGCGTGGGGCTGTATCAAGGGGCAGATGTGCTGAGCCACAAGAGTGTGCAGATGTTTTACTTGAATGTCTCGACAGTCATCCCTGGGGACCCAGTGCTTGTCTGGATCCTGTTCCCTATTGCCCCATCTGAGAGATGAAAAGGATGCACAGAAATGCCTGTGCAAAGAGGAGCTTCCTCCTCTGGGCTGTCTCCACAAAGGTCCTGGAAAGCCTTCCTAAGTGCTGCAGAGCAGTGCAGGAAAATGAGCAATTGCACAGGACTGTGACATGCTCTGGCTGCTGACATGGGGTTGCTGACCTGGGATCACCTGTAGCTTCTCTCCAGACTGGCTTCCCCTGAGGTATAAAGGATTTGCATGCATTGCTTCAAAATGCCTGCCTGTTCCCATCTCATTGACTTTCTCCACTCCGACTTTCTCTACTCCAATACAGAGAAATTGGTTGCTCTCAAGCTCTCCTCTCACCACCCAAATTGCTCCACATCTCCCAATCCCGSTTTGTCTTCTTTACCTCACACCTACTGCAAGTCCTCTTCCAGCCCCACTTCTCTCTCTTACATTGTTTATTTTTTCCAGGGCTACACCTTTTACCCTGCTGAACAGATCCAGAGGAGAGTCCACCTGGCTGGGAGGCTCTGGGTGTCTGGATGGGCTTGCTGTGGGCTCACAGGCAGACCACAAGGTCCTGCTGCCAGGCAAAGGGTGTTGGGGAGAGGAACTGGACTGCTAAAAGGGACATCTTAGAGGAATTGGCTCCTTCTGGTAACAGAAATCGCCTTTTTCTCTGCAATGTACCAGAAATGATCACTACAATGAATACTTGGATGTCATGTGTAGACTAAATCTGCATGTCCAAAACTCCCTGTGTGAGTCACCAGGATGTTTCCTTGTTCATGAACCACAGGAAATGGCACAGGAATGTGCTGGGTTATCACCCAGGATCTGCTGGAGTGACAGTGGGTATGCCTGGCTCCAGGGGCCCATGCCAACTCCTGCAGCATCCCATCTCAAGAAAGGATGCTCCCCAGAGAAGAAATCCCATACTCCAGGCACTGTTGACTTTTATCCCTGCAGGACAGAATGTTCCAAGCTGTCCATTTCAAGGCCCAGGACATGTGCTTGTCTGTGGCTACTTGAATTAAGTGCCATTTGTCACAGCAAGCCCTGYACCCACTTCAAAATCATCATCCTTGAGGGCTTTTCTCTTGGGATGTTGGCACAGATAGGATAATGAAGGAAAAACTTAATTAATTGACTACCACAGTTCCATCTCGTTTGCTGTCCTGCATTAATCAGGGCCTGGGGAGGGTTTTCTCCACCTGACAGGTATTTGAAGGGAGTGGTGCTGTTGGGAAGAGAGAGGGCAAGCCCTGAGGGTCTGGCCCTGCTGGGTTATCATCCATCAGCTGCGGTACCTGCTGACATAAGAGCATGATGGAGAGAGGTGGGCACCAAGAGGGGAAAAGGATTTGCCAGTGGGACATGGGGCTGCTCAGGAGGTTTTGAGCAGCACCTAGACCTGAGATTGGTAAATTTTTTTTTTTTTTTTTTTTTTTTTTTTTTTTTTTTTTTTTTTTTTTTTTTTTTTTTTTTTTTTTTTTTTGCTGTCACCTTTGCCATGATATTCCCACATCAGGCCACATAGCAGGTGATGTCAGGCTGGGATTGGGGAACTCAGGGATACATTTGATTGCTTTTCTAGTTCAATTCCTCCTTCTCTGAGTACCCACTGGGTGTTTGCATGAACATCCCTGACAGTTTTTTGGCAGCAGATGCCTGCACCAGCCGAACGGAAAACTTCTCTCCCGACTGCGCTTGGCTGCTGCTTATATCTGGTGGGTATCAAACGCATCCCGGGATGTCCTGGAAGCGAGGAAGCAGGCAGGGTGGGATGTCCTGCTCAGCTGCGCCCACGGAGGCGCATTTGGGGAGCCGGGTGTCCCCGCGGGCTCCCACTGGGGACAGGCAGCCTTTTGTCACCATCTAGTGGAAAAACAGAGCCCCGACCGTCCTCGGGCTGAATAGGGCACTTGGGGACACTCACTCCCCTCACGGTTCCTATGGGGGGTCTCCCTCGGGCTGGTCACCCAATTTTCCTGGCTTTGGGAAGCCGCGTTTGCCTCGCAGCCCCGTTCCCCCCCAGCCTTGCAGCAGCAGCATCTGGGTAAGGAGCTCCCAGTGCTACCAGGCWGGGASAAGCACAAGGGTGAGTGTCTGCTAYGCCARAAACTGRGAATCCATGGCAAATTACTCCTGGGGTCTCCACTGAACCAGCTAAATTCCCTTTAACTGTAGAATTATATCAATATTCCCAACCTGCAGGCATGCTACTATAACAAGTAATAGGCCCTAAAGTATATTTACTGCACAAATAGAGCTGTTAAACCTGCTCTTTCGGATAAATTACCCTTCACTGATGCTGCTCTGCAAGACTTCCCTTGGCCCTGAAATTCCTGGCGCTGCCTGCAGAGGAAGCAGGGCTGAGCTGTGCCACTGGGACAGCCCTGCAATGTGGTGTGTCCCAGAAAAAGGCTGGCCTTGCTCCACTCTGGCATCCTCCTGCCCAYTGCTAGAGCYRCCTCRAGGTCCTGGCCACACATGGGACACAGGGAACAGCCCAGCCTAAATGTTGGCATCTGCAATGCCCTGGCTACTTTCCTCCCTGCAGCATCCTGKGCCCTTTTTGGCCACAACAGCAGCTGGCAGGGTTGGCTGATATCCAGACCTGCTCAGTGGTGCATGGATTGACACAGAGCATGGATTGACATGGTGCACATACTGACACAGAGCATGGGCTGACACAGAGCACAGGTTAACACAGCCCCGTGGGCAGTGGTGGTTCTCACTCCTCTGCACAGGGTGCTGTGCTCCTTCCCCCAAACACTGGGTTCTGCTGCAGCCTCAGAGATGCCAGAGGCAAGGACAGCCTTCCAACGTGCTCTGGGAAAAGAGAGGAACACAGGCCATACTGAGAAGCCCCCTGCCAGGGTTGGGAACCAAGACTGGCCAGCTGCCAGCCCAGCCCTTTGCAGATCCCACTGCTGGCAGTGTGTTATTGGACACATGCAGTGTCCCAGCTGCCAAAACTGCCCCTGGCTGAAGCAACAGTTGTCCCTTTCTCATGGCAAACCAGCCTCCCACAGCACGGAGAGGAACCAAGGCCAGCCCCAGCACTGGCAGCAGAGTTGTTCGGGCAATCATAGCACAGGATTTTGTTGCCCCACATGCCTGGTAAGAAGAGTGCAATCAGCTCTTGCTTCAGACAGTTAAAGGTCCCTTTCAGGTCTCTCAGTCCTCCATTCCATCACTCTTCATTGTCATGGGCCACCCTGAGTCTATGTCACTGCTTCCCCCATGCACTTGGGGACAGCTGCTGCAGCACACGGTGACAGTGGGACATGAGCCAGACATTTCTGTTTCACAGGCAGAGTCCAGCTGTCCTACACAAGGGGTTTTCCCAGGTGGGACCCCCATTTGCCTGTATGTGGCAGGGCTGGGACACGGGCAGTATCCCACTCTCTTCCCATAGGCTTTTAACAGGCTGTCTTACTCCTGGAGATGCTGACTGATCCCATCACCCTTAGCTATGACTCTGCTTGCCTGGGAACTGCCTCTCCCTACCCAGCAGAGGAGAAAGAGGCACTAGGACAGCCTAGGAGCCAGGTAWATTGCCTCACCCACAGTGTGTCCCTCGCTTTCAGGTGGCACTGAGCAATCCCCTCAAAGGATCAGGGCAGTGCAGAGAGAGAGTGTTCAGTGCAGACAGAGAGTCTGCATTTTCTTTTCTTTAGTGCTCACTAGGATTTTGTGTTCCCCATATCAGGTATTTGTCTCAAGTAGGCCTTGGAAGAGCAAATTGCTATATTCACATATGCCTGAGGCAGGAGCCCCYAGGAACTGGSTRGATGCCCAGTCTGAAGTGGTAGGGRATGTAARGTMATGGGGAAACCCCAGCAAAGGAGRCCACTCTATGTSAGGCARGGCCAAGGCAGCACTCAGCCCTGTCAGCACAGTTGCACTGAAACAGGGGTGCTGCATTCTGTCCTGAGGTCACTCCTACCCTGGCTTTACAGCCACCAGGGAAAAATTCCACAGGGAGAKAGGAGGTGTCTTCTTGCAGTGACTGAATTCAAAAGCATCCATCAAGCAAGCACGGGCTTATTCTTTTCTTCTGCTTGGGGCCTTTTCTCCCAGCCTGAAGCAGTGGAGGGTGGCAGCTGCAGAGTTCTCCTGTGCCAACTGCAACCTCAGCAGCAGCACACAGACTGGCTCCTGCGGATGCTTCCTCAAACTGTCCRCGGGTGCTTGGTGCTTCCCGAGAGTCGGGGAGGGGATGCCGGGCGGGGAGGAGTGGGCTGGCAGAGATAACGCCAGGACAGAGACGGAACTGGGGCGAACCCATCCCCAAAGAGTAAGGCAAAAGCGTGTTCGGGCAGAGTTCCACGCCGGGCACCGAGCTGCTGCAGGGCTGACGGGGTCAGCCGGGGTCGGCGGGGAATGGCAGAGCCGGTACCGGCCCCGGAACCCGCGGGACCCGCGGGACCCCCGGGATCCCCCCGCCCCAGCCCCACCACGTGGCCGCCGCCCGCCACGTGCTCCCCTCGGCCCCGGCCACGCCCACCTGCGCTCGGCCCCACCGCCCAATCAGCGCGCAGGCGCCGAGCTGCCTCCCTCCCATTGGCTGCCGCCGAGTCCGCCCGGGCGGGGGGTGCGTCCCCCCGCGCTCGCCCCCCGCCGCACGGCCCCGCGGCTGTAACGCGGCCTCCCGTTGGCTGATGGTAGAGCGCGCCCGATTGGCGGAGCCGCTCAAGGGGCGGGGGCTGCGATTGGCCGGGCGGCGCGGCGCGCGCGGGGATTGGCCGAGGCGGGGGCGGCGGGGGCGGGGCCTGACGTG
>NW_026623307.1:2220959-2237919 GCF_030028575.1 Malurus melanocephalus
CGGCCCGATCCCCCCGCGCCGCCGCCCCGCCGGACGCGCTCGCCCCGCTCCCGACACAGTCCGGCCGCCGCCCCTGCCTCGCCAGGCACCGCCGCCATCATGGTGAAGATCACCAAGGTAAGGGCGCCGGGGCGCAGCCGCTCAGCGCKCAGCGGGCGGACGCCGCCATGATGGGGCGGGCGGGTGCGGATGGCGGGGTACCGGGGGAGGAAGCCGGGCCSCTTTCCCGCTTCTGAGCGCTCGGGCCGCGCGGTGGCTCCAGGCCTGCTGTGCCTCGCCGTGAAGATGGCGGCGAGGGGAGGGGCCGCGGGCCCGGAGGCAGCTGTTTCAATCCCCCCCCGTCCCGCTCTGCTCCGTGCGGCGGCCGCTGGCGGGGTCGCGGGTGGGAGGGGAGAGGAGAGGACGCCGGGGTGCGGGAATGGGGGGTCGGTGTGTGTGAGGGGCGCGGGTGGGCACCGCGTGCGAGCGCGCGCGGGACGGGGGGGCGGGGCTACGTCACAGCGCGGCCACGTGGGGCGCGGGGACAGCGAGCACGTGGGAACCCGCGGTGATCCCGGTGCGGCCTCCGCGCCCCAGGGAAGGCCCCGCGCACCGGCGGGCGCGATCCCCGCAACCCGCGGCCGGCCCCTTGAGTGCCGCGGTGGCGGGAGAGCRGACACGTGGTGGGGACAATTGTCCGCCGGAACGAGTCGCTCGCGGGCGAGCCGGGTGTGCACGGAGCTAACCGTGCTGTTCGCGTTCTCTTTTAGACCCCGAAGAATCAAATCAAACAGAAAAAAATGGCTCCTCCCCCGAAAAAGTTCGAGGAGAGCGAGGAAGAAGAGTCCTCTGACGTAGATGAAAGCAGCGGAGAAGAGGTGATTGATCCAGAGATGGAGTTCGAAAGGATGCACGTGTTACAAATGTGTCATGAGGGTTGTGGGTAATACTGTAACAGGGCATTAATAAACAGTCGGTGTCTGTCACTTAACTGTGGCTAAAGAATAAAAGGGATTTCATAAGGCCAAAGCAACATAGGAAAACTAGTTCAGCTGCTAAGTCTGTACTTCCAGGSTTTTGGAAGTACTGCTGGAGTCCTAAAGCTGTCCTAAAACTGATAAGCAAGTGGGTAGTTAATTATCCTAGTAGTCAGCAGTATGAGATTTATCACATGCAGATAATGTGCAAGTATAAAAATTTCAAAGACACTGAATGCTGTTAGAGAYCACTGGTCTTCAGGACTAGGGAATTTGGAGATGCTTTGGTGTTCCATAAGTAGGTTCTTAAAAGCATAAAAAAGCTGAGTTTGAGCTTTATTAATTCATCAGGATGGGCGGTATATCCTTCTTTACTGTCAGAAGGATGCGCTTTAGATTGCAGATTCTGTGTGTTTGGTAGTGAAGTAATTGTAGCCTAAATGGCCAGCATGAATCTTACACTTTGTGTCTTTCAGATGATCCCTCAGAAGAAAAAAGTTGCTGTTACCCCAGCCAAGAAGGCTGCTACTCCTGCAAAAAAGGTTGCTACTCCAGCAAAAAAAGCAATTACACCTGCAAAGAAGGTTGTGGCTACTCCACAGCCCAAAAAGGCTGTTACTCCAGCRCCTAAAAAGGCTGCTGTCCTAGCCAAAGGGGCAAAAAATGGAAAGAATGCCAAAAAGGAGGAGAGTGAAGAAGATGATGATGACGATGACGAAGATGATTTTGATGAAGATGATGATGATGATGATGAAGAAGAAGATTCTGGTAAGCTACTTTTGAARTATGTATTTACTAAAGCTGGTTCAATCAAGTTTTTAAATGTGAGTACGTTTGAAGTTCTAGGCTTTTTATGATCTAATATTTGGGGTTAGGGAATTCGTGGATTAAAAAGGGATTATGAAGGAGAGGTGGGCACTGGGTGAAGTCTGGAGAACTTTGGTTGCTGCTGCATTATACATAGACTGTAAAACATCTCCTGGCTTCCTGATTGCTCTTTCCTGAACTTTTTTACAAAATTTTGGGAAGCTTGAWGTACTTTTTACTCATCCTTTAAACCTTAGTAATAAAGACTTCTTGTACTCTTGGTGCAGATGAGGAAGAAGAGCCACCAAAGCCTGTGAAGCCTGCAGCCAAAAAGCCTGCAGCAGTACCAGCCAAAAAGCCTGCAGTTGTGCCAGCAAAGCAGGAATCTGAGGAGGAGGATGAGGATGAAGATGACGATGATGATGATGAAGAAGAAGAGGATGGTATAAGATGTTTAATTATTAAACATTTACAGAGAGCTGGGGGTAACTTAGTGGGTAGTGGAAATGATGCAGTGTGTGTCCAGCTGGTTTTAGCTGGTTGCTGTTGTCCATACTGCTGAATGGGTGTTAATTTCTCTATTAATAAGATCTCTTACTATTGGTGAATTGGTGTTGGGGTTTTATTTTAATGCAGTAAAACTTCAGGTGGGAGAGGAAACTTTTGTAAAAACTATATGAAACTTTTTTCCTGAGAACTTGCAAACTCAGAGTTAAGTGTGAGAAACATTTTGCTCAATAGGATTTTGTTTTCTTAGTTTCAAAAGGGGCTTAATGTGGCACGGACTGAACACTGTGCTCATCTTGTTTCAGAGTCTGAAGATGAAGCCATGGACGTAGCCCCTGTTCCAGTGAAGAAAACCACTCCAGCCAAGGCTGCACCAGTGAAAGCCAAGGCAGCAGAATCTGAAGATGAGGATGATGATGAGGAGGACGATGATGAGGAGGATGATGAAGAGGAGGAGGATGAAGAGGATGCTGAGGAGGAAAGTGAAGATGAAAGTGAGTTTAAATGTTTTTGACACCGTTATTCTTTAATAAGAGGAAAGATGCCAGAGCAGAAATAYTGTCTGTCCTATAATGGTCTTCTGGGCTGAGGAACAGTTGCTGAGAGACAAAAAAAGGTTTTGTGTATGAGTGGTGTAAAGATTAATGCTCCTGTGTTGATTCAGTGTAGGAAAGGCTCTGTGTATTTCAGCGCTTTTTTTTTTTTTTTTTTACAGAACCTGTCAAGGAAGCACCTGGAAAGAGGAAGAAAGAAATGGCCAGTAAAAGTGCACCAGAGGCCAAGAAAAAGAAGACAGATGGTAAGTGGTGTGGAATCATCAAGAGTTGCTTGTTTGATRGACTGTGATTGGACTCTGTTGTGTGAGGCATGTAACTGATGATCCAGGATGTCAGGGGTGGGCTTTCCTAGCACAAATGATGATTATAAGGGACTTAATACTGAAGTATGATGTCACTTTTGAGCAAAAGCTGATGTGCTAAAGCTATCTGGAGTCTGGCTCCCAGTTAAAAAAGCTACCTTTAAAAACCCTCACTTTATTATTTTTTCATTTAAAGGGCCTGCATCAGCTTTCTCTGTGTTTGTTGGAAATTTGGTCTGCACCAAGGAGTATGATGAGCTGAAGACTGGCCTCAGAGAATTCTTTGGGAAGAAAAACATTGAAGTTTTAGATGTCAGAATTGGTGCTTCCAAGTGAGTTCATCAGAAGAATTTTGCTGCTTATTTTAATTAGCAATCATTTGTTTGGAGGGGTGCAAGCGTGCTGTTAATGGTTCCCCTCAAAATATTGGGGTGGTAGCTTGGTAGTGATGGAAGAGCCACAGTACAAATGAGGGTTAAACTTTGCTTGGGACTTGACAAGTGGAGACCCCTCTGGTGTTGGGTTTCTGTTCATGGTCTCTGCTGCTATAGATGGATCAGCTGAAATCTTAAGGATGCTGTTCTTTCAGGCGGTTTGGCTATGTGGACTTCTCATCTGCTGAGGATCTGGATAAAGCTCTCCAAATGAATGGAAAGAAGTTAATGGGTTTGGAAATCAAACTGGAAAAAGCAAAGAGCAAGGAAACTATGAAAGAAAACAAGAAAGGTATGGCCTGCAACTCYGAATACCTGTGCACATCAAATAAAAGTCACAGCGGGGGCTTGGAGCGGGCTTGGAGTGTTGCTGATGGCTGCTCCTCTACTCTCTTAATGGCAGATCTTCCTGCTTTGGGCTCTGTGTAATAGCTTCTAAAATGCTGACATACATATATGCAAGTTCAGACTGGAATATCTACTAATGTGATTCCAAGAAAGAGTGCATATTGGGAGGGCTGAGGAAGAAATGTGTTTCTTTCTGAAACTTTAGCATCTATGTTCTGAACTTGATGCCMTTATGAGAAGTACTGAACTGGCAGTGTAGATGAGGAGGGGTTTTTAGCTGGTAACCTGAAAGTAACTCTTCTGTCTTTGCAGAGAGAGATGCCAGAACGCTGTTTTTGAAGAACCTGCCCTACCGCTCAACAGAGGATGAAATCAGGGAGGTGTTTGAGAATGCAGTGGAAGTCCGGATAGTGATGAACAAGGATGGCAACAGCAAAGGGTGTGTAGCTGAGAGGGCTGTTATGTGTTTGCTGTTCCTTTAACTSTTGGCATATTCTGATAAGCTTACATGTCCTTTGGCTGCCTTAAGGAACCTGCTGCGTTAGTTGTACTACTTTTTGCAGCATTTTTCTTTTACATCTTCCCCCCACCCCGTTCATGAACTTTGTCATTCCTGGAAAGAGGCATTTGCTTACRTTCTTCCTCTGTGCTGTAGGATGGCCTATGTTGAATTTAAAACAGAAGCTGAGGCAAACAAAGCTCTGGAGGAGAAGCAGGGCACAGAGATTGAGGGTCGTGCCTTGGTCATTGACTTCACTGGTGAGAAGAGCCAGCAAGAACATCAAAAAGGTATTTCATGTCTCTACTGTGTGTTTCAGACAAGAGGGGGCAGCTAGTCTAGATGACCAAAACAGGGTTGGATTTGGCTTTTTTGCCTCACCTTGAGGTGAGGAAAGGGCAACAAGTACTCTTACCCTTAGGCAGAGTCTGGTAACTAGAGGAACAGAGCTCTGCTCCTCCAAACTTGCACTCAACAGCACTGACTTTTTGCCACAGGAGGAGAGTCAAAGACCCTCATTGTCAACAATCTCTCATACGCTGCTACAGAAGAGACTCTCCAAGAAGTGTTTAAGAAAGCTTCTTCCGTCAAGGTGCCACAGAACAACCAGGGCAGGCCTAAAGGGTACGTTGTGCCTTTTTCTGATCCCAGGCTGGCATTGGGAATCACTTGCCTCCAGGTATCCCTTGTTGTCACAGACTGACTGAAATCTTCCTCTCCACACAGGTATGCATTCGTAGATTTTGCCACAGCTGAGGATGCCAGAGAGGCATTGAATTCCTTTAACAACACAGAGATTGAAGGCAGAACAGTTAGACTGGAATTCAGTACACCAGCATGGCAGAAAGGGACCATGAATGCACGAGGAGGAGGAGGAGGAGGATTCGGTCGTAAGTGTTTCATGTTTGATCTCCAGCTGTGGCAGATGGGCACCATTCAGGCAAACCTGGGGCTGCTTTAAAAAAAATGCCARCGGAATGAAAGACTTGCATTGTAAGCAAGTGTGCTGGATATGATGACTGATTATCTGAAATGCTGATGAAACTRTTGTCAAATTCCTCTAGATAGTCAAGTGCTGATCCAGCAGTGTCTGTACAGTTAGTATCACTGTTTAAAAGATGAAAGCGTCTATTTTGAAAAAGGAGAGTGGGGCAAACTTGATTTGGTTGTGTGAGGTTGGCTGATGGAAATCCTTTGATGTCAGGCTCTCACTGCAGTCTTGAAAATGTTTTCATGAGCTAAGTGACTGAGCTGTACAAAATGACCCCTTTATCCCTGAGAGCTGTTGTGGGATCCAGTAATACAAGATGGATGTGATATTATGAAGCTGAAGATTGTCCTGCTGAATGAATGACTTTTGAATGTACTCCCTTCTCACAGAGCAAAGCAAAACATTGTTTGTCAGAGGCCTGTCTGAGGACACCACGGAGGAGACGTTACGAGAATCRTTTGAAGGATCTATAAGTGCAAGAATAGTCACAGACAGAGACACTGGATCATCTAAAGGGTRGGTTAAACATCACCTGGGATGGATTCAGCTGCTATAGCACACCTCACTACAGCTGATCTCTGCAGGGTGGTTTCTTATGCTCATGTGGGAAACTGGTAACTGGGGTGGGAGCAGAGAACACAGCTTTGGGTTCCACTGGTGGAAGGCAGCACGYGCTTCTCACCTCTTCTCAATGAGCTCCTCCCTGCCAACAAGTCCGTGGCAGCTGATGGATTCGCACGAGAAGGAAATTAACTGTTCAGTACTGGCAAACTCACAGTGGAGCTCCATCGATTGTGATTAGCCACTGCTGTCCTACAAGTGACATGTCCTRTGYRAGGCAGAAGTGCTTGATGTTTGAGYCTGAAGRATTTSTGTCTGGAACCTGAAGGTGGTGCTGCAGCTCGYRGACTKACTCATTYTTCTAAYCCRTTCCCTAGGTTTGGGTTTGTAGACTTCAGCTCTGCAGAAGATGCCAAAGCAGCTAAAGAAGCCATGGAAGATGGAGAGATAGATGGAAACAAAGTGATCCTCGATTTTGCCAAGCCAAAGGGTGACTTTCAGCGTGGCGGTGGATTTGGTGGTCGTGGTGGCAGAGGAGGTGGCCGAGGAGGAAGAGGTGGATTTGGCGGCAGAGGTGGTGGCCGAGGTGGATTTGGAGGTAAGAGAAAGCAAATGCTACTATTCCAAGGGGGTGTGCTCAGAAATKAACCCAAAGCCATTAGGGTTATGGTGCAGGGCTTCCACAGAGCATAGGATGTGAGTTTATTTTCTATCCTGTGCCAGGATGGGTTTGGAAGGGTAGTGGTATATACCACTGCAATATATTTGTATGTGTGTGTAAATATATGCATATATGGTATATATCATAAATACTATACCGGTGACTCTGACTTTTGCAATAATTTTCTTTCTAGGTAGAGGAGGTGGCTTCCGAGGAGGCAGAGGAGGAGGTGGAGATCACAAGCCACAAGGGAAGAAGATCAAGTTTGAATAAACTTCCCCTTTTCCTTTCCCTTCTCCTGCTCTCCGAGACTATCTGAAAGGACTCCGGGGGTTTTTATTCTCCTTTGATCTTGGCGGAGCCTTCGGAGGACATTCCAAGAAGCGAAGCAGTACTGTGAGCCACTTGGAAGATACAACTTTCATTTCAAGGAAGAGAGGGCAAGCCATTTTGACTGCTTGCCTGTTCAAATGAACTTTTTAAAACAAAGAGTGATAGATGTGGGAATTTACCCCTTGTCTGTGAGTTGTCTTGAATTTATAATGTTTTACCCATGTACAATTTTTTTTTTTTCCTATAAACTTCTGTAGCATTTTTGCTGTAAAAATGCAGAATGTTTTATCATTTGTGCTTCAGCACCCTGTCTTGGACAGATTAAAGGACCTAAACTGGTTCGTGTTACTTCTGTGCCACTAAATGAAGCCAGGCTGTGAGAAACAGGCTGTCTGTATCCTTCCCTCTCTTGGGTGAAGGTCATTGGTGTCACAGCAGCAGCTTCTGTTCTGCTTTTCCCTAGCCTGTCTCCTCTCTTAGCAGTGTATGTATGCTGGGTTAGCRGGAAGGAGGGGAGAAGAATATGATGGTCAAGGTAAGCTCTGTAACCACAACCTTTTTTTTTCTAAACTGAGGATGCTGTGATGGTGCTTGGTAGCCAATTGCTTTTCTACTTAATTTTTAAACAAAGTAAATCAGATCTTGTACTAAGGCACTGCAGTTCAGTTGCTCTATTCTACATGCATTTTCTCTTGTGCTTCATTCCAAATTGTCTACTCTTGATGTGCCTAAGTGTGAAATGCACAAATGGGGTTGGGSTAAGTGGCTGCTTGCATGTAACCAGACCCAGAACTGTTTCTGTTCCTCRTGGGGAGTCAGGCACCAGTCTGGGGATGAAGGGACTCAGTCCTGGCCTTCCTGTTGCAGTGATCACAGGCTGGTTTTTCTAGCCAGGCAGAGGCTGCTGTCSTGCACTGGCAGCTGTTGGGGTATGTGGTTTTCCCAAACATGGGCACAGAAAGCAGGTCTGTGTAGCTGAGCCTTCCTGGGCACAGGAACATGTGTCTGCCCTGCTGAAAGGTCCTGGCCTGGCCTGGCCTTTGCCATTCCAGTCTGTGCCAGTGCCCTCCGTCTGCGGTCACGGACTGTTCCACCCTCCTGGCACGCTCGGCCAGTGCTGGGACCTTCCCTGCCCTTGCAGCCTCTTCACGGYTTCCCAACATCCTGCCCATCGCCAAAGGTGAGTCCCTGTGGCTAAAACTAAACCAGTGATGGTTTGGGTCTCTGGCTGGAGGGCTGTGCCGTGTGTCACCTCCCTCTGCCCTTTGCCATCGGCCATTTTGGAGCCGCGGCCCGGCGGCAAATGGAGGGGCGGGCTCGGCCGCCAGGGGGCAGCACCCGCCCGCGCCGCGCGCTTCCCGCCGTGCCCGAGCCGGGGATYCGTGAGGGGACCGTGCCGGGAGAGGGAGCGCTCGGGCCTGAGCCCTCATCCACTGCAGCGCCCGGCGATCCTGTGTCAGCGTCTGCTCACACTCCATGCCCCGCAGCAGAGGATAACAGTGGCAGGTAGGAGCGCAGGGTCACACTGGAGCGGGAATGGACAGGAGTGGCCGTGAGTGCATCCACTCAGCATTTGCGTTTTGTGCACGCGTGTGAAATTCTTGGTGCCCTGGAGAAACCAGCCCCAGTGGCAAATGGCCCAGCCTGCTACATACAGTATGTCCTGGTCCACTTTGCTAACCTTTCTGATTCCCAGAACCAGGAATGACCGAGTACCAGCCCTGGAAACAGCCCCTGGTGCCCGAACACAAAGGTGAGACCCACGGGCTCATTTGTGGCTTTCCTACTCTTCACCCCAGCCAGGTTCAAACCTGATGGCCATGGGTTGCACCTGTTGGTGGTGCTTTGGCTGGGAAAATGAGCAAATTCCTACYGAAGGGACGGTGACAAGGACAGGAGGCCATCTTGAGCAGGAAGGTGTTTTAAGAAAACCAGTGAGTTTCCAAGCCTGCTGAAGTGGCAGGTCGAGATGAGAAGCTCCTCATTGCAGGGCACCAGGAAGACCTTTAGTTTGAAATAGAAGTGGAGGAGTAACTGAGAGAAAATACTCACTAGCTTTGTTATCCTGCCAGGCTCCACAAGGAAGCTGTGCCAAACTGGAACAGGGCAGCTACAGTCCCCAGATGCCCACTCCARAGAGTAGTTTTGTCACTGTAGCCCATTGCCAGGTTTTGTTCCTAGCAGACACTAGTAATGACACAAGGTGAAGGCTTGTCGGATTTTTTTTCTTCTTGTTTTAACCTTTATTTAGAAACTAGAATATTCACCAAAATCTACAAGGTTTCTCTGTACAGGTCCCACCAGGTGAAGAACAACACTGAGAGATGTCTGCACACAGCCCTGGCTCACCGTATACATTGCTACGGAGAGCAAGAGCTGACCCTGCATCCAGGATAAATGTACAGCCTGAAGTGCTGTACCTGACATAAATTATGGAGGTGTCGATTTGGAAAGTGTTTCTCAACTCCTGTTGGAAGGAGGGAAGGGAAAAGGAAAGAGTTGTGTGCTGCCTGAGCCCAGCAGGTACCAAAAATACCCTCAGGGCTCTGCCCTGTTGCTCCAGGGGCATGGTGCATTGTACATCCARTTTCACAGTATTGCCACCAGCTGAGCCCTGAGCAGCACTGGCTCTTTCTCTTCAAATCTGCATCTCATCTGAGCAGGGCCATTTCGAGAGTGGTGTGGCTTGGCGCGTGGGTGCCCTTTTTGACTTGGTTTATGCCCTTTTAACATTTTTCTAACCTGGGGAACATARTTGAAGTAAATTAAACAGGCCCACTTCCAAAACACATTAAGAAATAAAGGAAAAAAAAAAGGCACTGCACAGGGGGACCTTTGAGGTAGTCAAAATTTTTTCCTTTCAATGTCTGGCACCAGAGAGGGAGAGGGAGTAAGTACAATCTGTGCCCGTTCTTTGCTGTACATGGTCAGGGCTGTGGCTGGGAGTGTCCACCCCGTGTAGGGACACGTGGGCATGCCAGCCCTACACATGGGAACATCTGTGTGTGCAGAGCCTATGCCTGGGAGCACGTGTGTGAACATATGTGGCTTTGCACATTCCTGTGGCTTTGCTTATGGCTGCAGTCGGTGGCTGGAGAGCATCYCTGCCCCTTGTGTGGCCACGTCTCTCTGTTGGGGGGGTTTCCATCACAGCAGCCAGCTCAGGGCTTCCCTCAGAGCTTGTGGCCCTTTCAGCTGAAAGAAAAAAGGCCGTGTCTCATGACACCACTTCTTGTCAYGCTCCTGCACCTCAGCCTGTAGAATAAATAACTGCAACAACCCTGAGAGGAGCAGATATGTGAAACACCAGCTTTCCTTCACTTTGTCCCCCTGGACCCTACTACTTATGCTGGAGCAGGACTAATGTCTCCAACCTACCCTGGAGCATCACAGTTGCTGACAAACCATGGCTGAGCCTGAAGCWGCCACACACAGGGGGGTCTTTGGGGCTGTAGTCCCCTGCAGGGCAAACCCACGAGGGTGGCTGTGCAGCAAGGAGAGAGTGTCCCCACAGCACTCCTGGGATGCCCAGGAAGTAGGGTCCCAGAAGTGACAGATCCCTGGGGCACTCCAAGGGGGTCCACCAGTTTTCTCCACGCTTCCTTGGCTGCAGGCAAGGGCAGCTGGCCTAGAATCTTTCCTGCCAGGAGGAACAAATCCCTGAGGAATTTCAGCTGGGTGCATTCCTCTGAGGACACGTGCAGTAAGGCTGCAGAGGAGCTGGGGAGCCAAGCACAGCCCAGGCTGGTGCTGGGAGCCACTGTTGCCTGGAACCCTTCTGACACGGGCAAGGACCCCAGGTCAAAACCCTAATGGGGACTTGGGGCTGCTGAGGGCCAGCCTCAGAGAAGAGCCCCTTTCCCCAGCTGTGTATGGGGAYACACAGGACTTTGGTGGGGGTGAACCCAATGCCTTTAGGGTCRATGTTACCAAAACCTCGCAGGGAGGAGAAATTTGAGATAACAAATAAAATCCTATGATTTTTTAGTTGGGAGGGGCCAATGCACTTGTAATTGGCACAACTCCCTTTGAGCAGCCTCCCTGAATAGCCAGACCCTGAACATATCCAAAAAATGCCAGTGCCACATCCCTTCCTGCCTCTCTCCACCTCTCTAYTCATGCTGCTGTGGAGGAGGTACCTAAAGCAGAGCACAAATCTCTTTGCCTTCTCTCTCTCTCTCCATTTTGTGCTAGACTTGTCATGTTTTGTTGGGATTTATCTCTTCTTTTTCAACAACCCCCAACCCAGCTGGAGATAAATGAACCACAATACAGTACAGGAACAAACACTATCGCAAACCCTGCCCGCGAGTGCAGCGTCTCTGCCCTCCTCGCCCCGGAGGGCAATGCCCCTGAAGGATTCATGTGCTACCAGCAGAGGCTCACCCACCCCAGAGCAGGGATCAGTTGTCCCAGCTCCTGCAGTCCCAGCTCTCCAGAGAGACTGAGCTAAAGGACATTGAGTTTTCTTGAGCATGTTAAGTTACTGTGGACCAAGTCCCACATTTGGAGCAACTCTGGAGGCAGCAGTTTATGAACCACCAACATACTCCGGTAAAAACATGGCTCCTTGTTCATCTTGCTGTTCTTGTTCTTCACAATGCCAAAAGTTTTGAAGCCCTCGTGCCCAACAGGTGATACTTTAAGGACCTCCAGGCACATCCCTAGGAACACGTCGTCAATGGGGTACAGCTCCAGTGTCTCCGAGGCCTTGTGCAGCYTCTTGGCCAGGGCTCCATCCATAATGAAGCCCCCACCCCCTGCATAGGGKGGGTAGATGTTTTTGTTGTAGAGGGCACTGGGAATGTAGTACTTGTTCTCCTTCTTACGGATYGGCCTGGCCTTGTAGAGGACATCCCC
The DNA here is from genome assembly GCF_030028575.1 of Malurus melanocephalus. Taxonomy (NCBI): domain Eukaryota; kingdom Metazoa; phylum Chordata; class Aves; order Passeriformes; family Maluridae; genus Malurus; species Malurus melanocephalus. The sequence goes on from NW_026623307.1 coordinate 2,232,776, forward strand.
CACGAAGAGGTCCTCTCCCTCCTTCTTGTCCTCCAGGAACTCCAGGATGTTGCTGGGACTCACAAACACATCGTCGTCACCTTTGAAGATGAATTGGACATTGTCACAGTAGATGTCAAGCCACTTCAGGAAATGGACCTCTTTGAGGGTGAGGTTGAAGAAGCTGTCCAGGAAATCCCATTGCAAGATGTCCCCATAGATGTGGTTCTCATAATCCAGCAGTTTCTGGTAGTTGGCTCTCTCCTCCTCCTTGGAGGCTGTGCCCAGCAAGAACAGCGTCCTGATCCTCTTGCCCTCCACCTCCTTCTCCTGTCCCCAGGTYCTCCGGATGGCCTCACGGCGGTCGTGCTGTGTGATGATGGACTTGACCACGATGAGCAGGTAGACATCCCCGCTGCACTTTTCYGGGTGGTTGATCAGCATGGGGAAGTAGCGGCAGTGCCGATARAGCAGGAACTGCTGGAAGTTGGGCTCCAGCCCTTTGAACCAGTCCACCTTGCTGAAGTTCTGGTTGGCTGAGCAGTTGGTAGTGGTGACATCCCAGGATCTTGTTTGCTTTGCCGTCACACTCTCCTCCTTCACAGGAGCTTTCATGGGAGCTTTCTCTTTCTTGGTCTTCCAGAAAGTGCTGCTGATGGAGAAGGTGTTGTCTCTCTTCTCTGATTTCAAGGGCTCTGAAGGGGGCAGTTCTTTYTGCTGCTGGCCCTGCATGAACTGGTTGGGGGCCATTCCACGCTGCAGCACAGTCACTGTAATGACCAGCAAGAAGGAGAGACAAACTGTTTTGTAGATGGTCTTCTTCCTAAAGTAAAGAGACAGGGTGTTAAGGAGAAGAAACTACAGGCKGCAAGAGGCTTTTCTGCAAAAGCACCTCCTTGAGAGATCATGGGATGTTCATAATGTGTGTCCCATCACCTTTAGMTGAGCAGAAGCCTCATGGGAAGAGCCACAAGACACCTCCATGCATGCTCTTCCCAGCTACATCCTGCTTGTGGGGTGGCTCTGGGGCCACACTTCAGAGATTAGGMACAAGGCATGTGGCAGTGGCTGCAGTGTTATCTGGTAACCTCAGCACTCAGATCATGGAAGGGTTCACAGGGAAGATGMAAATGGACTGAGAGAGAGAGATGAAGTCAGGGTGAGATTTTCAGCAAAGCAGCTATTTCAGAGGAAAGTCCTAAGGGAAAAGCTGTTTCAGCCATCTGAAAATTGCCATTTAGGACAAGAGCAAGAGGGAATTATCTTTTCCACAGAAGCCTTAACTCCAAGACAGACATACTGTCCATGGCCTAGGCTGGCATCACAGGTTACACAGCATGAGAAACCAGAGCTGGGAAGACCACATAAGTCAACATGAAAACAGCATGCTGTTTAATTTCAAAATGGTACATCAGGACAAAAAACCCCCAAAAAACATTTGAGTCAAATGTCAAGGTTCAGTGGGAAAAAGATATCCCTAAACCTACAACCACCTTGGGAACCAGTATTTCTGGGGGCACTCGTGAGACTTTTGGGGTCCAGCTTTTGGGTCCCATTGCTTCCTTTGTGGTGATAAGGAGCAGCAGATGCAGGGCAGGTTGGGTGGGCAGATTTTCCCAGCCTGTGACAGACCAGGTGTCTGCATGTCCAGGGTGTGCAGGGGATGAGTAGATGAAACCCAGTCCTTCCCAGGGTCATCCTGCTGCAGACCTGTAACCCTGGGAAGCTGCTGGCGCATGGGACAAACCGTGGGTGGAGTTCACTGGGGGCTTGAGCAGGATCCTCCTGAGGTCATTCCGACTGTGGGAATGCTGCACTCGGCAATCACTGATGCACAGTTCCCCCCACCCTTTTTCACACAGCTAAAGGTKGTTTTCTCATCCAACTGCCACAGAGGAGGGGAATTGCCCAGTGTTGCTTGGCTCCTCTCCACAGCTTGCACATTTGCACCAAAGCCCTCCTGCCTCASTCCTGCTTTTTCCAGTTGCCTTGGGCCGTCTCCCTGTGCAAATGAGCACTGGGCATGGGAGGATGGTAGCTGAACTCCTTGTGTCCACTCCCAACAGTYTCCTGAAAGCTGCCCCATCTTTGGCTGTTCTGACAAGAGGTGCTTGGCAGCCCCTGGACCCCTTTCTCCTGCACTGAGTGAAAGGGATGGTTGGGGACCTGAAGGAGACAGATGTGGCATTGGTCTTAGGACTCCCCTGTGCCTGTCCTCTTAATATCAGAAGCACATCCCAGCCTGGGTGACACACAGCCTCAGCCCCTGACTSCGGTCTAGCAGAGAGATAGCACCTCCAATTCAGGATAGTCCAGAGGTGATGGGGGCTCAAATCTGAACCATTTAACCCAAGTATTTTCCAGACAGACAAAAAAGCCATTAAATTCTCCTGGTCCTGGGGGGCTGGATTGTGATCAGCACCACTGAGAAGCTKCTGGGGTTTTGGGCCTCAGGATACAGCAAAGCACCTGCTTGGTGGGACAGCCCATAGCTCCTYAGACTTCCCAGGGCAGGGGGCAACATTATTCTTGGGGCTTCCACTCATCCTGAAATGCAGGAACCCCAGATAGGAACCAGGAGCTTTCAGGAGTTCCTGTCTCTGGCTTCGCCCTGAAGCACAAAGAACTTTTGAGCCCGATGTTGTCGTGGGAAAACTGTGATCACTAGTGTGGACTGTGGGAGCGAGCGTGGAAATAAGTAATTACGGGTAAATGGATAGATATTCCCCATCCGGTTTTATATGTGGCCACTCATCTGAGACTGATGAGGGAGCAGTACTGATTAGATCTCACCATTCCCTTAACCCTCTCCAGCCCTGCCTGCACAGGTTTGAGCTTATTCTTAGAAACACTTCAGTTCCAACACAACTTTACAACACAATTACACAGCTAAGCAATGTTTGAAACCTCTCATCTATAGCTGGCACTGCCACAGAAATAACCCCTGTCACCCCTGAATAGTAATTCCATTGCATCAATCCCATCCCATCATATCCTGTCCCACCACATTCTTACACTCCCCACCACCCAAGGACAAAAAGCAATAAAATACCTTGCTTGAAGGACAGACAAATGTTCTCAGAAGCCAAAGGGCAGGGAATTACTGATATAATTTTTTAAAATTTGCATAGGTAGGGCTGTCACCGGCACAGATGGGTCCCAGCCTTGGCAGATTCTGTCTAACAGAGAGGATCCGCATGGGTGCACTGTTACCGTCCTTGGTTCCRGACAGAACTGGCCAGGGGCTGAGGGGGCAACTGCAGCTTTTCATAGGAGGTGTAGAGTTGGGTGGCCTGGGTATGTTTRTAGGTGAGGCATTGCACAACAAGAAAGTTATTCTTCCTTCAGTGGACCATGTTTTCCAGCTCTCATCAGTGCAATTCCTGCTTTGCTACAAGAACTTCTTTGGGATTTTTCCTACTGGTCTGGCTGCAAACCATGGGGCATCACCAAGTCCAGCAGGAACCAGGAACTCCACAGCTACCTCTGCCCTCCAGAAATCCTGTTCCTGCACTGCCAGGAAAGCAACAGAGACTGAGAGGACCCTGAGCYACAACTGCAGGTGATTCCCACATCAAGCCAAGGATTTGGGGGGGGGGGGCAAAAAAAGCAACAGTTGTTTGTGCATTTTTTTCTGATCTTAAGTTTTTCTGCTCTGTGGGAGTTGACCAGGAGCTCGGAAGTACTTCAGGTAGAGGGGGAGAAAGAGGATCCTGCTTTCTGGGGATGCCAAGAACAATTGCAATGACAAGAGAGGTGGTTTGGCTTTGTTGCCCCAGCCAGTCCCCAGTAGTGACATCAGGAGTTGCGGAGTCCAAGGACGGCAGCCATCCGGGGGGCTCCCATCGGTGCCAGCCACAACTGACTGCCCCAACTGCTAGTGTTGGTGCCATTAAGAGACCTTTGAAAGGGTCTTAACCTGCTCCTCCTCTTCCCTTTCATCCACCAAGGAAACTTCAAAAGGCTCTCTGTGAGGTGGCTGCTGCCACCAGGCAGTTAAGCRTAAACCCCAAATTAGAGGTGGGCATTTTCCTTTTCAGGGGTTGATGCTGGAGGGCAGATGAGGCCCCGGATTCGCGTGAAAACCTCTTTGATCCACCAGTGCTATCTATTTATGTGACTGGGTTTTTTTCAAGCTCCTCAATTAAACCCAGTCACTGGAGGCACGGCCAGTATAGAGTCCTGCCTGTCGGCAGTGCCAAGGATTCAGAAAGGGAATCTTATGAAGAGGCAGATGCTAGGCAGAAAGCACCCAAATGTCCTCAGCAATAGTCTGTGCAATAACTGGGTGCAAGCGCCGAGTGGGGCCGCAGCTCACGATGGCGGTGCCTGGAGATGCGTCCCCTCTTTATAAAAGCTGTCTGATTTAAATACAAGTCCGTAGAAACACAGATCTGGGGAAGAGGAAAGAGCCGAAATACCGAGTGTTACCCTGCCGAGGGCATCTGCCACCAGGCTGGCGCTGCCGTGGGACAGGGACCCCATCGGGCAGGGCTGGAGGCCCTGCTGTCCCCGGCCCCACCACACAAACCAGCCCTTTGCAGGGAAAAGCTGGGAAAGGCAACCCCAGGGATGGGGGCCACCAACCGGCCGCCCCTGCCCGTCTCCCCCATCCTGCCTCCCCACCGGGCCGGAGCTCCGGTGCCCCGGGATGGAGAGAAATTTGCGTTGGGGGCGGATTCTCAGAGAGCCTTCCCCGGGGTACCGCGGCCAGGGAGACCCCGCCTGGGAGCCCCGCAGAGCCGGGGCGGCGCAAGCGTCGTTCCTGGGATGGGGACAGACGGACGGGACAAATGATAAACCCTGTCCTTAGTAGCTTCCCCATGCCTGTCCTCCCCACCAAAGCTACCCTTTCCCAGCCAGCCATCCCCGAGGCGACTATCGAGAGGGATCCAGTGGGGAGGGGACCTCGCAGTCCCCCGGCTCCGGGCAGGACGCAGCGCCGAGACGGCGGTGCCGGGCAGCGGGAGCGGAGGACACGGGACGGCGGAGCAGGGGACACCGGGACTCCGTCGGTGCGGGAGCGGGGCAGGAGCGGGGCTCGGAATCCGCGCTCCCCGGAGATCACTCACCACTGGAACATGCTGGGAGTGGGACGGGGCGGCCGCTCCGCTGCTGGCCGGGCTGCCCGCGGTCCGGGCGCTTCTCTCTGCCCTCTTCCTCCT